>NC_064640.1:249613804-249923262 GCF_023864345.2 Schistocerca serialis cubense
GCCTGGTGCCAGTGCCAGTACTGCAAATCAGATTTTCACTTTAAATCAACCCTTTTTGCTATTCCATTTGCATATATTGTAATCGGAGAACAAATATGTATCTCTGCAAAGTAACTTTAATTGTTCAGTTGTGGTGAACATTAGTGACTTGTGCTCTGCAATATAGATCACCATGGAGAGATTATGGATAGTGCACATATCTTCAATGCTCTTTGATTATGTTGTTAAGTATTTGTTGGAACACAAAGTTCACGTTCCTGGCTTCAGGTCGATGTTAAATACATGGTGTGCTGTGGTCTAGTGAATGTTTTTCTGTGTTGAAATGTTGTGTTTAAGGAGGATACTGCCCATCATGAGGACAATGAATGTGCATCTCTTGATTTCTCGACATGCACATTGTGAAAGTGGGAGAGATGAATGGTTTGACCCCTTCTGCTGTTCCCAATTCATATGAAGCAGTGTGAGACCAAAAATGTGCCTCTGTAAAGTAACTTTAAGCGTTAAATACTGGTAAACCTGAGTGACTTGTACTGGTACTCTGCAATATGTATCACTATGGAAAGACTCAATCTATGGTGGACATAGCCTAAAATTACTCTTCAATTTTGTTGTCATGTATTTGTTCAAACACTAAGTTAGCATGCCTGACTTGTGGTTGGAGTTAAATATGTGGTGTGCTTTGGTCTGGCGACAGTTTTTTGTGTCAAAATGCGCTGTGGTCTAGTACCGGTGACTGTTTTTCCAGTTGAACTGCGAAGGGAACAATGTCGCTGTTTTATCACATATGTTTGCCATTGCTGTAGATCATTTTATAGAAGATGATGAAAATAAACCACAATTTCTGAACAGTTATCGGATATGAATTTCATAAACAGTTGATGTTTCCACCTTTGGAAATCTATAAATGGGTTGTGTCAGACAGAATCATTGTTGTAATTGGCGTCTAAAATAGTAATTTCATCTTCTTAAAGTTTTCAACTGTAGTGTGTGGAGCCTGCTAGTTGGATGTATGTTTAAGGACTGCTGGATGGCGTTAGAACACCATCAGCATTTTCTTATTGGATGTGTTCTACACTTCCACCTTGTATGCATATATCTGATTCTCAAGAAAGAGGAAAAAATTGTCTACTGTTTCGAAAATTGCAATGTTCTCCAGAAATCTGTATGGGATGTCCAGCATCCAAGTTGTGGTGCTTTCAGGTCTGTGATAGAAATGTGAATGCATAATGTGACAATTCAATGGATAGTACTACAGTACGTCATAATTACACCTATTCTGTGAATAGAAATGTCAAATGTACTGTGCAAAGTATTATCCAGTTGATTCATACTATCAAAGGTCCATATTGCTAGCACTAGTTGACTGTTCAGTGTTGTAGAACATCTTATACCCTTTTTAGAGACAGAACAACAACAACATGTATTTCTTCCCTTTCAACCTACCAAGAGCTTGTTTAACCCTTGTCATACAGAATCACTACATTGAAAAACTATGATCATGACAGTAAAATTTGATGTTGAGTACCGAGATGTTAGAACATGAGCAAAATACAGAATGTTTATGCATGAATTATGACTGAACTGATGAATTCCTAGTGAAGATCATGTTGTTCGTAAAGGTAGGGGGTTCACTCTGCTCGTTCAAGATGCTGGACAGCGTAATGATTATTTCACATCAATGTCAAATATTCCATCACACCAAGGCTTATCTATAGCAAAAATCAGTGTGTTTACAGAACATATGAAATTATGGTGTTATTGAAAACTACAGTTTGGAGAGGTGGGGGATGGGGGATTACACTTCTGTAGGTGATAATTTTTTTGGATTTTGTTACTGTATTTGATGCTTTCAAAAACTGCTTCAATCTCTTCCTAACAGGTGTAGTGAGATGGGGCCTGTCAGTACAATATTCATCGTAGCAAGCGTAAGATCACACCCGGAGAGTGGGTTTATATTTATTTAAGTGCAAATTTCATCAATTTTGGTACTATATTGGCTATATTCTATGTTTTTGGTACATATAATATTCGATTCAAATGCACCTGGAAAGGGATGGGTTATAATTCCATAAGTGCAAATTTTCTAGGATTCGATGTTTTCAAAAATTGTTTCAATGTCTTCCTATTTGGTGTGAAGTAAAGCACTGTTGTGTATTGTAAAAGTAATTGCATAGAAGACATCAGTGCAGTCTACTGTGGTTGGTGAAGTGGGAACTGTCAACCACCAGCCACCAGCTTGAAGAGCCAGAGGCTTTGCACCGTATCACACGATTCAAACCTCCCAGTATGCCGGGACCAGCATATTTCCCCATTAGCCTCTCCTTTCATTCTCAAGGCATAGTGTTCATACTCTTTTCACCAGGTAGAGCTAGCAACCTGTGCTATGTTGCTGGGCTATGCTATAGTCACCTACCACCAGTTGGTGCTGCACTCTGTAGGTGGCGGCAGTTCAGTTTTTCTTACGAACCTGGTGCAGACCATTACTCTTGTAAGATGTCACTGTTTTTCATCATCTGATCATCTGTATTTGTCACATTGTGATGGGTGTGGATGGAAACAAGTGTAGATATGTTTCATTCTCAAATGTTGATGCTACACAGCTTCCACCTATTGGTTTTCCATTGGCTGAGAGGCGCCACTTCCCTGTACTTCTTTGTCTGTATGTTTTGTAGAGTCTTTATTGCATCATAGAGACTTCCTTCTGTGTGTGTTAATCATCATTTCCTTGTGGATTATTGTTTTATCATTGCCATCTGTGTACTGCTGCACAACTGCTGTCGCCACCGCAACCTACTTGCCGCCTCCATCTACTTGTCTTCGTCTCCACTGCCGCCACTCCTCATCTGCCGTCATCTCATCATCTCAGACATTATAAGGGCCATCCTCCTCCATCTCGGTGATGCTCTGTCAAACTTCACATATACCTGACTCCTCAACCACGATGGACACCTCAGCCACATCCATCATTTACACTAACTAGCCCCTCCCCAGCTCCAACCATCACTACATGGAACACTTCCTCTGCTCCCTCCCACTTCCCACAGTTTCTTCCCCATCCACAGTCATATCAGCTGCCAACCCTCCCCTCCTCATCACACCTTCCCCATCTCACACATTTTCATTTGCCTATCCTCCAATCCCAGCCTTTCACACACTCATCACTGCCCCTGCAATACCAGCACAAATTACATCTCTCCATACCACTGTCACTACACCAGATGCCACAACACCATTTCACCAGCAGCTGGACTCAATCCAGATCGATGGAAGGACCTGCCTAGCGCCTTATTCCATCCTTTCCCAATTCCTCAATAGCTACCCCATCCGATACTCACCAAGAAACCCCAGAAGTGACATAATGCCTACAACACACCCAGCACAGTCGCAAAAAGCCACAAACCAACCCAGACCCCACTGAATACATGGACACTGCTAATCAGAAAGTATGTCCCTCATATCCCTGTCACCTAAATCATCCCCCTCTAAGACTCTGGGCCTGTCAAATCAACCAATCCCAACTTACACACAGACCTTCTCCTCAAACTCCCCTGTATTACCTTTTGTCTTCAGACCTGTCTCACTCCCTTCAACACCATCCCCCCATCCAAATAACCTCAGCCTCCCCACCGTGCCCCCATCCTCACTGCCGTGATCATGAAGCATGGCCCTGAGATCACAGCTGAGAAGGTGATTATTAAACACAATTCCAATCCTTCCATAGAAATCCACTTTGCCTGTTCTATCTTCAATGACTCTGGTCCTACCTTCCTCATATGTGTATGCTATGCACAGAGCATGCTCGCTCTCACCATCAATTGCCTCCTCACAGAGGGAGCTCTCACCTACACAACAACTGTCACAAAGTCGAACCATCCAAATCCTCCTCCTCTCCCCCCCCCCCCCCCTCCCCCGTCAATCCTACAGATGCCAACAATGCCCCCTCTATAAACGACCACTTTACTCCTGTTGGTAAGAATCCTCCCACCAGCCCCCACTGTAAGCAGACTCACTTCCTTAACCAATGTCCCAACCTAGGTCACCTCTACTTGCAACAACTGCAATGATGCTCACCCTGCCTACTCCACAAAGTAGACGCCAAACCCCCACTCATCAAATCTGAATTAACTCTGTCTGTCTGTCCTATTGACTATCCCATCCATCCCAACAACTCCCTCTGCCCATCTCCCACTACAGAGGATATCATCCATGTCCTTACCATCATCCTTCAAAATATTCACCCCTTCCGGTGACCATACACCATCCAGCAAATCTCGCTTGCTGCCCACTCTGTATTCCCCCTGAACACTCAAGCCACACCAAGTCTACTTCATCTTTGTAGTAACCAAGCAGTTTACTATCCCATCCATCCCAACAACTCCCTCTGCCCATCTCCCACTACAGAGGATATCATCCATGTCCTTACCATCATCCTTCAAAATATTCACCCCTTCCAGTGACCATACACCATCCAGCAAATCTCGCTTGCTGCCCACTCTGTATTCCCCCTGAACACTCAAGCCACACCAAGTCTACTTCATCTTTGTAGTAACCAAGCAGTACATGATACTGATCCAAGTAACACAAATATGGCTTTATTCACAAACCTCTGAACAATATTTGAAATAGGCCTCTTATGACTCAACACACAACAAGACATAAGAATCATACAGAAGTTGCAACATAAGCAATGTGCAGAATGACTGATGTGGGTGGTACAAACTGAAAGAATGTAGTGAGAATGAGTCAGCACAGTTCTGCTCATATATAATATGGAACAAACCACTGAATTGAAGAGACAAATGCCATAAATCGTGCCAAGAGTGCAGTGTTCTGTTTGTTGTAACTGACAAGATTCCACGTGACTGGTGTCAATGGCAGTAAGCTTAAACTCACACAGGTTTGAGAATTCCATAACGTCAATACAACCTGTAGTCAGAGCACTTGGCAAAAGCACTTAACTCAATAAACAACTTTGGCAAATTCACACGCATTTGAGTCATACAGTTTATGTCCTTGTCCATGTCTTGAGCAATCTTCAGCAAACAACACATGGAGATGATGAGGCCTTTCTTCTGGCAAGCACTACAAGTAGCCCAGCACTTAGGTCACGCTGAATGTTCCTGCTGGAAAAAAAGGACAAGAAGGAAACAGAACACTGATGCTGGCACTGTGGTGGTCGTAGCTGCTTGGGCGAGCCTTGGTCTGCTCAACATTGGGCCCACTTGTTTACTGCCACCGCTGCTGCTCCCTTGTGCGAACTTTCTGTCATTGTAGTGGCAGATCATGTGACACTACTGTCACATCTTCCCAGGCTCCAGTTTGACCATCCACTGTGCAGAGAACTTGAAAACATTGTGCTATTTGCAAAACTTCTGCCAACGGGATGTTTTCACAGAGTTATGCCTTCTGGCTCTCTTCCTTGTCCATAGATAAACACATAATTGTATCATGCACCATACAATCTGCATAACAGTCCTTATAGGCATTAGTAATGTATTGACACTTATGGCTAAGGCTGTGAAGTTCAGCTGTATAGGCCCTGTACGATTGGCTTGGTTTCTTGCGGCATTGATAGAATTCAACTAATGTCGCAGTGACATGCATTCATTTCCGATAGTAGTTGGACAATAAACTGCAAATGTGATCAGTTCTTGCAAAGGGGCAAGCTGGCAAAGTAATTGATACACCTTCAGTGAAATCCACAAGAGTAATAAGGCTTTGCACAAATTCGAGTCTGTCACACCAAGGGCCAAATAATGCTGTCTGGGTCTTTTTTTCGTAAGCTTTCCAATCCTCGGTTGAATCATCATATGGAGGAAAAGTGGGTGGACTGACCAGTCGCACGGTACCCTGTCTGTTAATGGAAGCCAACAAAGTGGTCATTGATGAAGTAAGCTGATCAGTCAGGGCCTGTAACATAGAGTCCATAATGACTAAGCCTGATGAAACAGCACTTAAAGATTGCACACTTTGAAATTGTTCCAAACTCATTGCCAGTCATATAGTAACCAAGTAATGCATGAAACTAATCCAAGAAACACATATATGGCTTTATTCATAAACCTCTGAACAATAATGGAAATAAGTCTCTCATGACTCTACTCATAACAAGACAGAAGAATCACACAGAAGGTGCAACATTAGCAATACACAGAACAACTGTTGTGAGTGGTACAAACTAAAAGAATGTAGTGAGAGTGGGTCAGTGCTACTCCACGTGTATGTAGGCACAATTCACCAGCAGATGGCATGGCGAAGACTGTATAATGTGCAAGCTTCCTACAGATGTCTTCTAGAGGCCAGCCTGCACTGGTACCATTGGAGAGTGATTTAATTACATGCAAATAATGATACTACACTCAGTGCACTCACACTCACACAAACTAGTAGCAGGATACATCAGTCTTCACCTCTCTTGGCACCCTCTTGTATAAACCTCTCCAACCCTAATCCACACAACCCACACAACTCTCATAATATTGGATAAATTCTAAGATGTGGCTTTGGATTCTGGTGTAGGATACGTCATGGAGGCAGAACCGTCCCATCCTAGTAGTTTCAAAGGCATGCACAATGATTTGCTGCTATGTCCAGTGCAACTTGTTCCATGCAATGGTCCCATCCCCAAACTGATGACAACTCTGAGGGATAAACAGAGATATGTAATGTTCTACAGTAACCTCCAGCATTGTCCTAGTTTGAGGATGAAACTTGAGACACCCATGATATCTTCTTCAATCGCTCATGCTGGTTGAAGGAGTGTACTGATGTGAACATACACACTACCACGACTGAAAATCAGTTTGTCATTCCATAATGAAAAATTGTAAATTTCGAGACCCTACCATTACTCATACTATACACTTGGCTGATACAGAGAAAGAGTGTGGGTGGGTATTTATTTGTGGATGTGTGCCCAAGTTAATGTGGAAAGGTTTGGACTGTTTGTCACAGTGAAAATAGGGGTGTGTGTGTGTGTGTGTGTGTGTGTGTGTGTGTGTGTGTGTGTGTGCACGCACGCGTTGTATAGTTTTTTCTTCCCTTGCTGCTAGTGATACCAGTCAGTTTGAAACCGTGGTATATTTGAATGATAGCTTTGTAAAATAGTATCTATTATGTAAAAACAACTATCAGAAAAGAATAATAGCTGTAAGTATTGAAACAGTAGTATAAAAGAATGATTACTATATAAAAAATTTATGTTACGTAAAAAACAAAAAGTGTCAGAACAGAATGACTGCTGTGAAAAAAATTTTAGATTTCTGTGGGAAATGTAGTATATAGATTCATTTATATATATATATATACAGGGCTATTACAAATGATTGAAGCGATTTCATAAATTCACTGTAGCTCCATTCATTGACATATGGTCACGACACACTACAGATACATAGAAAAACTCATAAAGTTTTGATCGGCTGAAGCCGCACTTCAGGTTTCTGCCACCAGAGCACTCGAGAGCACAGTGAGACAAAATGGCGACAGCAGCCGAGAAAGCGTATGTCGTGCTTGAAATGCACTCACATCAGTCAGTCATAACAGTGCAACGACACTTCAGGACGAAGTTCAACAAAGATCCACCAACTGCTAACTCCATTCGGCGATGGTATGCACAGTTTAAAACTTCTGGATGCCTCTGTAAGGGGAAATCAACGGGTCGGCCTGCAGTGAGCGAAGAAACGGTTGAACGCGTGCGGGCAAGTTTCACGCGTAGCCCGCGGAAGTCGACGAATAAAGCAAGCAGGGAGCTAAACGTACCACAGCCGACGGTTTGGAAAATCTTACGGAAAAGGCTAAAGCAGAAGCCTTACTGTTTACAATTCCTACAAGCCCTGACACCCGATGACAAAGTCAAACACTTTGAATTTTCAGCGCGGTTGCTACAGCTCATGGAAGAGGATGCGTTCAGTGCAAAACTTGTTTTCAGTGATGAAGTGATGGGGTTACGTGAAAGATTCAGTGTTTAAACCTCCTCTACCAAGAAACGTGCCAGAACTGCGAGCTCGCATCAACGATGCTTTCGAACTCATTGATGGGGACATGCTGCGCTGAGTGTGGGAGGAACTTGATTATCGGCTTTATGTCTGCCGAATCACTAAAGGGGCACATATCGAACATTTGTGAATGCCTAAAAAAACTTTTTGAGTTTTTGTATGTGTGCGCAAAGCATTGTGAAAATATCTCAAATAATAAAGTTATTGTAGAGCTGCGAAATCGCTTCAATCATTTGTAATAACCCTGTGTGTCTATATATATATATATATAGTCATTATTATTAAATTACCTCTTCATAAGAAAGAATTATTATTGTTAGTGCTAAAAATGTGTCTTTCAGCATGTGTATAAGTTTTCTATTATAGCATTTATATATAAAAACTGTTAACAAAAATAACAATGTATTGCAAAACTTTGTTAAAAAAGAAAATATTGTATGTATGTATACAAAGAAAATCTTCTTGTATGTTAATGAACCAGATTTTGTTACTAACTAAAAGAGTTATAAGTACATATTGTTATAAACCAGTCACATTGGCATTTCACCTGTAGCTGACTCTCTCACTAAGGTGCACAGAGCACTAAGGTGCAGAGGCTTGTGTAATTGGCATAGAGGACAAGAGGCAGTGGGGAGACTTGACTTTCTGCTATTTTCTCTTTCTATTGACCTAGATTAATGACAGGAAGATGACCTTGATTTTTGGGCACAAACTCTCACAGTAGATGGGTGATCTTGGAGAGCGTCGGGTCCTTATTTTGACACATGACAGGTATCAAGTTACATCCTGATCTTGAATTTACCACACACATTGCCCTAGAGGTGTGGCTGGGGTACCAGGTTACATAGTAACCTTGACATAAGGTCATTATCTAGGATAGAAAGTACTCTGTCCCACAACTCACATATACCTAGAAGAGAAGACATACACATCAACCTTAACACATCACAAATATAGCAGTTGCAGTCCAATTTACCAGCTATGTCAACCAAACATGATCAAGTGGTGTACCCAGTGGACCTTACACCATCTTGCCAGATGGTAGGCCTATATAGTGATAACGATTGGAATATGGATATGGTCATTCCACTAAGTGCCTAGATGCACTAAGAGATTGGTGGTCCCCTCTCTCAGTTGGTGAATCCAGTAAAGTGGAAACATGATTGACGAAATTTTCATTGCGTTCCAAACTTGACTGCACTGTCCATGTTCACCTGCTACAGACAAACCAATTTCATGACTCAAGCTACACTACTGGCCATTAAAATTGCTACACCACAAAGATGACATGCTACAAATGCAAAATTTGACTGACAGGAAGAAGATGCTGTGATATGCAAATGATTAGCTTTTCAGAGCATTCACACAAGGTTTGCGCTGGTGGTGACACCTAAAACGTGCTGACATGAGGAAAGTTTCCAACTGATTTCTCATACACAATCAGTAGGTGACTGGTGTTGCCTGGTGAAACGTTGTTGTGATGCCTCGTGTAAGGAGGAGAAATGCGTACCATTGCGTTTCCGACTTTGATAAAGGTCGGATTGTAGCCTATCTCGATTGCGATTTATCGTATCGCGACATTGCTGCTCGCGTTGGTCGAGATCCAATAACTGTTAGCAGAATATGGAATCGGTGGGTTCAGGAGTGTAATACGGAATGCCGTGCTGGATCCCAACGGTCTCGCATCACTA
Source organism: Schistocerca serialis cubense (assembly GCF_023864345.2). NCBI lineage: Eukaryota > Metazoa > Arthropoda > Insecta > Orthoptera > Acrididae > Schistocerca > Schistocerca serialis. Next base: position 249,623,493 of record NC_064640.1, read on the forward strand.
GCAGTCGAGATGACAGGCATCTTACCCACATGTCTGTAACAGATCTTGAAGCCACGTCTCGAACCCTAGATCAACAGATGGGGACGTTTGCAAGACAACAACCATCTGCACCAACAGTTCGACGAAGTTTGGAGCAGCATGGACTATCAGCTCGGAGACCATGCCTGCACTTACCCTTGATGCTGCATCACAGACAGGAGCGCCTGCGATGGTGTACTCGACGACGAACCTGGGTGCACGAATGGCAAAACGTCATTTTTTCGGATGAATTCAGGTTCTGTTTACAGCATCATGATGGTCGCATCTGTGTTTGGCGGCATCCCAGTGAATGCACATTGGAAGCGTGTATTCATCATCGCCATACTGGCGTATCAACGGTGTGATGGTATGGGTGCCATTGGTTACACGTCTCGGTCACTTCTTGTTCGCATTGACGGCACTTTGAACAGTGGACATTACATTTCAGATGTGTTATGACCCATGGCTCTACCCTTCATTCGATCTCTGCAAATCCCTACATTTCAGCAGGAAAATGCACGACCGCATGTTGCAGGTCCTGTACGGGCCTTTCTGGATACAGAAAATGTTCAACTGCTGCCCTGGCCAGCACATTCTACAGATCTCTCACCAATTGAAAACGTCTGGTCAATGGTGGCCAAGCAACTGGCTCATCACAATACGCCAGTCACTACTCTTGATGAACTGTGGTATCGTGTTGAAGCTGCATGGGCAGCTGTACCTGTACACACCATCCAAGCTCTGTTTGACTCAATGCCCAGGTGTATCAAGGCCGTTATTACAGCCAGAGGTGGTTATTCTGGGTACTGATTTCTCAGGATCTATGCATGCAAATTGTATGAAAATGTAATCACATGTCAGTTCTAGTACAATATATTTGTCCAATGAATACCCGTTTATCATATGCATATCTTCTTGGTGTAGCAATTTTAACGGCCAGTAGCATATGTGAAGTGGCTGTACAATCCTGCACATGCAAGCAAATAATATCTGTCCTCTAGGTGCTAATCATGTAGGGCCACTGACATCCAGCATCGTGTTGAATACAGCCCTCCTGAGCACTTCATTTAAATGATAGTTGTGGGATCCAGAGCCATGTGAACAACAATACTGTGGGAAGATACACTGATGTCTCAATCGCTCACAGTCCTGCCACTGTTGAATTTTGACACATGCTAATAAATGTTTCTGCTTCTTAGATGAGACCTAACAGGTTCTTCTCACAAACAACCAGCATTCAAATGTAATTCCTGAATATGAAATCTAGTGCGTAATCTTGTCCTACACACAGAGAACACTTCATGCAAATCTGGCATTTGTTGGAAGCTCATTTCCTGATGCTATGATTTAAATGAAAGCAGTGTGCATTCCACATATACACTACCTGACTGAAAAAGTGAAACTCCATGAGTTGAGAGGATGTGTGATGTTATTTCAGTGGTCAAAAATTTGAGCGATATTTACAAAGAACTAGGCAGTATGAGCCCACTTATCAGTATGACATTGCATCAACTCTGGCCTGGATGCATATACTGATTCGATTGGGAAGGGTGTCTAAAATCAAGGTATCCTCTCCTGATGTAATCAGGGCCACAATTGTTGTATCTGGTCTTATATGCACAATGTAATGGTGTATAAATTCACTTGACACAGCAAGGATACTTTTTCTTTCAAATATTTCTTTACAAAGAGCCTGATTACTACTTTCAGTTCTTGTTCTTCACTTAGCCCTTTTCTGCAGTTTGAAAATTATGTCCTTGATATTCCCATTTTATTTCTATAAATAAATCTCAAAACTAAGAATTAAGTGTACATAAGAGCAGTATGTCCCCACTAGGCAGTGGCTGTTACTCAATGATGATAGGACGCTAAGGGTGTAAGATGCTGATGACATTGTTTTTGACAGTTAATATTCATCTGCAAACTTTGTATTTGCTAGACAGTCTATGGAGTTTCAGTTAATGTCTAATATAATGAAGTTTTCTCCTCTTTAAGCAGAATTTTATGCTCTAGGTTTGATTATGTTACGAGTAAAAGTTGACACATACAGACCAACTGAAAGCCTCTTTGAAGTTTCTTTTCTTTTTTTGCCATCTGTACTATAAGTTTGAGTGTTTTATCAGTTGTTATAATGTCTCTGTCATCAACTAAGAGAATTTTCTCTCCATATCTAATATCGTTTGGAATGCATGTAAAATAAAGTAAAGCCGACCACTAACCTACAATTAACTGATGAGTGGCACATAAACCTATAGAAAACAGCATTCACTAGCTTCTGAGCTCTCTGGTTCTTCCTCTTGTAGGAAGTACACCAATTTACACACAATCACACAGACAGTCAAACATTATGCTACCATGGCTGCAGAGAATATCACCATGGTAGAATATGTTTGGGTGTCTGTCAGACAAAATATTAGTCTCCCCCTTAAAAGAGCACATTGGTCATTTTGGAGTTAAGTAAATGGTGTAGAACCAATGTCACATTTTTGTGTAGCCCTCCACCACACAACTTTATGGCAGTGAAGTGGTGTGTACACGCTAGTTGCTTGTATAAGATCAGCACAGTAAGTTGGGTCAATACAGCAAAGAGGCAGAATGACAGATAGGAGCTATTGTGCCTGGAGATGCCCATGACCAAACCATAAAAAAAATTGCATAGTTCATTGGTGTATCAGTGCAGACTGTGCAGCATGTCTGTAAAGAACAGTGTACCAATCACAGCCATGTAACACGGGATAAGAATAGTGCCCATAATGTCAGTAGACACAGGTCCATCTTGTCCAGTATCTAGGAAACTTTGCAAAAGGAACTGTGTACAATGGACATTTAGTGTCGAGTATCTTACAAAAGGTCATTGCTCACAGTGGTACATTAAGCTGCATAAATTCAATAGGCCCATAATCACAGAAACTGGAGAGTATCTGACTGGAGGCACCAACGTCCAAGTAGAGGCATTTAACCCGCATTGTGTGGAGGGGAGGTGGTTATGTGATTTTTGGGGCTGTTCTTCATACCACAGCTTAGGCCCACTCTCTCAAGTTACCATGAACATGGAACAGGATGTCTATTTCAGCATTCTTCAGTAACCAAGTAGAGCACTTTCTTCTACACCTTCACGATCAGTATGCTGTCTCATAAAATGATAATAGCCATGTTTGCAGGACTGCACACATAAGTTTCTCGTTCACTGAATACTCACACACCCTATTAAATACAAAATGGCTCAGTAAATCACCTGATTTTAATCCCTTAGAAAATGTCTAGGATGATTTGGATCAGCAGGTGAAATGTAGCAACTGACACAGCCATAATTTAGTAGCTCTACAGGGTCTAATTGTCAATGTGTAGTTTCAGCTGGATATTGCATACCTAATGAAATTTGCTGATCCTATCCTTTGCCAAATTGAGGCCTACATCAAGGCTAGATGCAGTGTTACATGGAACTTGTACCATGTCTCCTTGGGGTTGCATAATTTTTTGTCTGGTGTGCATATTACAATAAAATTCCTCCTAATATACGTCCCTGAGGAACACACCTACGTCATATAGTTTCACAAAAATTAAGGATTATCTTCATTGTGGGCTATCTCTAGCTTTTTTACCCTATTTCCTAGGTATGACTGTAACTGCTCAGTAGCTATTATTCATTTAGCTTGTGCTCCTTGTTTGTTTAACAGTATTTTATGGCCAAATTTGTTAAAATCCTTGGACAAGTCTAAAAATATGCAGGGATTAGACAAAATTATGAAAGCACGATGAGAAATATATGCTTGAGCATAAATGCAGATTCTAGCCAAGCCTGCAGGTGGTGCTGTTGTATTTGACCACTAACAACACCTGTGCAATGTCCTCAATACCTTGCAAATATCAGCTGTGGTTGGAACAGAGTTCTGTGTAGCTGTGAGTGCATTATGTTGGAGCTAAGTGAATTTGAATGTGGGCAAATGGTTGGTGCTTGTATGGTGAGTGCTACTGTAACTGAGGTAACCAAAGTGTGTGGCATTTCAAGAGCTCCATATGCAGCATTTATACTGCATAGAGCAAAAGCGGATAAACTTCATCTGCTGCCATGGCTCGTGTGTTGAGTGATCATTACAGATGATCATTGAAGAGGACTGTGATGAAAAATAAAGAGGATGACAGCTGTAAAAGTCACTGCATGACAACACAAAGGAAGTTCCATAAACAGGAAATTACATGGAAAGCTGGAATTCCAAAAACACTTATCAGTTATGCAAATGCCCACAACAGAAAAACATGGTGCTCAAGCTATAAAACCTGGACTATGGAGCAATGGAAGAAAGTCATTTTGTCATAAGAGTCTTTTTTCACACTGTTTCCAACTTCTGATCAAGTTTATGTCCCAAGAGGGAAACATGGCAGGGGTTTGGTGATAATTAGGGCAGCTGTATCATGTTATTCATGGGTGCTTTGGAAGACTGCATTACTGCCAAGGCTTATGTGACTATTTTGGCTGATCAGTTCCACCCCATGTACAATGTTTGTTCCCCAGTGGTGATGCTGCTTTCCAAAATGACAGAGCCCCTGTTCACACATCTCGCATTATCCAGGGATGGTTTTGTGAGCACACATTGCATTGTTCCTGGCCACCACAGTCAACAGTTCACAATGTTACTGAGCCGCTGTGGTTTGTATTGGAGAGAAGAATGTATTATGTTTATTCATCTCCATTATCATTACCTGGACTTGCCACTATTTTGCAGGAAGAATGGTATAGGATTACCTGGAAAACCAAACAGGCCTGTATTTATCCATTCAGAGACAACTGGAAGCTGTTTTGAATGCCAATGGGTTGCCTACACCTTATTGGACACGATAATGTGTTGCGTTAATCTAGTTTTCCCTTTCAAGAGAAGAGTATGTTATCTACATTTATCATAAGTTAAGGCTATTTTCGAATTTGTTAGTAACTATAGCTTCAAAAAGTTGTGAAACCAGTAATTTTTACCATAGGTTATTCTGTTGCCTTATAGGAATTTCATTTTGTGTCCTAGTTACTTCAGATTTTACAAGGAATTACTAATATTTTTACTGCAACAGATTAAAAGACAATAAGTATGCTTAGTATAAGTTATTTTTTACTGTCCTGAAAATCATTCCACCAGCCACAATGTAGCCCTACTATCAATGCTGTTCTCAAACATGAAATGAGTTAGTTGACATTCACACGTGGCTGGAAATTACCCAGATCACTGTCAAATGATTTGCAGCTCCTGGTTGGTTGGTTGGTTGGTTTGGGGAAGGAGACCAGACAGCGTGGTCATCGGTCTCATCGGATTAGGGAAGGATGGGGAAGGAAGTCGGCCGTGCCCTTTCAGAGGAACCATCCCGGCATTTGCCTGGAGTGATTTAGGGAAATCACGGAAAACCTAAATCAGGATGGCCGGACGCGGGATTGAACCGTCGTCCTTCCGAATGCGAGTCCAGTGTCTAACCACTGCGCCACCTCGCTCGGTTTGCAGCTCCTGCAAACTGGTGTGTTGAGAGAGCTCCCAAGGGCCGTGCACTAGAGTTACCAAAGGTATCTCAATACTATCATCTCCCGTGAATCCTGTCTCCTTTGCAGGAACTATGGGATCTGTCACTACGCATCCACTTGACACTGAGTGGCATGTCAGTGGTAGGTATAGGCATCCTGTAAAGGGTAGGTAGGGTCCAAGGACAACTCAGGGTGTCCACCTACCCAAGAGATTTGAGGTGCTGTCTTCCACCGAAACTGAAACTGTGTCAGTGGGATTCATTCCTCCCATTGGGGAACCTGCTTTGCCTTGTGTCAACAGGGCAAATGGAAAAGAGTAGGGGACTATTAATTGTTGGCAGTACAAACATAGGATGAATAATGGTACCCCTTAGGTAGATGGCAGCAGGACACAGCAAGGAACACCAGGTGTAATCTGTGTGTATGCCTTGTGACCACATTCAACAGGCTGAGCAGGCTATTATGGCAGACACTGAGGGAACAGGGTACAACCAACTGCAAATTCTGGCACACTTTAGAACAAATGATGCATGTCATCTGGGCTCCAAGGTCATAGTTGGATCATTTAAGTGAATGGCAAGGGAGATTGAGAAGACCAGCCCTGCATATGGAGTTTCAATGAAGCTCACAATTTGCAGAATTGTCCACAGAATTAATCATGGACACTGTTTCTGTGTCGAGTGGAAGGATTGAACTTGAAACTTTGAAGGTCCTGTGATAAGCTAGACTGCAACTTTCTGGACTTGCCCGTAGTAATGAGAACTATAGGGCCCCTTAAAGGGTTAGGGGGGCACTACAGCACCAGTGGTCATGGGATGCACACATGGGGCTTTTAGGTTAAGAAACTCTCCATCCAGTCCAGATAACCACAGCTCTAGCAGACCCAGAAGTAATAGTGAAAGATACAAAGGAATGCCCCTCCCAGGTGAGAGTATTACAATCCTAGTAATTGACTGTTGAAGCATTCACAATGCCTGAGGTGGAAGCATTTGTAAAAAGCAGTGAATCTCATAATACTAGGTGCAGAGAGCTGGTTGAAACCTGGATTTGGTAGCAGTGAGATTTTTGGGGGAAATTTAAGTGTATATCAAAAGGGCAGGCTAATGGGACAGTAGGCAAGAAACTCAAATTCACTGAGACAGAAACTGAAGCTGCATGCAAGTTTTTTTGGGCAAGATTCAGTACCAATGATGGGCATAATAATGTTATTGGATCCTGCTGTCAACCACCAGACTCATCTCCTGATATGATCAAAATCTTTAGAGAAAAGCTCAGTTCATACTGCAATCGTTGGTAAGGATTTTAATCATCCAACAATCAATTGGGATAATAACAGTTTTGTTAGTGACGGGCATAACTTCACAGCCTGTGAAAGATTACTAAATGCCTTCCCTGAAAACTGCTCAGAACAGATAGTCTGAAACTGCACTCACAATGGAAATACATTAAATCTATGGCAACAATGGACTTGATCTCTGTGAGAATGTCTGTATTGAAACTGGTATCAGTGACCAAGAGGTGATTGTCGCAAAAAGATTACCAAAGTACGCAGGGCAAATAGAACAAATAGAAAGATATCTACGTTCAAGATGTAGATTAAAAAAAAAAAAGGTAGTATCATATGTCAATGAGGAGCTTGAAACCCGTATCACAGAACAGGAGCATGTAGAGGAATTATGGACCAAGTTTAAAAGAATAGTTGACCATGCACTGGGATAAGGTGTTCGCCCACCCTTTGCCTTGATGACAGCATCCACTCTCGCAGGCATAATTTCAATCGGGTGCTGGAAGGTTTCTTGGGGAATGGCACCCCTATCTTCATGGAGTGATGCACTCAGGAGAGATATTGATGTCAGTCAGTGGGGCCTGACATTAAGTCAGCATTCCAAAACATCCCAAAGGTGTTCTACAGGATTCAGGTCAGGACCCTGTGCAAGCCAGTCCACTACAGGGATGTTATTGTCATGTAACCACTCCACCACAGGCCGGGTGTTATGAACAGGTGCTGGATCATGTTGAAAGATGCAGTCACCATCCCTGTAATGCTCTTCAACAGTTGGAAGCAAGAACGTGCTTAAAACATGAGTGTAGTCCTGTGCTGTGATAGTGTCATGCAAAACAACAAGGGGTGTAAGCCTCCTCCATGATAAATGTGACCACACCATAACACCACTGCCTCCCAATTTTACTGTTGGCACTACACACGCTGGCAGATGACGTTCACTGGGAATTTGCTACACTCACACCCTGCTATCAGATCGCCACAGTGCATACCATGATTCGTCACTCCACACAACATTTTTTCACTGTTCAATTGTCTAATGTTTACGCTCCTTACATCAAGCAACACATTGTTTGCCATTTACCTGTGTGATGTGTGGCTCATGAGCAGCTGCTTGACCATGATATCCAAGTTTTCTCACCTCCCACCTAACTGTCATAGTACTTCCAGTGGATCCTGATGCAGTTTGGAATTCCTGTGTGATGGTCTGGATAGATATCTACCTATTACACATTTAACCCTCTTCAACTGTCGGTGGTCTCTGTCAGCCAACAGACAATGTCGGGCTGTACGCTTTTGTGCTGTATGTGTCCCTTCATGTTTCCACTTCATTATCACATCGGAAACAGTGGACCTTGGGATGTTTAGGAGTGTGTAAATCTCGCATACAAACAAGTGACACCCAATCACCTGACCGTGTTCAAAATCCATGAGTTCCGTGGAGTGCCCCATTCTGCTCTCTCACGATGTCTAATGACTACTGAGGTCACTGATATGGAGTACCTGGCAGTAGGTGGCAGCACAATGTGCCTAACATGAAAAATGTATGTTTTTGAGGGTGTCTGGATACTTTTGACCACATAGTGTATGTACCCAATGTACCCACTAGGACAGTTCATAATGGGAGAGATGCTCCACAATATACAGTCACTTTAGTGAAACTTCTAAATAAGTACTTCTGCATAATAAGTGTGAAACAAAGCATATAGGGCTATAGACAGAGAGATGCTAAATGAAATGTGTTTGGCTGTCAAGAGAGCACTGCACAAAGCCCTCAATTACTACCATAGCAAAATATTGTCAAATGATCTTTCATAAAACCCAAAGAAATTTTGGTAATATCTAAAGACTGTTAGTGCTATCATACTTAGCATCTAGTTACTCATGGATGAGATGGGAACTGAATTTGAGGGTAGCAAAGCAAAAGCAGAAATGCTAAACTCTGTTTTCAAATATTTGTTTACAAAGGAAAACCCTGGGAGTTGCCCCAGATTAATCCTCATAACACTGAAAAGGTGAGTGAAATAAATTTTAGTGTCAGTGGTGTTGAGAGACAGCCGAAATCATTAAAACTGACAGAAGATCCAGGGCCCAATGGAATCCCTACCAGATTCCATACTGAATTTTTGGCTGAGTTAGCCCCTCTCTAAACTATAATCTAATTGTAGATCCCTTGGACAAAAAACTGTGCCCAGTTGTTGGAAGAAAGCACAGGTCACACACATTTACAAGGAGGTTTGTTTGTTTATTGTTGCTTTAGTGTGCAAAATAGCTGAGGTCGTAAGCATCCATATCAAGAAGGATGGTAGAAGTGATTCACAAAACAATTTCCAATGACCTTGATATAAATTTGTTGTACGATCTTAGAACATGTTCTGAGCTCCAACATAATGAGGTATGTCAAACAGCATCTATTCTGAAAACATCAATAATGTGAAAGCCAACTCCCACTTTTCTCACATGACATATTGAAAGCTATTGATCACAGCAGTGAAGTCAATGCAGTATTGATTTCCAAAAAACATTTGATTTTGTACCACATCTACAGTTATTATCAAATGTGTGATCATATGATCATATGGGGTATCAAGCAAAATTTGTTACTGGATTGAAGTTCTTTTGGTAGGGGGGACACAGCAAGTTTTCCAATAAAATTGGAATTTTATTGGAACTGACATGGCTTGAAAACTGAGAAGATTTTATGCATAATGAAGTACTGCCTGAAAGCAGCTGCACAAATATTCAGTCAGATCTGGATAAGATTTCAAAGTAGTACAAAGACTGGCAACTTGCTTCAAATTGCCAGAAATGCAAAATTGTGCACTTCACAAAATGAAAAAAATGGAGCAGCCTATGACTATCATATCAATGAGTCACAGTTGGAATTGGTTAACTCATACAAATACCTGAGTATAACACTTTGTACAGATATCAAATGAAATGAGCACATAGCCTGAATTGTGGGTAAAGCAGGTGGTAGGCTACAATTATTTGGTAGAAAACTGCGCAAGTGCAATCAATCTACAAAGGAGATTGCTTACAAATCACTCATTCCACCCATTCTAGAATATTGGTCAAGTGTGTGGGACCCATACCAAATACGATAACAGGCGATATTGAACGTAAACACAGAAAGGCAGCAAGAATGGTCACAGGGTTGTTTGATCCATGAGAGAGTGTCACAGGCATGCTGAAGAAACAGAACTAGCAGATGCTTGAAGACAGACATAAAGTATCCTGAGAAAGCCTACTTGCAAAGGTTCAAGAACAAGCATCAAATGATGACTCTAGAAATGTACTACAATAGGAGGACAAGATTAGATTAATTACAGCATGCACGGAGACATTTAAACAATCATTCTTCCTACACTCCATATATGAATGGAATGACAAAAAGACCCTAATAACTGAGACAATGGTACATACCCTCTGCCACACACTTCATAATGGTTTACAGAGTACAGATATAAATTAATATGTAGAGACCTGCTGACTTCCTAACTTCTGTATTGTCTTCCTGACTTCTGGTGCTGTTGTAGGATACAGCTACATAATTTTTTGTGGGTACTACAACCGTTTTAGGAAAACTTTTTTAAAGCTTTTCTTGAATATCTGAAAAAAATTATTAACAAAATTTACTAGTTCTCAAAGGGTTTTTTATTAATCTGCTTGCATCTTTGATATATATGTTACTGTGTTTGTGTGTGCTTTTTCCAATTTCTTGTTTTATGACATTCCATACTACTTTACTTTCATTTCACACATTACATATTATTTTGTCATTAAATGACTTTTTTGCAGCAAGTAGTAACCTCCTGAACATCTGTGATCATAATTCAGGAACTCTGGATTAGTACACATGCAGCGATGTGAGCTCTGAAAACAATGAATGTTCAAGGAGACTTCTCTCTCTGACTGGAAATTGGCATTTACAGCACAGAAAATACAAAACAAGCATCAAAATGAAGTTTATAAGTGTGTGGGTAAAGTGAAGTGATCAGGGGTCTGGTGTTGTCTTATCACCTGTATGAACCATTTTCTGAAGACAACTTCTTGTCTTTCAATTACCAGGGCATAAAGACAACCTATTTTTGCATTTCCAATAATAACATTATGATTTTTAGTAGCTCTTTCTCTCTAGTTTCTATACTTTGTAATATTTCTTTTTGTGTAATTTTTGTGTAGTTGGTACATATACATGGTGTAACTAACTTCCCTTTACAGACTTTGAAATTTGTAGTGAAGACCAAGACTGTTAAGTTTAGTATTGGAACTCATATCTGGAAAAGTACTGTTTTCCTGCTACATGAAAAATACTACAGCACACATTCAAATCTCCTTCTTGTTTACCCAAAAAAATTATATGCAGCTAAAGATTTTGCTTAAAGTATCAAGAATCGAATTTAATGATATGGATATAATAGAGGGAAGCATTCCACATGGGAAAAATATATCTAAAAACAAAGATGATGTGACTTACCAAACAAAAGCGCTGGCAGATCGATAGACACACAAACAAACACAAACATACACACAAAATTCAAGCTTTCGCAACCAACGGTTGCTTCATCAGGAAAGAGGGAAGGAGAGGGAAAGACGAAAGGATGTGGGTTTTAAGGGAGAGGGTAAGGAGTCATTCCAATCCTGGGAGTGGAAAAACTTACCTTAGGGGGAAAAAAGGACAGGTATACACTCGCACACACACCCATATCCAACCGCACTCTGGTCATGAGCACATTTTGTTTAAACAAAAAGAGAAAAATGTTATGAGAGATCGGAGTAAATGAACAGACAGAGAATAACAAAAAAGTATGAAAAATAGGGATAAGATGGAGGAGAAAAAATTACCTACTGGTATGTAACATTAGAAATAAACTTTTTTAATATAAAATGTATGTTATTTAATGTGCTACAGCCCAGGTCTGCACAGTTTTCATGAAGTTTTCAGTCAGAAACTTACATACTGATTACACTCCATTTATAATGAAAATTTGAATTCTGCAGCACATTTCCATACGCTTAATACATTCCTACATTTTTCTCAGTCTCTACACAATAAAATTACAAACTATAATACAAACGAATGATTCTTATATTTTTACTGTGTATATAATGTCAAGCTAATCTACTCTAAAAATCAGACTGTACAATGATTGTTTCTGGTTTTTAACATCCTCTTAAAATAATAAAAAAAACATGAAATTATTGATCAAAATATTAGTTATTTCATTATGTGCCACAGTATTCAACATTCTGTCACTCTCTTTACAAATACCCATACTGAAAGAATGGCAACATTTTTATTACCACCTTTTAAAATACACAATTGTGCTTCATTAAAAACTAGAGACAATAGTTCTCATTTCTCTTAAATTCAATGAGACTATTCATCCTTATAAAGAAGAAAACAAGAGTTAAACATTTGGGAAATTCCACAGGTACATATAACTTTAATAAAGTAGCTGTTAAATTAGATATAACAAAAAAAATAAGTTGGTGGGCTGATATGAAGAAATAACAGCAAAAAAGGACCACTATGTACCACACATTTTTAATGGTTACAATAAAATAATGTCAACGATGATGGTAAATACCTTCCTTAAATCTCTTCTCCTTTGAAGTGCACATCTTTGTTTTTACTTTCTTATTGTCCTCATTACTGATGACCGGATATTATAGAGGTACTTTTCAATAGCAACCGGTCTTATGAATGAATTGATACACCTTTCAATTCTAGAAAAATACTGACACTGTGAACTAGCTCCATGAAAAAATGTTTTTTTGTCAGTTCAGTTATTGGAATTACGATGTATTACTCAGTAACAGCTATATACCATGTTTCTTGAGGGTTTCTGTGGTTGAATGTGGTCCCTTCTTTCTGCTGTTGTGGTTCACAATACGAATTATATACAAAGTAGTCAGTTCTATATTTCATTCACATAAGAATTTGTGTACACATATAAAGAATGTCATCTTTGTATGTCCCTTAATACAGAACAACTCAAGAGATGGAATTACAAAATCTATTTTCATCACTAAGAGTTCAGTTGTGGTGTGTACAGCAATATTTAAGTTTGAAGTTATAGAAAGCTCAAAAAAATTTGTAAATGGTTCTGAACATGTGCACAGGGAAGAAGTCACATAGATAAATGTGTGCTCTTAAAGTTACTTTTCATCATTGGTCTCCACAGTCTTGATGAAGTATTACTTGATACTTCAGAAGAATCCTCAAAATTATTGCATTATGATATACTATTGCTCTTTGGAGAGTTTATAAACACGGAGTGATGAGAAACCCTCATGTATACTTCTATTTCTGTTTTCCTTAATATGGTAATTGAACAGAACAAACATACTGAAGTCAATTACAACACATCAAAATTTTAGCAAATCACACAAGGTCAAAGGCCGTACTATTTGTGGACTCTAAAAACATACAGAACACATGACAATGTCAAAATCATGACATGAAAATCTTGTCTGAGAAATAGTTCATTGTGTACTCCCACTGGGGTACATAAATAACAGTCTGAGAATGCATGGAGTGGGCTTCCTAGCTTTTAAATATAGTCACTGCAATAATTTTTAATTTACTGCTAAAGGCTCAATGGAATCAACAGTACACATCAAAACAATAATGATGACAATAATAATAATAATTAAACACCAACAACATTACCAATTCTTCAGTCCATAAACACTACATATTTTAAACCACTAACACTTACATGTGGCAACTCATTACTATAAAATACTTCATATGACACTGATTCATTAGAATGTTGGAAAACATCAATTAATCTACTGAGGCATATTAGATGTTCTTATCTCTAAAACATAGCCTAATTTTTGCATTTGTTCTGTGTGCAATTAAAATTAGATAAGTACTGAGAAATTTTATTGAATAATAGAACATAGATGAGAACTAGCATTTTAATATGTTCAAAAGACTGATAATTTATTTAAAGTTTTTTCTAATACTGTTTTTTATCCAGCACACTAATCCATGCTTATTAGATGCATAATTTTTTTCTGAATTTTACAACATGAACTGCATCTCAGATTGTATCTGTAGCTTCTGTAGAACCAGGTTGAAAACAGAAACCTTTAAGAATGAGGAATGAGCCAAGAATTTGTCAGAGAAGACCATGTTACTATATCACACTGTATATATTGCTCATAGAGCAAATTTAAATGTGATGTGTCAACAAATTAAGACAGATACACAAAAAAGTATTGAACTGGTTCACAAACCATTCTTTATTTACATTATTCTATATTATTAAAAGCTCACTTGTTTTGACAGAAGGTAAGTGTGTTATACTGCTTGCCTCCACCAATTCAGTCTTCTTTCAACAGTTCCAACATCAGTAGAATAGAAAAATCTAAGTGTAAGAAATTATTGCTTGTAGATTGAACCATTTCTCTGACGTAACACACTGGTAGGCCCCTGCAAATGCTCCTCACATTAAGCTGTTAAATAGAAGCCTAGCATCAAGACATCTAAGCTCTGTAAAGGGAATCATTCCTATCAATATGCCAACTTCTCATTTTATAATGCTGAAAAAACGATTGTTATTGCTATAATCATCATGAGATACCACTTTATAAACAGTTTGAGTAAGGCAATTTTTCTCCAGTAAATACTACAATTTACATAAGTGATTGGCTATCATCTTAGATCAAATACTGTTAGACCAAATTTCTGTACAGAATGACTTCACAAACAGAAGTACAATGAGTAAAATCAGCTGTGCTACTGCGTGTCATCAATGAGAACTGACAATTCATGGGCTTGAATTCGAGGGCTCATTACAAATGTAAGTGAAACCATGTATCAGCTTTTAGCACCAGGATATTATCTGTTTTTTGGAAAACAGGGAACAGCAGAATAAGTTTGTATGATTTTCTGATGCAAATATGGATCATATGTGGAAGAATATTTGCTACAAACTAACTTTGTGAATAACTGACCATTGTCTATGGTTGAAATTAAAATTTGAACCAAAACCATCAGCAGTATCACAATTATGTGTTTGTTTTCATTCTTAAGATTAGGTACGTGTCTTATTCTATGCGCAGCGTCAGGACAGTTCAAATGAGTCATATTATCAGCACATTGCCTCTCCCTGCATTCATAACCAACATATGAATCATGATATTGCTGCTCTTCCAAAGCATCAACTCAATTGGTCATATCAGGCTGAAACTATTGTGTAAAAACCCATTACAGGGCTCGAAATCAAATGTGGATTTTCTTCTATGTTGTAATTAACTACACAAAGTGCTAGAACTGTATGTCCTTACCAATGGTAGGCATACATCTGGGTTACATTCTGATCCATTTTGTACAGTACAAAAATATTTAGTTAAAACAGAAAAATGTAAAAAATACAATTCAAAATATTAATTACCATACAAAATATGTTTCATCACTACTAACTGATATAGTAACGAACAATAATATATGAGAACAAAAGTAAGATCACTAATGTTATTATATTATACCTACGTAACACCAGTTATTTGATAGCTGTGGGTAGACATTTACAGACTTGCCTCAAATATCGGTGATAATGGTATGCTTCAGGCTTGCATTCATTTCAGATTTTTTTTTTCATTGGATTAACTACATATCAAATATACATAGGCTGTCAACTGTTATTTACTTATTCCAATGAAAGTCCTTTTCCTCACAGCTGTATTTATTTTATTTTATTTTGATGTTTATCTCCTGCATGTAGAATCAATTTCAAAACAACATTGCCTCATGTTCAGGTATCTGTTAAGCATGCTTCCTTCATGAATGGAATGAGAGTTACAGTACTTATGGCATTCAATTCATGAAGCAGACCAAGTAGTTACCTGAAGTTGAAACAATATTGTCTTGAAATTGATTTTACATACATGATATAAACATCAAAATTAAATAAAAATTACAGGTGTAAGGAAACTGACTTTCACTGGAATAAATTTCAAATTCTTTTATAAACAAAAACCTTAGGCTGGGATTTCATAGTAATTAAAAACCTGAACTTTTGAAAAGAGTGTAATGAAAGGAGGCAGCCTGAAGTTCCTTAAACAGTGCAGAGTTTGTCATCTGTAAGTGAAATACACCTACCACAAACATGAAAAAAATATTTTAATTGCTGAGAAAGGTCTGAAATGTCATTTCAGAAGTACCTAAAATAATTTGAGGGATTAAAAAATGGGCTGGGAGCTCTTAAAAAGGGAAGGTTGTTGCGAGAGGAAAAAACAGTTAACCTATTTTCATTGCTTCTTCTTTAAATAAAAATATTAACAAACAGAAACTTCCTATATTCTGTATGATATTAGTAATTTGATAAAGTAAGACATGACCCATTCAGAAACATTTTGCCTTTTAGTGCTACAGAACAAATGTACAAAGCAATTTACCAACAGCTTTGTTAATAAATAAATAAATGACTACTACAACAAACTAGATGCAAATTTTGGCTTACAACTGTATTGTGTCTCATTTGGTTACAATTTTATGAATTTAAGTGGACTGAATGTTTTCAGTGATCTGAATAGAATAGCTACAATGAAACATAAATTTGTTTGCCAAGCAGCACAGAGTTTTCAAATTAACACAGATACCAAAACAGTAACAGTCTGCTACATACTCACCTATCATCGTTTGTGTTTGAGTTCAAACTATACATTATTCATCTACTGAGAAGGTGAAATGAAATATTTTTGTTTTATTGCTCCTCTAATAAGTTCCCTTCAGTATTTCATTAGCTAATTTACACTCAATGGTGATTTGTAATCAACAGGAAGATAAGAAAATTCTCAATATTTGAAAATAAGTATTTTAGAAATATGAAGCAAAATATAAAGAAATATGTTTGAAACAGGTGCACATATGTGAAAAGAATCTGGAACCACTGCACTTAATTATGGAAATAATTCAAGCACAAAATTGTTTTCATAGGAAGGTTAAAACCATCCAGGTTCACAAAGTTCATTTATTTTCAACCAGACATTGGACTCTAATTCCTGGATAATGTGTATCTGTGACTCTGACAAGTAATTAGATCTAAATCATATAACATGTAATGGAAGTTTTCATAACAATTATTTTATAAATACAGCACTACATGTTGCAGTACTTAAGCAAAGGCCAGATGCAAATTCAGGATGTTTAATCACCACCAAACGGATGTAAATAGCAGTAGACTGAAAACTAGGTCAGAGGTAGTGATCTATATACATCTGAAACATATTCAGGAACTATTAAAGGAGTAAGCGAAGTAACAAGGGTAATGTGTATTCAAACTGGAGTCTAGACACACTAATCTAGATTTTGAACAATGGAAAGTCAAGGCAAGAATATCAACAATATTTTGAAAAGGATAAATGGCTACTCATTGTAAAGGTGACACATTGAGTTGCAGACAGGAACAATGAAAAGACTGTTACACATGGAGCTTTCTGCCAAAGCCTTTTCCAGAAAGGAAAACACAGACACACACATACACACACACGTGAGAGTGAATGTGGTTTCCTTAATGAAGAAGGCTTTGGCCAAAAGCTCCGTGTAACAGACTATTTGTTGTGTCTGTCTGCAACTCATCGTGTCATCGTTACGGTGAGTAGCAATCTGTCCTTTTCGTAACACTGTTAATTTAGATTTCACGTCGTTTTCCAGTTTTAAGCCATGAAAATGTGGTGCAGTTCTTCATGACATCTCTTTGATATACAGTTCAAATCTATCCACAACCATATAGAACAGATACATTCATACACAATTAACAAGCAAATGTGTTCATCCTAAACAATCTCTTTCTTATAAAAGAATCCTCATAAATTACACTAAAAAGTGCACAAGTGAATGGAAGGCGGGGTTAAGAAAAAGTGGAATTACTTCAAAGAAGAAACCTTGAGTTCTCATTTCTGGAGAGAGCCATTGTGTACTTATATTCACAGCTGTTCACTTTAACAGGCTCTTCATTATGTTTCAATGACCATCACTTTCTTTGACCTCTGTTTTCATTCATAATTAAGACATCTCATTATTATTCCATCACTGTGCACATTCTGCTCATATTATAGTAACTACACTTTGATCCTGTACTTCGTCTCCTTTTGTTACTATTTCTTCCAAAGTTCGTAACAGTTACATCTTCTTTGCAATTGCTTCTGGTTAATGTATGACATTTTTGCACAAATCTGTTTTCTGAGTATGTTTTTATCTTGTTCTGCAACAACTAATTCTTTTTTTGTGCCATTGTCCCTCACTGATTTTCAACAGTGATTTCATTAAATTTATTTTATTTTTATGCCCTATATTTATCATTATACTTTCATTCTTGTATCCTTTTGTTGCTGCATTTTTTTCTTAGTAATCTTTTTCTCTTCAATCTCATGTCAGTGTGTTTGTTTTACATAACTATTTCATTCATTAATTACTCTGTTCCAAAGCTCTCTGTTTTTAGGTTATTCAAATTTAAAATTCATACCCCCCCCCCCCTCTCTCTCACAGTAATGAAACTACCATTAAGAATATTAGAGAGATTATAAATTATTGTGGCCTGGACACACATTTTTTACTCCAATTATTTGACATCTATTACCAATTAAGTTTGCATGTGTGTCACATAACCAAAACATGGCTTGATAGTAAAAAATACATGTCCTTTCAAAAATTTGCAATACTAGGGGAAAGAGGTCACAATGACAACATGTGCCTTTGTATACATTTCTGTTCATATCTTCAACAATTTCAATTTCTCATTGCACACTCAGCTTGCACAGCTGCTAAACAATAATATTTGTGATGCTTTAAGCTTTCTTGGTGTGGAAATTATGACATACTCCTTTCTGGTGGAAAGTCCATGTTGTATTTTACTGTGAAACGGCAAGAAATGCACCACTGATTCTGTTTAGATGTGAGGTTAATACTCACAAAAACACATTCAGGTGTGTATTTGGTGTCATTTCAAAAAAAAAAAATTGTGGTTCTTGGCAAGTAAAATCCAAAGCTAAGCAAATGACTGATAACTGCACCAAATACTCGTGTAGTAGTACCCATCTAAATTAACTCTGTTCTTGAGCAATGAGGAAAATTTTATTCTTCTTCTTTGTTGTTATGTAATAGCCATTCCATTTCTGCTTGCAACACTTGAAGAAATATTGGTATCGTAATTTCAAATGGTCTAGTTTGGGAGAGAACTTTTTCTTTTTTTTTTTTTTTTTTTTCAGAATTATCAAATACACACTCTGATAATGGAATATGTGTGAATACTACACCAGAAATTACTTCTCGAGTATTCATCTCCCCAGTCTTTTCCAACTTATACCTTTGTGAATAGGTTTCAACTAAAATATGAATCAGATACAGGCCATTTGGAAAGTAAAGAATTTTTGTATATACAGATCATATAATTGTTTCATTGCAACTGGTAATTTTTCTGTCATCTTTGGTGTGGTGTAGGTAACAGCTGGGTGCCACGGGCATCTTCATGTTTTCTAAGCATAGTATTAAGCCACTGACATTAATCAGAGACTTATTACAATCTATTGTGGTGGGGCTGTGTGGTTTATGGGTGATCATGTTATCAGTGGTGATGGTATCACAGGAACGATAAGTGCCTGGAAGCAGTAACTCACAAGTAGTAACGAGTAAATGTTGCTGACAGATCTGAGTAGATCCCACTGCCATAAATTTATTGGAAATTAAAATGAAGCTTTGCAAATATTATGGAATAATGGACACCATAGAAACATACAATATACCATTGTATTCTGTCTGAAACTTCCAATAGCCGTGTAGTAAGGAGGAGATAGTTGCATTTACACCGAGATGTGTCAAATGGCTCTCAGCACTATGGGACTTAACTTCTGAGGTCATCAGTCCCCTAGAACTTAGAAATACCTAAACCTAACTAACCTAAGGACATCACACACATCCATGCCCAAGGCAGCATTCGAACCTGCGACCGTAGCAGTCGCGCAGTTCCAGACTGTAGCGCCTAGAACTGCTCGGCCACCCCGGCTGGCAGAGATGTGTCAGACATGAAGGAAAATATGAGGACAAATAGACAAAGCGAAGAAAAGTTGGTAACGTGTTGTTGCTTGAGAGTATTTCTAAGTATGGATATAGGATAATTATTTGTGCTGGCTTTGATTGAAATACCCAGTTATCTGCAAATTTCCAACTGTATGTAAATAGTCTTCTTATTCATTTGTATTAAAATTACTGAAATAACAAGACCACAGGTCACTGTATGTGCAATACCATTGTCACTGAATTAAAACATCTCAAGCCAGACATAATAAAATTGTGTGTCTACGATCATGTTTCAGAACAAATTGTACCAGAAAAGCCGTTTCTGCTCTGGGAATGGGGAGGATTTCTCTCGATCATCATACTAATATCTTTACTTTGCAAAGTGTGTTTTATTTGTCTAGTACCAAATTGTTTAGCACGGAAGACAGTAGCGAGTGTGTGCCAAATGAAATTATTTTTCAATTGTCGGTGGTAACAAAATGAAAAAAGAAGAGGGTTAAATCTTGAATGGCTCATAATCCACTCTTCTTGGGAAGCATCAAGAGAGTCATGAGGCTTATCATCATCATCATCGTCATCTGACACTTGCAACATTAACAAAAGTTTCTTGATCTTCACTTCTTAAGACACTACAAGAAAATTAGGATTTAGCATGAGACACCATCACACTGTGAGATAATCTGGAAATATATACTACTCTCTTTCCTTCCCCTACTATAAGTAGACAATGGCACATGTGAGAACAATTATTCTGTTTTTGTCCTAGTATTAATAGACATCTCTGGCTATACACTGCGCAAGATGGCACAGTAGTTAGTACACTGGATGCACATTCAGGTAAAATGGTATTCAAATCTCCAGTCTGTCATGGTGATTTAGATTTATTGTGGTTTCACTAAATCAGTTAAGGGAAAAGCTCGTATGGTTCCTTCAACAAGAACATAGTCAAATTCCTTCGCCATGCTTGCACTATTGTAGCTTGTTCCTTCTAATGACTTCATTACTGATATGATGTTAAACTTTACTTTTCCTTCTTCTTTATATGGCCAAACATTCTTTACTTTCCTTTTAATATTAATTAATGGTCAGCCCAAGGACTTAGCATTAGTGTCACCATCTCATAATTATAATGGTTGAGTGACAGCATCTTTTTGGACTTTATATCTTCATTTTGCAATAATTTTATTTCTTTCAGTTCCTAAAGCACAAAACTTATAGTATTAATAACAAATACAGATCTATAAGTTAAGAGATCAGATTACATATATTTGCATAGCTATTTTCAGTGCAATTTTTGGAGTGATTGCAGGTAACAAAGAAATGTGACATAAATTACAAGCAGCTGGTGTTTATTTAAAAGAAAAAACTGATTGTAAACTATTGTATTTTGATCAGTGCATTTGCCATCTACAGTGTACAAAATCTCTCTCCAAATTGCCAACATGACAATGCACTCCAAAGTGCACAGTGGTTATTTTTTCAAAATATTCTGGCATGAATAAATCTATAGGCAACCACAAACATTTTATTGATCACTTGAAAATGTATATACAGAAAAGGAGGGGAAAGTTACTAAGAAAGTTTACTGTTTCAAAATTAACCAAGAAATGACACAGATAAGAGAACTTCCTGCATTCATTCCTGTGATTTCGATGTAAGTTTACATAATGAGGATAACCTAAGTTACATATTTTGGGGAACTCTTAAAACTAGTACTGTACCATCACGTATAGGAAATATATATGATATATTTCACAACTGATTTATTTTGCTTCAGGAGCATACAATACTATATTGCCGTTGCATTTGCCAATGTCCTAAAGAAGTTTCTTGAAATACTGTACACAGTAAAGAGCAAGTTTGTTCCCCTAACAATGGCAGTGAATGCAGGAGCTACTTGTTATCTGTATCAATATACTGAAATAACTTGAGATGGAGGTCTTTCTAAGAGAGTCAAACTGCCTGGGATGAGCACAATCTGAATAACATGGTTTCAGCAGTGGAGATGGTCCTTGTTTACCTCACTCAGCTATGACAACTGGCTCATAAAAAATAAAAAAAAAAAAAAAATAAAAACTCAAGTTTCTTTCAGTTGTAACTTCACTATGAAATAACATATGCTATTGAACACTATTACCTTTTTCTAGATACAGATTTCAAATATAAATCACAAAACACACAAATTTACATATTTTTCTCTCATCCTGATAGTTTGATGGGCATGTGCCTTTTATTGTACCCAAATCTGACAGAGAACAATATTATGCACTAATGAGTTTATTTCATATTTTCACCATAGTTCTGTTGAAAATTTTCTCTAATGAAGGCTTAATTATTTTGAAATTACATCAGCTAACACTGCCATATAATGATTTTGTACAAAAGTTTTTTTTCCTCAAAAACACTCTGAATCTTCACAAACAATTTAACAAAATATTAAAACAGTCTTTGTACTTTTTTATATATCATTTGTATTTTTTACAATACAAACAAGACACAAAAATTATTTTTCTTTGACAACAGTTATTTTTCCAAAGATTAAATGAAAGGTCTGAGATTTATATTCCATACTTATTTCTGAAATGATAAACAGAGTCTTCTCCATATGATAAAAACAGTATGAAGGGAAACATTTCCCTAGTAATGAAAAAGATAATGATTAAACTGTGTGGTCAATTCCAGATTACCAGAGGCTGAAATATTTTCCTCGTATTTAAATTACTTCATATTACAACTTAAATAACATTTTAAAGAGTGCTCAAGCTTCTTACTGCAAAATTACATGTCACCCATCTAGATGTTATTCTACAACTGCTTATGGAAATACCTAATTAAATTCAATACTGAAGTGAATGTGTTAAGAAGCAAATGCTAACACTACTTAAGTCAAGGTAAAATTGGCAAAGGATGATGAATAATGGACAGATAATCTTGTACTTTCCCCATTACAGTTTCTTCACGTGAGCCTAGTTTGAAGGAAAATGACAACTAAAATAACATTTTCTCCCCATAAATCTCATAAAACACACAACCATCCAACACACTAAGTAAAATCTGTGATGATAATTTCTTTTTATGTGTAAACCTCAAATTAGGTAATGGTTGCATTCATGGCTGACATACATAATATTTTCGACTATTAAATAAGCCTTCACAAAAGCTGTCATATTGCATTTCTCTGTGTGGTTCTGACCACAACAATTTACCTGTTTTGACAAACACTTATATCAAAGATAAATACAAACAGGAAACACAAAATTTTTCAAAAAAAAAAAATGGTTTTGAACACCAGAAACATGTACACGTCAAATGAACTGACAACAAGGACATACATCTTTCACAGCTTGTACACATCATAAAACAACTCTGTTCACACTAAGATAGTTTCATTTTCTGAAACAAGGTCATCACAAATAGGAAAAGTAAACATTTGGACTGAACACCAAATTAACAGATACTTCTTCGTATCCTTGCGACTACAGCAGTTTTACCTTCCTGATAAAAGTGTCTGCAATTCTTATAAAAGGAATTTAAAAAAAAAAAATCACATATATTTGTGCTTCCATTTGTAAAATAGTGAACCAATTCAGGTTAAAAATTAAATAAAAAAATAAAAGCAATTAAAATTTGTTTCTTTTAAAATAACGCTTATTTCTTTTGGACTTAAAATATCATTCAAAAGAATGTGAATCACTTAAAAAACTGGCAGTTTCAGCAAAAGGACTTACTATTGCCACACACTGTTTCACTTCATTAAAACAATTGATAACAAACACTGTAGGTTTTCCAAAAACCACTAGTCCAATAAAAACAAAGTAACATGTAAAATCCCACTTGTTAAAAAACATGAGTGGAAACAGTATTTCAATCGTGATTTTCACTGTGATACTATGCTATTATCTGTAAAGATAAAACACATTATCTTTTAAAATGAATATGGAACTAAAACTAAAAATCTAATATTCTACATTTAAAACTGCGCTGCTTCCGGACATTGCTCATTCAGCCAACAATACTTTTTTTACAAATACTTATAATGACAGAGCAAGAAACAGGATTGCTACAATAAATAGCATACATAATTATATGAAATTGTACTACAATTTGGACAGATGTAGAAACAATATAAACTAAAAGCACATTTTAACTTACATTTTGTATACACATAAAATAAAAATATAAACAACAGATAATATAGAAGTCATTTATTATAAAAATGATAGATCCTAATCAGGTGGTAAATAACTAAATAATTTGAACTTCTCTCTGATGTGCGGCCGGACATCTTCTCTCTGCAACAAGAAAGGTCCATCAGTTTTAAGACATAAACAAGCATAAAGTTTTGAAAACTGACTTTGTTTCTGTTTGAGATAACGCATTATTATAAATAAACTACCCACAAATGTTTCCCCCACTTCCGAGAGTTGGGTGCATGGAAACTGCCTGAATTCACTAGACAAACAATAGCAACAACAAAGCTATTATGATTAACAGTAAATTACATTATTCCTTCCCATTGATTACAGCACGCTTAGGCCATTGGCATGATATACACAACATTTTTGAAGATTTGCTGGTCTGATCAGTACCATCCTCTCAGATGATCTCCCTTGTTTTTTATTTATTTATTTACACGTCACGTTCTGTAGGACTAAATTGAGGAACATGTCAGTACATGAAATTACAACATAAAAGTAATAACAGATAAAAGTAAAACATTTATGAACAAAAAAAAAAAGTCAATCCGTAAGTTCAAGTAAACGCAATCAACAATACAAGAATCAGCTTAATTTTTCAAGGAACTCCTCGACAGAATAAGAAGGAGTGACCCATGAGGAAACTCTTTGAAAGTGCATAGATAACTGCTAAGATTTTTGAATTCGAGTAGTAGCTTATTGAAAATGGATGCAGCAGTATATTGCATACCTTTCTGCACAAGAGTTAATGAAGTCCAATCCAAACGCAGGTTTGATTTCTGCTGAGTATTAACTGAGGGAAAACTGCTTACTCTTGGGAATAAGTTAATATTGTTAACAAGAAATGACAGTATAGAATGTATATATTGAGAGGCCAATGTCAAAATACCCAGACTTGTGAACAGGGTTCGACAAGAGGTTTGTGAACTTAAACCACTTATTGCCCAAATTGCCCAGCTCTGAGCCAAAAATATTATTTTAGAATGGGAAGAGTTACCCCAAAATATAATACCATATGACATAAGCAAATGAAAATATGCAAAGTAGACCAATTTTCATGCTGAATGACCACTCACCTCAGATACCATTCGTATAGTAAAAATTGCAGCATTAAGTCTTTGAACAAGATCCTGAACATGGGCTTTCCATGACAGTTTACTATCTACCTGAACACCCAGAAATTTAAGCTGCTCAGTTCCACTAATCATATGCCTATTCTGTGAAATTAAAACGTCAGGTCTGATTTGATCCATTATACATGGTTTTTGAAAGCCTGCGACTGTAGAAACAATAGGTTTGTTTATCAATAAATAAATCTTCTGCTACCAGTCACGATTTTTCTTTATTTTACTTTTCGCACGACACATTTCAAGAAATAATTCCCATTTTCAAGTGCATCACACATACTGACAACATCAAAAGAAATAGCTTAATACACACAAAAAATGCACTTGCAAATGGGAATTGTTTCTCGAAATGTGTCGTGCGAAAAGTAAAATAAATAAAACTCGTGACTGGTAGCAGAAGATTTATTTATTAATAAACAAATCTATATATTAAAACGTCAGGTTTTGTTGACTTGTGTGTTAGAAACTGTAAAAACTGAGTCTTACTGTGATTCAGCGTTAGTGTATTTTCTACAAGCCATGAACTTCGGTCATGAACTGCTCTATTTGAAACCGAGCCAATTTTGCACACAACATCCTTTACTACCAAGCTAGTGTCATCAGCAAACATAAATATTTTAGAGTTACCTGTAATACCATAGGGCATATCATTTATATAAATAAGGAACAGTTGTGGCCCCAACACCGATCCCTGGGACACCCCACACTTGACTGTACCCCACATCACAGCCATTCTCAACATTGTGAATAATGACATTTTGTTGTCTGTTGCTAAAGTAAGAGGTGAACTAATTGTGAGGTATTCCCCATATTCTGTAGTGGTCCAACTTCTGGAGCAATATTCTGTGATCAACACAATCGAACGCCCTAGTTAAATCAAAAAATATGCCTAGTGTTCGAAACCTTTTATTTAACCCATGCAGCACCTCACAGAGAAAAGAAAATATAGCATTTTCAATTGTTAAATGACTTCTAAAGCCGAACTGTACATTTGATAGCAAATCATGTGATATAAAATGATCAATTACCCTTACCTACACAGCCTTTTCAATAACTGTAGCAAACGCTGATGGTAAAGAAATAGGTCTAAAATTGTCTACATTATCCTTTTCTCACTTTTTATAAAGTGGCTTTACTACTGAGGACGTTAATTGTTCAGGAAACTGACTATTCCTAAAGGAAAAATCACAAATATGACTAAATACAGGGCTAACATGTGCAGCACAGTACTTTAATATTCTGCATTTGTTCTTCAGCAGAGCAAAGTACGGGTTTCTGTGGTGCCAGTCTGCACATTTCAAAAGCCTCCAAGTATCAGCAATCAAAGTTCATGTCTGGAGATATCCTGTAAAAATCAACTCCCTGGTGTTAAGTTCCGTAACTCACTTGCCACTCCAGGTGCCATCTATTGGCATTTTGCAAACTGGACAGGTTAAAATGTCCAATATAATCTGCTCCCTGTCGGGAAATATTGTAACTCTGTGTTGACAGCAGATGCTACTAGGTAGCTTGGAGACAATGATGCGAGCAGTTGCACATCTTGACCAGCAAAAGGGCCACAGCTTGCAGGCAACTTCTAATGTATTACTGAATATCACTTTGTGCAATTGTAAGGTAGTACAGAATAAAGTATTTTCACATAAAGTTTGTGTTCCGTCTTATCATTGGGGATTGGAAATAACGGGAAGTCCTCTCGTACTACACACTCCGGACTGAAATTTTCCAATGCAGGACCAGAGAGCTGCAAGTGAATTACATATATTTTTTGGTCCTCCAGGCTGGATACAATGAGCATGTGGAATAGTTACATTAGTTATATTCATGCATGTGTTTGTTCCAGAATTTGTAAACATTTAAAAAACTGCAAGAAACTAACCACATGGAAGTTGCACACATTCTCAGTTTCATCGGTAAGCACTACGCAGTGTTCCAAGGGCTGTTTGGGCTTGATAACAACAGCCTTAACAACAGTGTTTTCAGAGACATTTTTCACCAATGGTTAATGTGCAAACCAACGTGCGTTAACCAATGGTTAATGCAAACTACAGGGAGTTCAGACACTGACAGCACCAACCAGCTGAAACTTTGCGCCATTGGAGACTGCAGCCCCAGGCACATTAGTTGCTAGCATGTGTGGCACCCTTGCTGTTTCAGTTCACACTGACTGCAACCTGATAAGTGCAACTCTTGGCTTCTTGTTTCCATCTGCCTACTTCTGAAATGGATTTTTCTGATAGAATGCAATTAGTCAAACAGAGAGGAGTTGCAAAGACTGCTGTTACACACTTAGATATTTTCTGGAGACTGCAAATAACTGCTAAAATCAAAATTAAGCAGACTGAAGCAGATTCAGACTGATTTTGAGCCATCTCAAGGTCAGATGGAAATTGAAAATGAATCTGCGGAAGGATAGGCAGAATTTGAGGATTCCTGTGACTTCACTGAATTCACCATCAATGTTTTAATGAAGAGGCATGCTCAACCTATGGAACTGACTCTGTCATGCAGTTTTAGTACTTTGAAACTACCTGCTATTAACTTACCAAATTCCAAAGGGGACTATCTTAAGTGGTCGTTGTATAGAAATGACTTTCTCAGTCTGACAATTCAACTGATGATGTGCTGAATTTCACTACTTTAATTCCACTTTACCAGGTGAAGCAAGGTAGCTCTTTAAACATATATCTGTCACATCAGGAAATGTAATGATTGTTTTGGAGCTTATCTTGCAAAGGTATGAAAACTCAAATACAATTGCAGCCAGAAATGCAAAGGCTTTGTTGCTTTTACCTCCAGTCATACATGGCACAACAACTGATTACAGGCAATTAATTAATCATGTGTGTGGCCCATTGAGGGCATTAGAGGCTCTTAAACCTGACACCCCACTAGATGATGTCATTCTTTTAGAAGTGATCCTGGCTGGTCTGCAACCCACAGACCATTATGAGTGGGAGGTACAAATGTCTGAGTGAATGTTTATCACTTTAAATCAGTTGTTGAAGTTTTTGGAAACAAAATGTCAAGCTCTTAAATTTATACAACTCAAAAACAGCACTTCAGAAGATTTGCAAGACAGTTATAATACCATAAATCAAACAAAACGTGTTGCAGAAAGCACATCTGGCTTACACTGATAGAAAACTACAAATTTTGTAATCAGTATCACCCTGTCACCAAAAGCAAGGGGGCTTCACAATACTGGTACCAACAATTGGCAGGTGTTTATCATGAAAAATAAACTTTGTTTTTTTGGGCATCTGCCCTGATTATTTTGCTAATATGTGCAAGGCTCCCACTTGTAAGATTTGTAATGGAAGGCACAATACACTGCACCACAGGTCAGCTGACTCCAAGAGTAGCCATATTGATGACTCTAGAAGCTGCTCTTTGTCCCAGCAGATTACTAAGGGGAGACTGCATGGCAACTGTAATGCACTGTTGGCAGCAGCTGTTGTCAGTAGAAAAGACATTATGGTTAGACAGGCACTACTAGGCAGTGTGAGCCAACAGTACTTTATATCCAAGGGCAGGGAAAATAAACTTAATTTGAAACTAAGAAAACAGTCATCCCTGGTGAAAAGTATAAAAAAAGAGCTTTGCCACTTTTGTGTCACATACTTATAAGGTCAATGTGTCTTCCAAGCTTAATTGTTCTTGCAATACAATCACTTGTGCTGTTCTGGACAGTGTCAACAGTGAGTTGCCATCTAGTTACATAGACACAAAAGGTTGGAACATTCCATTTGGTCTGCTTCTTGCTGATCCAGACTTCTATAAGCCTGGCCCAATAGACATGGTTCTGGGGGTTGACGTTTTCTTTGATATCATAGGCAAGGGATGATTAGAGAAGAATCATCCCACAGTAATTAACACAAAATGTGGTTGGGTTTAGTCAGGTGGAGTTCCTCCAACTCCATACAAGACTGTGTACAGGAAAAATAAACCATGTGGGGCACACATTCAGCAACATACTGCTCATGATGGAAATCAGATATTTGTAGGCCAGTTTGGTGTATCACAACAAGCCTCTTGACAACTGGAAAGACTGAGATTTAATGTAGAACCCTATCTGTGCCTATTCTAAACTCCCTATCCCTAAGATTTCCACCAACAGGTTGCACACAGATGATAGCTGGTGCAACAAATGATTCAATCTTTGGAAGAAGTGGTCCACTGAGTACTTGCATAAGCTGCAGAAATGCAGTTAACTGACATCAGAAGGAGCATTGCGCACCAAGATTGGAAATTTGTTGGTGGTCAACAAGGATAACTTGCTCCTTTGGTGTGGAGGCTGGGTGCCATCGAGCAGCTGTTTTCTGGTCCTAATAAGCATGTACATGTAGTGATGGTGAAATATGGCAATGAGTAACTTAAAAAGTCTGTTAGTGAAACTGGGTTCATTGCCTAAAAGGTGAATCAGTGATGTGTTCCCTCTCATTTGTTATATGGTGGTACATGATGAAAGCACATCACCAAATTGCTATTTATAGGAAAGAATCATTGCACACAATCTCAGCTTGGGAACCTGTGTATATTTTCTTGTGGATTGACTGTTGTCCATACTGGTTTCTTAAGTTTCATACGCAGTGTGACAATAATATTTTTGTTGCTTTTGTGTCCTACATGTTAGTGCTTTA
Source organism: Schistocerca serialis cubense (assembly GCF_023864345.2). Taxonomy (NCBI): domain Eukaryota; kingdom Metazoa; phylum Arthropoda; class Insecta; order Orthoptera; family Acrididae; genus Schistocerca; species Schistocerca serialis. Next base: position 249,653,292 of record NC_064640.1, read on the forward strand.
CATGTCTCTTATGGAGTATGAAAGTAATATTTATTGTTTTTTTATGTCTTACATTTTAGTACCATTCATGTTTCATATGCATCATCACAGTCACATTTTGTTGGTTTTGCACATCCTAAATTTTAGTTTATTTCATTTATATATGCTCAGGTATTGTGTCTAACTATATTTTTATTGTTTTTCTTGTTTGTAAATTAAATTTTCATTTTGTTGCTTGTTAAATTTATGTTTATCTTGTATGATGAGAAGACTCATTTTAGAGTGAAGTATGCTGAGTTCCTTAAATCACTCAATCACAGTCCTGGCCTTGTAACATGGTGCATGATCTTACTGAAAAATTCCACTGCCATGGGGAAACATGATCTTATGAAGGGGTGTATGTGGTCCATGAAGGGGTGTATGTGGTCTACAAGTAGTATACAATATTCCTTGACTACTATGGTACCTTGCACAAGCTCAACTGGACCCATGGATGCCTACATGAATGTTCTCCAGAGCATAATGGAGCTGCTGCCAGCTTGTCTCCATCCCACAGTACAGGTGTCAAGGAGTTGTTCCCTTGGAAGACAATGGGTTTGCACACTTCAATGGACATGATGGGGAAGGTATCAGGATTCTTCAGACCATGCAATGCTCTTCCACTGTACTAACATCCAGTGCCAATGGTCATGTGTCCATTTCAGTCATAGTTGCTGATGTCATGGTGTTAACATTGGCACATGCATGGGTCCTCAGCTGCAGAGGCCCATCATTAGGAGTGTTCAGTGCACCGTGTGTTCAGACACACTCGTACTCTGCCCAGCATGTAAGTCTGACATTAGTTCCACCACAGTTCACCACCTGTCTTGTTTTACCAGTATGTCCAACCGCCACCCAAGCCCATCATGTCTGGACTTGGTTTCACCTGGTTTCGCTACACATTGAAAGATTCACCACAGCAATCCTCAAACACCGGGCAAGTCGTGCAGTATCCAAAATGCTCGTGCTGAGCCTCTGGGCCATTGCAACCTGTCCTCGGTCAAACTCAGATAGATGGTGTGCCTTTGCCATTCCACAAATGGACAGCACACTCACTGATACTACACGCATTGTGCGTATGTCTGATTAGTAGTGATTTCCTCACCAGGTGACCCTGTTATCGCGTGGATGGGTTTATATCAATAAAAGCTCAGTGGTCAGAATTATCTGGCTGATCAGTGTATATAAAGCATATATTTTATGTCACTTAGGTGGGCAAGACTGTTATAAAATGCAAATCAGAATTATATTTATCCAACCCATGACTGTTGCAATATAAACAGACGGATGAATTCACTGCAAAGCAACTACTAATAACACTTCGAAGAAGTGTTGTTATTGTCTTATACCAAATTACTGCTGAGACAGGGAGCATGGATATATATCTAGTACATACACCAAAAAGCCTAGTACTTCGAAACAGTATGCATGATGAGAATATGACAAATATATGTCAAAACAGAACATACTGCCACACAAAAAAAGCTTTCTCGAGTCTGCACATGGAAGGAATGCAAATTTATATATGCAGCACAAATTGGAAAAAGTATACAATTTCATATTGGTACAGTCCTGAATGTCCATCTTATGTCAAAGAATCAATGGACGCAAAGTTCACTTATATGTTCCCTGAAATGAGAATTTGGCATGCACTGGTTAAGTCAGGAACAACCTAGTGACTTTCTAAGACACCTGAACAGTCTCCATGCCAACATAAAATTTACAATGGAAGTAGAAAAGAGGCAATAGCTATCCATTGTAGATGTGCTGATCACGAGGATGGTGAAAACCTGGGGCACAGCATGTATCAAAAACCGACACACACAGGCCGCTACCTGCAAAAACTGTCAAAACATCACCCAAGCCAGTAAAGAGGCATGATTAATATGCTCATAACATGAGCAAGATGAATATGTGAGCTGCAGAACCTCAGATGCAAGCAGCAACACCCAGAAAGTGTTCTGAGAAGCATTGGGTACTCCACCAGTTGCAAAGGGAGTGTCACAGAATCAAACAGTCGGCGAAGTGATACATCAGAACAAGAAATGTCGGGTATGGCCTTCTGGCAAACTTTACCACAGTGATGGACAGAATCAGCTGCATATTGAGTAACTTGGAAGTAGATACCATCAGAGCACTGAAGCAACTTAAATCACTTAATAAAAGCAAGTCTTCTGGTCCAGACTGTATACCAATTAGGTTCCTTTCAAAGTACACTAATTCAATAGCTTCATACTTAACAATCATATAGAACTGCTCACTCGGTGAAAGATCCGTACCCACAGACTGGAAAGTTGGACAGATCACACCAGTGTTCAAGAAAGGCAATAGGAGTAATACACTAAATTACAGGGCCATATAATTAACATTGATATGTAGCAGGATTTTGGAACATTTATTGTGTTCAAACATTATGAAATACCTCAAAGACAGTCTATTGACAGACAGTCAACACAGATTTAGAAAACATCATTCTTGTGAAACACAACTAGCTCTTTACTCACATGAAGTGCTGAGTGCTATTGACAAAGAATTTCAAATTCTGTATTTCTAGATTTCCAGAAGGCTTTTGGCACTGTACCTCACAAGCTGCTTGTAATCAAATTGTGTGCTTATCGTCTCAGTTCGTAGTAACTGACAGACAGTCATCGAGTAAAATACAAGTTATTTCTGGCATTCCCCAAGGTAGTGTTATAGGCCCTCTGCTGTTTCTTATCTATATAAACAATTTTGGAAACAATCTGAGCAGCCGACTTAGGTTATTTGCAGAGGACATTGTCATTTATTGTCTAGTAAAGTCATCAGCAGATCAAAACAAATTGCAAAACGATTTAGAAAAGACATCTGTATGGAGTAAAAATTGTCAATTGACCCTAAATAATGAAAAATAGTGAGACACCCACATGAGTGCTAAAAGGAATCCATTAAACTTTGGTTACACAATAAATCAATGAAATCTAAAGGCCGTAAATTCAACAAAATATGTAGGAATTACAATAACGAACAACTTAAATTTGAAAGAACACAGAAAATGTTGCGCGGAAGGCAAAGCAGAGACTGTGATTTATTGTCAGAACACTCAGAAGATGTAACTTTCTCCTCTGAATGCAAAAATATTTTGTTGATACCAACATACATACCGAGAAATGACCATCATCATAAAATAAGGGAAATCAGAGCTCCAGAAAAAGATTGAGGTGTTCCGTTTTTTCCACATGCTGATCAAGAGTGCAGAACTCTGCCAGGCATTTAAGTGTGATTTGCAGAGTACCCATGTAGATGTAGACTGTGAAAACATAGCATAATGATTGTTTCTAAGCTATCAAAGAAGATTGAAGAGTGTCTCAAATTGGCGAAGGAAAAAACGGACCTATTTGCAATGTTGGGAACATTCTGCATATCATGCACACGTAGATAAGTCTATGTTGGAATGACCAATGATCAATCAACACCAGACCACTGAACATAAGTGGCATTGCAGATTGGGGGAGGTGGAGAAATCAACCATGACAGAGCGCATGCTGTGTAAGACTGACCACATAGTAGAATTCGTTGACACTGAAGTTCTTGCTGAAGAGAATTGCTATCACAACCACCTGTTCAGGAAAGCTATAGAAATACAAAAATATGACAACGGCTTCAATAAGAAAGAAGAAAACCTCAAGGTGAGCAGATCCTAGATCCATATCCTGCAGCAAACAACTGTTGAATGTAGCAAGGGGAAAACCACAGTGGCAATGACCATGGAAAGGCCCTTGGGCATTTGTACACCAGGTACATAATTATAATCTGGGGCCACAAACTTAACTCCAGTCCATAATCAGCAATGGAGGGTGAAGCTTTGACAATGCCAGCCACTCGAGCTTCCAAAATGTCAGGGAAATCATCAAACAATCATCAGCCAAAGAACCCAAGACAGAGGGCAACAGGCAATTTAGCAATATGAACACTGTGCAGGAAGACATAAAAAATATAGTACGCAACTCCTAGAATTGATAGCATTCAATGTCTGTAAATTTACAGGCAAGAATTTAATAAAAATCAAACAATTTAATGATGTAATATATAAATTCATTCCTAATTACGCTTCTACACCCACATCATTAAACTACTATGCCAGAAAGGTGTACCATTTAACGATCTAAAAAACTTATGAAGCCATTACTTTCTGATCATTGTTTAGTGCAGTTTAATGCAGGTTATCCACATGCAAATGCAACAGAAGCATATTTTCAGGGCAGTCCTTTCTTATTACAAGCCTAGTGCTAACTGCCTTACAGTCTTCGCATTCATATAATTGTGGTGAATGTAGCAAACCTATTCATAAATTGCAAACGAGTCTCTTCCCATCATGACTCAATCAAGATCTGGTCAATAAATTTATGGTGTGGAATTGTTCATTGTCACCTATCACAGATAACAATGTCCAGACTGGCTTGGTATACTTCCAATCATTAGGCTCAACATTAGCAGTGTCAGATCCTGTTAGTAAAAAGTAACAGTACAACTCATTTGTGCTCCAGCATTAAATATGCTATCGCCAATGCACTGTTACATTTACAACTGAACTGAGATAAAACATCCGATGCCACAAAAACATTTGTTTTCAATTGGGAATCATTCAGTGCTCACAGTTTCGATAATTTTCCTACTGATGCCACTTGAGACATTCAAGAACTGGATCCAATGCCCAGAAAAATCTACATATACATACATTCCTTGTGACTATCAGTGAAGTAACAGGAGCAACAACCAAAGGTAATGACTTTTTTAAATACACAATACCAGTTATTGTTTCAACAAATTGTCATGCTTTTACAGGCACACAGAGACTTTCCAAGTGATTATTCCACCTGCACTCAAATGCCCAAGTGAAATGATAATTCTGTCAAAACTGATGGAGCATCACTTACAAGATGCAATTACCCTTTCCACATGGTTAACTGAATTCTATTAGATGTTATGTGTATAGCAATGACACTGTGATGTCTACACAAAATGCTATAAACCTCATAATCAAGAGTTTGCCAACTGCCTATGTCATCAGTAGCTTGTGAATGGATTCTCATGGGCAATTTTTAGACTTCGTGTGGAAAATTTTTAAGGGTGCATATTCCAATTTTTCAATGTAATTAAAGTGATCTCCATGGAAATACTACCCTACAGAATAATAACAAATATTATTGCTCTCATGAGACCTCAGTGTCCCATCATAACCAATAACAGTTCATTAGTCAGACAGAGATTCTCCAGCTTCTTTAGGCTCATAATGGACGAACCCCAGTCTCCATCCAGTGTTCAGATGGTTTATAAATAATGAGGCAAGGGCACCTGTACAAACAGTGGCAATGATACATTGATTGACTGCTCTTCAGGAAACAGAAAACCTGGATGCAAAGCACACATAATAAAATACATGTATTGTGTGTGTTAAAATCCATTTATTATGTGGCATAGTCATGCATGGGTGATACTGTCGTATTATGAAATGCCCTGAATTTTGCAGCCCAACTGACCAATATCAACACGCTACAATTTAAGCAGAACTATAAGCACCAGAGTGTGAAACATCACTATTTATACTTTTGCGGCCACTACTTACCAGGCCTAGAGGAAATTTTTCCATAGATACACCAACTTTTATTTGGAATACACTATGTGTTATCAAGTGTTGAACCCTGATACAACACTAAGGTCTTGTATAACTTAGATGTGACTATTATTTTGATGAAAAACATCATAATCATATTCCACCTTCTCATCTTTCTTACATTTTTACAAACAGTATGTGACAGGACTCGAAATTTCAATAAAGGATTTACTTACAATCCTCTGGTAATGTGCTTCCTTTTTATACTGGTAAGTTCCAATGGAGTATCCACCTAGGTAGCCACGTCCATTAGCATTTTGATTTCAGGATTTGAGGAGATGCACTGACCCTGATTGAATGTACCCAGCGGATTAACAAGGAGGGTTGGTGTGTCAGTCAGTCTGGGTGTGGCTTTTTGGTGATTTCACACCTCCCACTATGTGAATACTGGGCAGGTACCCATGTCCACTTCAATTATATGATTCACAAACGCTTAAAAATGATTGCACACTTTCACAACGAAGACAATTGCGGGCACACAAATTCTGTCCCAAGCCGGAAGGGGGGGGGGGGGGGGGGGGGGGGGCAAAAGGAAGGGCATTTGGTCACCCTCTACCACTAATATTGCCAAATCCAATAATTAACATGCTGATCCTGTGAAGATATGGGACAAAAGCCAGGCAAAAGAAAAATAAATTCCAGTGAATCAGCAGAAATGGCCTACATACACTACCACAATTAGTTATAGAGTTATTATACAACCAATATGTATTGTGTTTGACATACTGAACAATCTACTGTAACTTGCCAGTTTGTTTATTCCGATGGCAATAAAAACATTTACTGCACTTATCCAATGAATTACTGGAATTATTATTTTACTTCTACTTACCATATGAACCAGTTTTTCCAAGAATGGCAAAAGTTTCATAAGCTCTGTGTCTGTTCGATCAACAAACCAGCTTTCTATTGGTATACCATTCTCCAACTGGAACAAAAATCATTTCATATTGGTACCATGTAGTGACTTGGGGAAAAGAGGTCAGTAAATTACAAATGGCAATCAAAAAGTTTCTGTTTGAAGGCCTTAAGGGTCCAGAATTGGTACACCACTCAGGCAAAATCCCCGTGAGCATTGAAGCAATCACCTCATGATGCATCAGCTTGAAGGTACCCACCATTTGATAAAACACTGTGCCTTGCTGCGTGAAGAAAACTGTAACCGCCTACTGCACATCCTCACCTGACACAAATCATCAACCCTTCAAGGCCTTTTTTATACGACCAAATGTATGATAATTGCATGGGGAGAGATCGGGACTATGGGGTGGATGTTTGACTGTCTCCTACTTATATTTGTGTAACTTCTGGCTGGCCTCTCAGATCAACAGGCGTCTTGTGTCGAATTGGGACCAGCTCATAACTTGGCAAACCATTCCACAATGGTGGTTTTTGACAGACATGCTGCCGCATATACATCCTTCATTCTCAGATGGAGTCTACCATAGTTTGTTCTTTGGAAGCCACGAAAAGAGTAAAATCATGTTGGCACTGTCTGGATGGGTTGCAAAAAGATTCATGCCACACTAATTCCTTGCCTACATGCCGATGTTTACAAATCCGCATCGGAGCCACAACACATTGTATATATGCTGCAGCAACACCATCAAATGAAAACATTTAGATCAGTCCTTATATCTGTGCAAATAAACAGAAGAAAAAGAAGAAGAAGAGGGAAACTCTTAAGAAAGGGTGAGAAAAAGCATATAGATCCACAGAACAAAAAAGTAAATAAACAGCACACAAAAAAAAAACATGTGGCTCAGCTGAAAGAGCTCACCAAATATTATTCAGTTCTTTCTGCTTTTCTTACTTGTCCTCTAGTTTACTGTTTCTCATTTTATTCTGTTACTTAACATAAATCTTGTTCCTCTTCCTGATAATCAATCAATGACAGATATGCAATTAGTAGACACGATTTGTACAGTTACATTCTAAGATTTTTGGATCTAAAAATTTATGTCATCGGATGACATTGCATAATTCTGAGATTCAATATATTTCTGTGTAAAATCTAAAGAAAAACTGTAATGAAACTTTCTGACAGATTAAAACTGTGTGTCGGGCCGAGACTCGAACTCGGAATCTTTAAAGGCAAAGGTCCCGAGTTCGAGTCTCGGTCCAGCACACAGTTTTAATCTGTCAGGAAGTTTCATATCAGTGCACACTCTGCTGCATAGTGAAAATCTCATTCTAAAAACTGTAATGCTGTTAACAAAATTCCAACAAATTTTATGGCTTTGTTGTTGGCATACATAATGGTGAAAACAGAAGTACTAAATAAGAGCCAGTCACTGTGGCTGAGCGGTTCTAGGCACTTCTGTCCGGAACCACGCTGCTGCTACAGTGGCAGGTTCGAATCCTGCCTTTGGTTAGTTAGGTTTAAGTAGTTCTAAGTCTAGGGGACTGATGACCTCAGATGTTAAGTCCCATAGTACTTAGAGCCATTTGAACTAAATAAGATGGTTTGTGTCTAGTATCCAAGGACCCAGTGATGCTGATGCAGAATTGCAGGAGGAAAAACTTTCCTAATTATCACTGTCCAGAATTCATCTACCTTGCTTCCATATTCTTAATTTTCACATTTCTGAACTCACTGTCTTGTTTTCTCTTTTCTCTGCTGTTCTTCTTTACCCTCAAATGTTTCCTTGAAGCTTTCTAAGTTCTTTCTAGAGCTTTCTCACTGACAAAAAATTTATTACTGTTACACACAAAACAAACTTTGGTTTTGTCTCTACTGCACCTTGGCCGCTACTTCCATTTCTGACTCTTCTATAACTAAGTGTTACAGGCCAAAGTTGCAAAATACCTCATCCGCACTAACAATAAATAGCAGCACAAAGATGTCTGGCACAAATTAACAAAATGTTTGATGTTTTAGAAGCTCTTCACCTTTAAATTGATTTGTTATCTACAATTATCAACGGCTGAAATCATCAAACTTAAACACGTAACTACTTCACCATTAATTCTGGATGCTCTGAAATGAAACAATTAACAGTAACTACTGGTAAAACTGGTTACACTTACAGCTCTGGCTAGTATACAAATGTAAAACATGCCTTCTATTACACACAATAGGCCAATGCAAGTTCATTGGAAACAATGCATACAAAGAGGCCAGTTAAAAGGTTTCTACCACTCCAGCCACTGTTTCAAATGGTCATTTGATCAACACTTTTATAATACTTTTGTGTTCAGCAGTGGCATAATATAAGAAAATTAGCACTATACTTTTCTAAACTGTGGTTGTTACTGTAGTAATGTTTTCATTTTCTCCCTCTCTTGCCTCCTTACAAGTTCTTCTCTCCTCCCTTCCCTGCACGCTTATCCCTGTTTATGTTCATTATCATTCCAGAAGAAACAATAAAAGGGCAGCACTGAGTTTTATGTTGGCTGAACCAATCAACTTATCTTTCTACATTACTTCTGTTTATCAGACTGATACATAAAATTCCCTAATTCTTATCAACTTCCATTACAGTTAATAAGAACACTGATCCATCAGCAACATACCTGGTAGCCAAATGCCTGTGGTGAATTATCCACAATGATTGTCTTTGATAAGTCTCTGCCCAGTATAGATAAATCCTTTATGTAATTTCCATTAACACAAATGCAATGTTCCCGGAACAGTCTGTGCCTGAAGGGAAAAAAATGTAAATATGACATCTTATCATAATACAACCACTTATAATTATAAAACCATAATATCACAAGCCAGTTAAATATCTAGTTTACTGCTCAATAAGAAACAGATTTAATATGAGTTTCCAGGAATTTAAGTCCCCCATCCACAAATAAATAGCTGTGTGATCTGATATTTACCGAATACTCAACTGATAATGAAAACCCTGAGCTGTAATTTAAAAACTATCAGCATATCCTCAGCTGTGTGGGCACAGGCGTGCATGCATGCGTGCGTGTGGTTTTGTCTAATTCCGATGAAGCCTTTTTTGGCTGACAGCTTACTTGTTTCACAGTCTTTTTGTTGTGCTTATCTGTGATTCAGCATCTGTGCTGTATGGTGAGTAGCAACTATCCTTTTCATAATATTGTCAGTATTCCTTCCTGGATTTTCTGGATATGAGTTCCACCAAGTTTATACTGGAAATTTTGATTCCAACATCTCTGATAGTACTGCAAGTCTTTGCAGCTCGGGAGAAGTATGATTCCCCATAGACATTGAGGTGATTTAAGATGATGTACTTGTTCTGATGGAGACTTGGCAGACAGGTTTAAGGAGCCAATCCACTCATTTCTCCAATGTAGACATACTGGTGTTTGAACTTCACTTCTACAGAATATTAGTCCATTGCTTCAATCACTGTGCCATCAAACTATCAACTCTATGAGTTCTAACTCATAAATGCAGACTGAAGTAACAAATGAAAATTTGTACCAAGGCTGTGATTCAAACATGGTTCTCCTGTTCACTAGGGAGATGAGCTAAATACTATGCCATCCTGGCACAGTGGCTTCACACAACTGGGGAACAATGGGAACTTGTATTAGTTGGGAGGTATACTAGGGCAGTCCATGCAGTTTTACCAAACCACTGTGCCAGGATGGTGCACTGGCTAGCTAATCACCCTAGTGAGCAGGAGATCCAGTTTCGAATCCCAGCCTTGGTACAAATTTTCATCTGTCGTTTCAGTATGCATATATACATCATAGATGTTTGGGACTTGAAAAGGTCTCTAGAACTATATAGTTTCACTTGACCTACACGTTGTAGTTTTCATACACTTCGGTTACCAGGCAATCAAGTTAAGCTTCTTAGCACCTGACCTGCACATTTACCACAGCTCACAGAGTTTATTACCTCACCGGACTAAAGTCATCCCCTTAAAAGAGCACACCGATTGCTCGGGAAAATTATACATGGCGTAGAACTGGAACCAGTGACCCTCCACCGCTGAAATGGTAGGTATGTGGCCATCAGTAGTAGGTCAAAAAAGTAAGATGGGTCAATATGGAGACATGACAGAATGGCACAGAGGAATTATCGTGTTTGGGCATGTCCGTGCCAACATAATGAATGATGTTGCCAAATTTGCAGGTATAACAACACAGACTGCCCAAAATGTCTTCAAGGAATGGTGGATCACTTACAGCTATGCAACACAGCTTTAGAACAGCGGTTGTAAAAAGGACCTAATCAACAGGACTGGATACGAATGTCATGCCTTATCAATGACAATCGGTTTCAATCTTGACAGAAATTACTGCCATGAGTGAATGTAGGTCCATCTTAACCTGTTTTCAATGGAACATTGCAAAGGGAATTGCACACAATGGACATTTCAAATCGTGTAATTTATAGAAGGGCACTGCTCGTGGTGGCACATAAACCTGCACATCTTCAGTGCACCAAACACCACAAACGCTGGACAGTAGCTGACTGGAGGCATGAAGTGTGATCAAATAATTGCAAATTATTGCAATAATTGCAATTTTGCCTCTTTTTCCAGCAATGCTAGGTAATGAGTACACTGATGGTCCAAAGCCTGCTGAAGGAGGTTGTGAGTGGTTTTGGGGGAGTTTTTTCAAACTAAAGCTTCAACCCACTCATTCTGGCTACTGTGAACACATATCAAGATATTTATTTCAACATTCTCGGTGACTTGTTCATCATTATGATTTAATGCACAAATTAGCTGTGGAAGATGGAACTAATTAATTAAGAAAATGTTTATCAGATTCCAATATGACAACAGCCACATTCACCTATGCCTATGTTCCTAGCTTGATGAACACTTAGGCACCCTCCCTGCACCTTGACTGTCTCACTATATCACGCTGTCTTAGTTTCATAAAAAATGTCTGTGACAATTTGGAACAGTGGGTGAAACATAGCAACCAACATCCTTTCAATTCAACAGCTCTATGGGATCACTCACCAATGAGTGGCTTTATCGGGACGTGGCTACCTGAAGGAAGTTGTGACTCTCTCTCTTCCTCACTGAACTGAGGCCATTATCAAGGCTAGAGGCAGTGTTACACGGTTTTAAGCACAGCATCTCCTTGTGGTGATTAATATTTTGTCCAGTTTGCTTACTTTGAAATCAAAATGTAATGCCTTGCATAAGCTCATCTCAGATCTTCTGCACAGCAATGGCTAATGAAGGCTTTAAAAAAGTTACGAGCGATCTTTGAGGTATTTGAAAAATGAGAGCCGAACCCTCAAAACTACTTATACCATAAATAAATGGTTTAACAGCAGTTGTTTGAGAAAAATATACATGTTGTATCACAATTGATGGGGTAAACACATACAATTGAGAAGCAAAAAAGTATCAGTAAACATGTGCTCTAAAACACATACATTAAGAGCTATGAGCACTAACTCATCTTCAGTACTTTGAAACATATCTCTTTTACTGAACAAATGCTCACAGCTCTTAAGGTATGCAATTTAGAGCCCATGTTTAGTGGACTTTTTTTTCTTGTTTTGGTCCATACTACCTCCTCCCACAATATGGAAAGCAATGAGCTTGCAGTATGAAAGATAATGCCCGTAGCTTTTAAAATATGAATTTTATAACCCAGGTTTACTGAGACTTTTTTACTTCTACTATCGTGTACTTTCGACAGTATGTATTTATGCCATTAATTATGATATACCATGTATATCAGGTATCCATGATTGAACATCTGAATTAGAAAGTAAGTCCAGCAGCCAACATTAGATAAGAAAACCTGCACATGATGTTTCATGAAAATTACAGAAATATGTAGAAGTCCAGCACTATGCTTCAAATTTGACAACCACAGAACAAGTCCAGAATATCTGCTCAATCTGGTTAATGTGCAATACACAAACATTAAAGAACAGTTATAAAAAGGTTAAGAGTAATAAACTTCACAAATTCCACATAGAAGTGTGAATGCATTGTCATGGCAGTTAACCTTCAATAAAATGTTAGCAAATTCCCAGTCACATCAAGTAGTTAAAATGGCATTAACTTTTGAGCAAGTACTCCTTATCCATTGTCAAGTGGGAATGACTGCTGTTGGTCTGCTAATAGGGAACATAATCATAGGTCAGGAATCCAGCATTGTTGAGCTACAGCCAGAAAACGACAGCCACTCAGCAGTGAGAAAGTGAAGTTTGTCTGGTAAGTCAACATGTTTGGTCATGTCTAGCAGTGCAGGTATGTTTGACTGAGCTGTGGCTGTCTTATGCTGTAGATATCATGCTTTGTAGAAATGTTGGGGGCAGGAATTTGGAGCATTTGCTGAAAAAATTGTGATTTGAAAAAAAAAATTCCTTAAAACTTAATTCTGTTTTCTTTTTCACCACTGTCTAGGACCGAATGTCAACTATCTTACTGCTGTGCTGTTTCTGTGGTACAGCTTAACAAATTAATGACATTACAGTACTTTTAGCATACCTGATTTAATAGTCAAGCTTTACACAGTAAACATCACAGAAAATATGCTTCCAGCACAATCAGCCAAGAGTAGGAATTTAATGTTTGCCTAGCTCTGACTGATTAGCTGACTCCATTACCTTCAGCTAATTTAGTTGTTAACTGCACTCTTTAGCGCAACAGGCAAGTTAGTTTAAATGCAAACACTTCCACACACTCATGGGTGACTAGGTAACATTTTACGGCCAAAGCCCCAGAATGGTGCCTGTCCAATGTTTGGTTATTTGGAAAATTTGCTTGATTCGATGTTCCCTATCCTGCTCCGACCTTATTAGGTTGTTTGTCTCCATCCAGCAGAGGTGCGTTGTGTCAGCATTCACTTGACCCCATGGTATACTATGCTGTTCACTGCCATCTCCATTAAGAATGTTGTCCATAATTTTTATTTCAATAGTTTCTTTGGTTACACTGTACCAAAGGCTGTTAATGAGAGTCACCACACAGATGTAGTCAAACTTGAACTGGCGACTGTTTTCCTAGGCATGATCAGAAATAAGCACATTTTCCAAGGTAGCTAAGGTGAGAGCACGTCTTGTGCTCCTCCCTGTATTGTTTTTCAGTGTACTCTATTTGTCTGATATAAGACTTGTCTGCACTCACAAGGTATTTTGTAAACCCCAGGCACTCTGAGACCTGTTACATCTTTTACTGGTCTCTATAATATGCACATTTTAGACGGAGGGCAAGAAAATTGTTTTAATCATGTATCCCTTCAGAATGTAACTAATGGGCATCTATACACAGTTCTTGCACAATGTACTATTTTATTTGTTCATGGTGTCTTGACCCTATTTTCTGTGGGATGCAGAGAGAGGAGGATGTAAGCTACATCCACTGATACCCAAAATATAGACACTATGAATGTATTGATGTTAGATGAACAAGGTGCACTTCCTGCAGGTAGTGTTGGCACTACAAATGTGCTTACTGCTTTGGAATGGCACAGTATGGCATTGTATGACACAGCACAACAATCACTTCATAATGGCTGCTGCACATGCAAGTACATTATGTTTAGATATTAATGTTTGCAGCTGCCAAACAGAAAACACTTGCAGCACAAAATAAACTGACTTCTACTAACTTCTGCTAATACATAACTAAGGAGCTCTGACTCAAATCATAAACAAATTAGACAACATTCTGAATCACAACATGCTTGTGACCCAAGTAATGATGGCTGAGCACATGCCAGTAATGGTTAGTGTGCATAAGCATCTTCTGTTTCTACCACCATAGTAAACTTGGCATGGCTGTTAACGCTGTTGTGATATACCAGAAATTTATTGAGTTTTTCATGTCCCTAGGGCCTCACGATGAATGTGTCATCAATGTAATGACAGATACAACTAGGCTTAAATGGAACTACATTTAAGGTGATGTTTTTGAAATAAAAACTATGGACAAATGCTGAATACAGACAGTAGCATACAGCTTAGCATGGCATGGGATCTAGCAATTGTGAGGTTAAATGGAGGCAACATACATCCATACATGCCATACTGTGGGCACCAGTGTCATCACAGCTGGAAGATAGAATAACTGCAGCCCAACAGCAGTTATTTCCATTTGACAGTGGCCAAGGTGTACTTGGTCAAAAACTCATGACATGACATTTTAATGGCTTGGCATGGCTCAAAGTCTGAGAAAATTTTTATTCACCACTTTCCCTCTTCTTCTGCATTTCTGTTATTTTTCTCTTTGTCCAAGTGTTACTCCTTAAGAGTGCCTCACATACCATGTACAAAAATAACAAATTAAAAATAGATTAAAGCACAAAATTATGGTTTACATGAAATTCCAGTGTCTATACAGCATCAGCTGAAAACAATAATCACAACTCATTGTAGTAGTTGACTGACCTTATCCATCTTCTAAATGGATCTAGAAGATTTAGGAGCTTGTCAGCATACACCTTCTTTGATGCAGTAAAGAGGATAACTTCAAACATAGATGACACTTTATCCAAAAATTCCCTAAAGAATGGTCTGGTTCTCACATAAACAGTGTAACTGTTCTCCTGGAAAACCACAGGGAAACTGAACGATGCATCCTCTAATTCTTGCAGGCTGCAATGCACTAGAGTTTCGTCCTGAAACAGACAGCAAAACTAATAGTCTTCCTAGTATGAATGGACAAAACACTGACAGACAACAGAAGCTACACAATGAAATTTCTAACATCAGCAACCAATAAAATTTAATCATTTCTCTACCACTGCCTTAAAGTGATATACCCCCGCACAGCTGAAACAATTGTTTATCACTGTGTTTCTTTCTTCAATACAGTAAATTAATACTGCTTATTACTGAACAGAAAATTATCTGCCATTTCAAGAAATGCTTAATTTATGCTGTTATGTATGACTTCTCAACCTAAACATGCAAACTATGTTACCATACTCAGAATGTCTTCTATATCACACAGTTCTGTCAAGTGGAGATAGTGGGGCGAGAAAAAGACTGTGTGTGTGTGTGTGTGTGTGTGTGTGTGTGTGTGTGTGTGTGTGTGTGTGTGCGCGCATGGGGGGGAAAGGGGGGGGGGGGGGGGCAGTCTCCTTGCTCTG
This sequence comes from Schistocerca serialis cubense, assembly GCF_023864345.2. NCBI lineage: Eukaryota > Metazoa > Arthropoda > Insecta > Orthoptera > Acrididae > Schistocerca > Schistocerca serialis. The sequence continues at coordinate 249,668,962 of NC_064640.1, forward strand.
GCTCCAAGAGTGTGAATCTCAAGGCCCCAGTAATTGTAAAGATGATATTGTCAATTATAATAAGCCATTACCATGACAAAATTTCATTTTTTACAAGATACTGAAAGACATTCAGACAATGCTGTACAAACATGTCTCTATTTCTGCTTATGGTACAACAACAGAAGTTTTGCATTGTTAGCAGAAATTGATTAAACTAATCATGCACAGCCTGAAGAATCATCATCGCAGTTATGTGTTTTAATAGCATATTATGACAGGTTATTATTATTACCACCACTGTTATTGCACCAGTTACAAACTGAAATTCCTACCAAAATCATTGCTGTTATTATTCTTATAATTATTAATATTTACTATTTAGTGTTTAAATACTATTTCTACAGCAAGAAACACAGAATTTGCACCAATGAGATCTACTGCTGAAAAGTGAAACTATTGATTGCAATAGCAGCAATAGTGATCTTCATCTCTCAAGCCAGGAACTCGAGCACATACTTGCATCTGCACTGGTGGTAATCCTACCACATACTCACCAGTTGCAGTCTAGTAGGTAAAACTGTATTGCTCTGTCATCTGTTAATCATGGGCCCTACTACTTTGTCAACTAAGTGTATAGATATCTGTGCTTGCACAACACCGATATCTTTGTCAGAAAGCAAACAAGATGGAAGAAATCAGGAACTACAATCTTTCATGAAGAAAAATATGTAAAGTTGAGTGTGAATATATTTATAATGCTATGAAATATTTCAGCGCACAATGCATTTATTGTGTATCAAGCTATCAAAAAGACTGTGGTGTAAGAATTTGTTTTGAAGACTGCTTTAAAGTATAACACATTGAATGTTAATTTTATGTGACTGTGTATGTTTTAAACATAATAAACGTCTATCGTTAGCAATCCCTGGACATTTCATTAACATCTGACAAATAATTGCTGTGATAGAACACTTTAAATAAAATTCTGCATTCCTGTACCAGCCAACTGTGTAAACTACCACCAGTAGACTAGACTCAAGCATGGAAGCTTCTAGCTTGACGGATGAAATGTACTATTAACTGTAGCAGCATTAACAGCCAAAATAATTTGATGGTAACATATCTGTAGAAATAATTATCCACTTTCAAGAAAACAGGACATTAAAATAGAAATTACTTAAAAATAACATGGTGACAAACACATATGTGAAATCAATTACAGGTAGTAGAAAGACAGCCTACCAGATCCAAGACAAGTGAAAACTCAGGACTGCTTCTTGTCTTCAGAGGAAGGGCAGGACAACGTGCGCGCATATCCACTGTCAGTGGTGGCAGCTGCTTGATAAACACATAGGGGTCAAATGGCTCCCATTCTTCCTCTGTCTCCGTGACTGTGGTGGGGCTGGGTTCAGCCACAACAGTAGGAGGAGGAGGATCAGCCACTGAAGTTGTCTCCAACAAATCACCACCTCGTTCCTCATAATAACCGACAGATGCTTCACATCCCTCATCCACTGTGGTCGGGAAGTCGCAGGATGTGTCACATCCTTGATCCACTGTGGTTGGGAAGTCACAAGAGGTGTCACATCCCTGATCCACTGTGGTTGGGAAGTCACAAGACGTGTCACATGCTTGGTCCACTGTGGTTGGGAAGTCACAAGATGTGTCACACGCCTGGTCCACTGTGGTTGGGTAGCTGCAGTGTAGCCCAGATAATAACTCTGCAGAAAAGCATGCAACTCTCAAACACTAACACTCATCATGCACATAAGAAATAAAACTGAAAAAGTTCTAACAGTTATAAATTCTTTCAAACCTACAAATGTACAGCTCACAAAATATAATTAATTCTGGGTTTGAATCAAACTTTTTTTATATAAAAAAGACAGAGAAAAGAAGCACATTGAAAATTATTTGTTACATGAAAGATTTAAACTGCTGGATATAGACAATGTTACACCATCATTTGATAATTTAAACTTCAATTTTCTATCACAAGCCAACAGAAAATATGAGTGATCAAGAGCAATGGGCTTAAAAATAAATAAATAAATAAATAAAACCTTATGTCAAATACCACACTGGAGCCTTAGTTTTCAATTTATCACACAGATACTAAACTAGTGTCCCAAACCACACTCAGACATTCCACCTCCAGCTGTTTCCATATGTCTTCCAGAGAAAATAATGATATTAGTGTGAAATTTTCAAGATAGGATATATTATAAACATCAAAAAGCATAAAAATGCAGTAATAGTTTGTACCATTTTCTCGCTTGGCATCCTCTTCCTCTAATAAACTGGCAAGATCTGGTGCAGTGACAGAACCCAAATCATCCTCTCTGTCTACGGACATGGGAAGCTCTTCTGGTTCTGGTGGTGGACTGCCTTCATATGGATGATGGCCTTCAAATACTGCATTGTAAACTGGAATCTGGTCATCATTGGGGACAACTGTGGCTTGCCAGTTCTCTTTTGTCTCCTCACTCAGTTTGGAAACCTGTGAATAACACAAGTGTTTGATGTTTATTAGTTTTCCACCAGTAAAATTACAATTATAGTAAATATACAAACATTATATGCACATCATCATCATCATCCCCTCCTCTCCGTGTCCAGCGACAGTGAATCCATCAGTCGTTTAGTCCGTATTGTTGCGGGCTCGGATGTGGCTTTGGTTTGAAGATCCGGTCGCACGAAGTGCAACACGGTTGCCTAGTGGAGTTATACGTATAGATGTCATTAGGCTTGGACTGCGGAGGTTTCGTTTATCGCCCATGTGCTTTAGGCAGATATGCTCAAATTGTTCCACACTCTTGTGTACAGTTGAGTGCCACTCTGATCGGTGTAATGCAAGCTCCTCCCAACGTCTGCTCAAAATGCCACAGGCTGTGAGGTGGAGTTTGATGGTGTCTTTATATCGCAGGTGTTGGCCACCTTGCCGCCGCTTTCCACATGAGAGCTCCAAGTAGAACACTGCTTTGGGAAGTCTACTGTCGTCCATGCGTATGATACGGCCACTCCATCTCAGTTGGTGTTTCATTAAGAGAGCTTCAATGCCAGGCAATTTCACACAACACAAAATCTTTGTGTCTGGAACATGGTCTTCCCATTTCATGTGGAGAATTGATCTCAGACAGTGAAGACGAAAGGTGTCTAGCCTCCTAATGTCAGCTTTATAACAGCACCAGGTTTCTGAGGCATAAAGTTGGTAACATTATTGCTTTGTAGACCGCAATTTTAGTTTGTAGTCTAAGATCATGAGATTTCCATACTCGGTGATTCAGTTTGCCAAGAGCTGAGGCTGCATTGACTATACGAGCTGCAATTTCTGTTGTCGCTTCTAATTTGGCTACCTAGATATTTAAAGTGTAACACGTTTGTTGTCCAACTTAACACTGCAGCCATCTGTAATGGAACCCCTAAGTGCTTACTGAAGGATTTGTGTCTTGGTGATGCTTATGACTAAACCAAATCTTCTGCAGGAGTCATTTAGCAGGTTCATGTATGTTTGGAGAGATTCAGGAGAATTAGCCATCATGCATACGTCATCTGCGTAAAGAATTTCTAAGACAGATATTTTATTTACGTGACTTTTTGTTCTGTGGCGAGAGATGCTGAAGACACTTTTGTCTGTTCTCGAGTCAAGACCCATTCTGACCACTGTAGGCTTCGGTCACGTCTCTCATAACAGCTGCAAAATAAAGTGAGAAGAGTGTGGGAGCCAGTACACAGCCTTGTTTTACACCGCATGTCACAGGAAATGTGTCTAAAAATAATGTGCACCTAAAATGAGGGTAAAAAAAGAGCCCATGCATCATGTATCATATGCACAGTTTTATTAATTCTCTCAATGATCTACTAGACTACAGTTTATGGGTTTGACAACAGTGAGGAACTCTTATTTCTATGTATCAAGAATAAAATAACTGCTTGTCATCGATTTTTATAGAGTTAAACCTAGACCAAATTTAGTAGGCATCAAGAATGACACAGACTAAATACAATAACCAATTAAACTAATGAGCAAAAAAATATTCATGAAAGGATGTCCACAAATGTAAAAGCAACAGAAAATGAGTCATAAAGCAATAGAGGACCGAAGAAAAACAACCGTGCAGTATCACTTTGTTTTAGATAAGATGGATGCAAGTAGAAGACTTGCATGTCCACCAGAATTTGAATCAGCATTTGACATCCAAAGAAATGGCACTAAAAAGAAAAACTGAAGGAGAGAAGTGCAGTGTTACTCTCCAGCAATTCCTCATTTTTAAGTTTCTTTAAACATTATTTTTTCTTTCATTTTTAATTCCTTTTACTATACATTCCTCTCAGAGTTCATGTTTATCACTACATTTAAAAATCTATATTGTTATCAGAAGCTTTTGTCCAATCCCTGCTTTGTATGTACTGCAGCAATGCTACTACAAATAGATGCCTCCACAAAAAAGGACTTTTCATTAGAAACAAAGCATTTATTTTATTCTTTGTACATAATATTTTAAGTATTCAGTCGAGTACGCATGCAGGAACTCTAGCAGAGAAGTGACTCTAACAGATTTGTAATTCTCTCAATTACTGTATTGAAGAACATCTGAACCTTTCAGATGCAACAATATTTTAATGAAAATCCTAATTCTGCCCCCCAGAATGATATGTCACCATGCAGGAAACCTCTTTAATCACTTCATCTAAACTTATGGTACTAAAATTCTGATTCCATAGAGATAAAACATATCATATGTGACAAATAATGGCAGGAGTTCATCGTCAGTGGTATGAGGGTAGATGCAAGTCCACCATGTGCTATTACACAGTGCAGCCAGGTATAACAACACATTTTGTTAGCTCACCATTCATTACACTTACAGCTGGAATTTTTTATTCACCCGATTCCTACCTTAACTTTCATCATATTTTCCAGTATTATACTTTAACTTTTCCTTTGATGCACAGTGCCTGTCCTAATTCTGAACTGTTTTCATTGTATTTACTGTTTCTGATTCCTTGATATAATAGTTTAAGAAACCACGAAATTTATATGAGCTTTATTGATTCCATCTCCTGAATTTACTGTCTTTAATTGACTTGTATTCTGGGATGATGTCGGCTTCATCTTGAATTTTTGCTGACTGAAGAAAACATTGTCTACTCCGAAATTAATCTGTTGGTTTTGTTAGGTTAAACATTTCCCACAACACTGACTCACTAATGACAAAGTACTTTTTAAGTTTTGCTGAAATAAATTGTTAACCACAACATTATAGTGCCTGTGTTGTTACGAAGAATAATTCAGTCTACCTTCAGATGTGCATGCGTGTCCAAAGGAATAGGCCCTGCAGTGTATACATATAACTGCACACAGATCAGTACTGATGTACCATTTCATACTGAGAAGACAAAAATAAATGTCTTTGCTGATGATGCAAGCATTTTATCAGCTTCTCTAAAGGCACAGCAACAGAACGAAAATTGTCAGTAAAATAATGTTTTCTGAAAACGGATTTATGTACAAAGCAGGATGAAACTTCACCACCAACAGCAGAACACTGGGCAAATACAATATGTAAAACTGTGTGTTCAAAATTTCTGGATTATCATACTGGTACAAAATAACACTGGAAACACACATTCTATGGGCCGAGATTAACAACTTCTCCTCTTCATGTGACACGTGGTTTTGGGAATCAAAATGTGAGAAAGTTACTTTACTTCACATATATCCATTCACTTAATGTCGTATGGAATAATATTCTCGAGCATGCCTACACATTCGAATAATGTACTCATTGTACAAGAATGTGCAAAAAAGATTGCTTGCAGCATATAACATCAAGACTTGTACCTACTCATGCTGACAACGACACCATTCATAATATTTATGTAACACATTCATTCCCTTACGAAATCTGTAGTTAACCCCTGTTCAAAATTTAAGGACAACAGGGGCATTCAGAAATATAGACATTTCATATCATGATGAAATGTCTGAAAAATGATCCATGAAATATGAAAGGAGTTAACTGACTAATAATTACTAGATCAGTGTCCTCTTATTTCTGTTACACCACAGCACATGACAGTAGAATTGACAAAATTTGTAATGTATTAAAGTGTGCTTCACATACAGTATTCTGTGATGAAGAACTGCTCACGAATGTATTTGCTGACTAAATAATAATATAGAGGACAACAAGGTTTGGTCTTGGACTTAATGGTTCCTTTCTTCTTAAGGCAGTTCCATATATGATACTACAGGAAATTATTGCTCTCATTTCACTTTTGTCAGGAGTCAGTAACAAGTAAGTCTACCTCTGTAGAAAAAGAAATATATTAAAGGGAAAATCTAATTCAATCTACACACTTCACTGAAGAGTTATGTAGTGAATGAGAGAAAATACATATAGTTTCTTCCAAACATCTACAGCATGTCTTTAAAGCTGTTGTGCTTGAAGGAAATTTGATAGTTCATTGAAAATAAATCATGAAAAAATTATGTTATTGGATTTGAAAGTGTAATACATTAAAATACACTCATGAACAAGCAAATTAAAGACAACTGTTCTGCAGATGTAGTAGCTCAGTGTGTATTATGACTGGCATGCCCTCATACCTTAATATCTCGTAACACATTGAGGTTTTCAAGTGGCACAGTGTTATGGGAGAATTGTGAGCACCTCAATTTGGGGAATCTCCATTTGCATCTATGCTCTCCAAACCACTGTGAAGTGCATGGCAAAGGGCAAGTCCCACTGTACCAGTTATTATGACATTTTCCCTGTTCCATTCAAGTATGGGAAAAGTGATTGTTTTGAATGTCTCTGTGTGTGCTGTAATTAAGCTAATCCTTTCCCCACAATTCCTATGAGAGTGATATGTAGGGGGTTGCAGTATATTGCTAGAGTCATCATTTAAAGCCAGTTCTTGAAACTTTTGTTAGTAGACTTTCTCAGGACCGTTTCCATCAGTCTTCACGGGTCTGCCAGCTCAGTTCTTTCAACATCTCAGTGACACTCTCCTGTGGATAAAATGAAACTATGACCATTTTTGCTGCCCTTCTCTGTATACATCCAATACTCCATGTTAGTCCTATTTGGTACAGGACCCACACACTTGAGCAATATTCTAGAATGTGTCACACAAGTGATTTGTAAGCAATTTCCTTTATAGACTGAGTGCATTTCCCTGGTAGTCTACCAATAAACAAGTCTGCTACTTGCTTTACCCACAACAGCATATGCGATCATTCCACTTCATTTTCCTACTAAGTGTCATACCCAAGTATTTGTATGAGTTTACAGATTCTAATTGTAATTCACTAATGTTATTTTCATAGGATACTATTTCTTTTTTTTGTGAAGTGCCCAGTTTTACATTTTTGAACATTAAAAGCAAGCTGCCAACCATTGCACCACTTAGAAAGCTTATCAAGGTCTGACTGAATATTTGTACAGCTTCATGCAAACTGTACTTCAATGTAGATAATAGTATCATCTGCAAAAAGTCTGAAGTTACAATTAATATTGTCTGCAAGGAACTCAACATACTTCCCTGTGGTACACCTGAAATTACTTCTACATCTTTCAATGAACCTCCATCCAAGATAATATTCTGTGTCCCCCCTAACAAGAAATCTTCACTCCAGTCAAATATTTTGTCTGATACCCCATGTCATTGTACCTTTGATACTAAGTGTAGGTGTGGTACTGAGTCAAGCGTTTTTTTGGATATCAAGAAATACCTGACTGCCTTGATCCATGGCTTTCTTGATGTCCTGTGAGAAAAATGTGAGTTCTATTTCACATGATTTATGTTTTTGAAATCCGTGTTTGTTGGCATGGAGGAGGTCACTCTGTCTGAGATACCTCATTGTGTTTGAGTTCAGAATGTGTTCCAAGATTCAACAACAAATCTGCTACAATTTAAGTCAAATGCTGTGAGCAGTAATGTGTTGATGACAGGTATGGCTGTTAACTATAATGGATTACAATAGTAGATATAAACTCCTCAGATAGCACGTCAGTTGCCAATTCAGTGCTGGACATTAATAATCTGAAAATAGGCATACCTTCCAGAACCATCTCGTTGCTATGGGGAAAGAAGTCACTGACCCTCAAATATACCTCCATTCGCTACATGCCACAGAGATACGCACAGGTGCAGAACACCACTACTGGATGCTTGAGACCTGAGAAGAGGTTGCCTGTACTGACAAGTTGTGGTACATGCCAATGGTAGTGCAAAGTACATTGGAAACCACATGAGGAGATGAACCTCAATTTCCAACAAAGCACTGTGGCTAAGGTATTCTCATGTAGGGGATGTTTACATGAGATGAAATGGTGCCTCTCATATAGATGTCATTGTCTCATTGGTGAATGACATTAGAGTCAGCTATCTGATCATGTGGAGCCATTTACTGACTTACAGCACATCATAGGAGACATGTAACTTCACCAGGACTACCCACTATCCCACTGCTTCCAACATATGTCAGAAAGGTCTGTAGACCATTCTACAAACATGAGGACACTTTCATGTGACCTAATGACTTGGATCCCAGACCCCACCCTCTCCAGCTCACCTGTGCTCAATCTCGAGGCAACTCTGAGAGGGATGTGTGTGCCTTGATACCATGACTGCAACTCTGACCAATCTCCCTGAGTTGTGGGTTGTTAAGAGTGATCATAATTAACAATGGCTCACCAACACTTTTTATGTCATATGGGATCCATGCTACTGTCCATTGCCACCACTATTAGGGTCAAAGATAGAGCAATAAGTGACAAGGTAGAAGTCTCTAATGTAGCTGCTCATGATAGTATATGGATAAAGTTGGTAAGAAGACCTGTACTACACAGGAACTGAATCCCACAGAGCACAAGTGTGACATGGCATGCTAGAACAGAAAAACAGCATATAAAAGGACCTTTACGTTTCCACTCATGGTAGCCTACTGTGCTACTGCCTACAGTATAAGTGGCATGGATAAGAAGACTGAATTTGGCATTTAAACTGAGATTATGGTGCTGAAGTAAAAATAACCATGATGGCAACCAATAAGAACATGGCAGTACTATCATTACCATTTGATTAAGGTGATTGCAGGTGAAGTTGTATTACCTGCTGGCATCCAGATAACTGTGAATCTGAATTTATCTCCAAGAGTCAAACAGTACACCAATTCTGTGGAAAGTGCCCTTTCCATTTTCTTTTACACTATTGTTGAATGCACTTCTTGAAGGCACTCGGAGGTAAGTGTTGTCAGTTGCAATTTTTTACATCCATAGTTCACTTTTAAACAACAACCATTATTTAATTGTTCAACAGTCTACCATACAGAACATTCAAAGAGAGGAACGACTAATAGGGGTACATGGTACCCTCTGCCATGCACCATACTGTGGCTAGCAGAGCATGGATGTAGATGTAGGCATAGATGTAGATGCTCAATGGATTGTAAAAGTCATTAAATGGCAAGCAACTGGACATGAAGAAATTATTATCTTCTTTGTTTTGAGTTCTAGCTGGATCAGATATAAATCACAGAAGTATTTTATTTCACAATATAATATAAATGTATAAATTCCCATTCCATTTAATAGAAACAACAGCTCATCTGAATGGGCCAAGACAACACATAAACAGCAACGCTCTTAAATCCATACAGTGAATCAAGAGAGTACTCAGAAAAAGGAACCATCAGAAGACAACCATCACTTTGCAGAATGAGAAAGCCAGTTGTATTAGTGATATAGGTAGTGTCAAAGATTTTTGTTGCAAGACATGTAGGAACCTCATACTTTTGTACACTTTGTAATTGAATTTCTTCTTCAAAAGGGACTTATCCAAGGAAAATGTCACACTGATTTACAGCAAATGGATTTCATTTTAGAATTCCTAATATTTTCTTGTCTGCTTTTATAAGACTAACGTATTAACTGACAAACAGCTTCATACTGCTAGTCTTCAGTGACAATGTCACATGTTTTAGATATTAAGCTGTTACATGCTCTATTTCTAAACTGTCATGCAGCAAACAATACAACTAGTCAGCTCACAGAATGTTTCCAGTTTTTGAACATGTTCCAGAGGTGAGGTTACTTCATGTGTACCAAAGAATGAACAGCTCATCAGTGTCAGAGTTCCACAGCAATTGTGTGTTCCAGGCTACACTATAGACAGTTATTCACTTGATGCTATGCCACTACATCAAAATGAGACATCATAATCCTGACAGCTAATAAAACAAAACTGGAACTTACTGAGAAATCAAAACTGTGCCAAGCCCTGATGTATACCTTTCACAGGCAATACTCTAATCTAACTGAGCATCAATCTACAACTCTTAATTATTTTCAAAGTTTCATTTTGCAAGTACCTCACATTCTCACACCATGACTGTAATATTAAGTAAATTTTTATAAGATCAATATTAGTACTAACAGTCACCAATGTATCTTTGGCATCACTTTTGATGTGTCGCATTGGAGGTGCTGAAGAAATCAGTTGGTCACTAGTCACACTCAAGCGGCGTGTACGACGCACATTTGCTTCACGCACTGTAGGTATTCCAGTATTGTGGCCATTCACTTGCAGGACATTTTCTCGACACGTCTGTGAACATTAAAACAATAAAAGTTATAGCTAGTAATGTGTTCATCCAACACAGTACAGATTATATTTTTTTAGACATTTAGTTAATGTGAGATGATATGTATCCAAGAAAAAATAAAACATTGCTTTATATTACTACATCACACCATATAAACTAACAAATGGTAACAAAAGCTTTGGAAATATGGAACATTCTGCATTCTGAAATTTTTCATCTGAAATGACAACAGATATCAGCATGTGGTGGTTAGGTGGAGGAAAACTGTGCACAAAAAGAAAACATTAGTACTTATTGTTTCTGCTTTTATTTAGAGTTTATGTTACATTCATACAGAGATGAGTTTTACAAAAAAGAGAGTAAGGTTAGGGTTTAATATCCCATCAATAACGAGGGCATAACAGGTAGAGACGAAGTTCAGATTGGACATGAATGGCCAAGAGAATTGGTCATGTCCTTTTCAAAGGAACCATTGTGGCAATTACCTCAACTGAATTGAGGAAATCACAGAAACTCTGAATCGGAATGAGTAGACAGGAATCAGACCCCCATTTCTTAGTAACAGAGGTGATTATATATAGATCTGGAGCACCAGGTTATCTGGACAAGCAACTGGAAAATAATCCAATTGGAATGGCTTTACTTTAGGAACTATATCAGTGTTCATCTAAATTAAGTAAAGAAACAACAGAAAATCTATCGTAACTTATGGATGAGAATTTTACAATCTGCTACCCTCAAATGCAGAAGCAACACCCATCTCTGTGATGTTATGTCCTTGATGGCTGTGAGAACATGAGCTGTAGATAAGTAGATGCACAAGATATAAGAAGAACATAAAAGAAGTTTAAACTGGACATAAGAGAAAACATCAAACAATGAAATGAAAAAATGTTAATATTAGCTCATTCTACACGGTGATAAACCTAAGATGCGACTGATGGAGCACTGCACAAAAAAACAGACTTTTTCCCTTTCAAATGAAATCTCTCATACCCCACTGGAAGACAACATCAATATGAGCAGCACAAACAGTTTTGATGGACAACGCCAGATGTTCTCATGGCTATTAAATATGACTGCACAGTGATGAGCAGGCAGATCACTTATTTGTATGAAGCTGTTTGTAATTAACTACATTAGTCTACTTTCTTATGGATAGAATCTAAGTAAATCTCTGAACACTGTTCTAAATTGCTAGAGTCATGCTGTACAGTAGCTGTAGCATTCTTTTGGGGAAGGCAATTTTCCTTACCATGAGCACTGCTTACTTTTCAGTTTACAGACAGATACATCAACAGCATTTTCTGTCCAGTTCTCTTAAGTGAGCAGACAACAGAGCTTCACTAGGCTCACATTTATGTAGTGTGACTATTTTCAGTTTATGAAGTGAGTGCTTATTTGGAGTTGTTAAGTGATCTTATATGTAAAGTACATTTCTATAAACAGTGGCTGAGAAGTGCATTATTTCTCAGTGTGATGTTGTCAGGAACCTATGTAGTGTTGTGGGAAAGGGACTGGATTGGTAAATGTGGAACCTTGCTGCTCTCTATGGTTGACAGCATATTCTAAAGCTGTGTTATTGTGTTGTGGTCATTTGGCAGTGACTTAATGAATGACCAAAAAATTACTGCACTTTTCTCACTATTAACTGTGTTATTGGTAGACTGCTTAAATCTCTTCCATTCATGAATTTCTGGCAGTTGAAGAGTGGACTGCACTTAGCAGAACCACTTACCACATATTCGCCTTTTATCTTCCAAGGTGGGTGTGAATATGCTTGACAGAACGATTAATCACATTCAAGTCTAGAACAGTAATCTGCAGTAATGCACTGCTTGACTTATGCTGATATATATGAAGTTCCATTACACCTAGGTGAAGCCTGTGGGCCTCATCAGATGTTGAGAGAACTGAGCCTTCGGTCCATGTGATACCCCTCATGCTGTGAAAAGTATTCCAGCCAGTGATAGTGGAGTCAATAAGATTGACATTGTAGAATACATATTGACAGCATGTTACACTTCGAACAGACTCCTCACTGTGGTAGATAATTGAAATATCCAGCTGTTCAACATTCTTACATAGCAACTCACATGACAACTGCAAACTGCAGCCGCAAATAAGTACTCATTTAATAAAGTGAAAGTAATTGATGATGATGATGATTAGTGTTTTAGGGCGCACAACAGCGAGGTTATCAGCGCCCATTCCCAAAAGTTCAATTCAGAGCCGAATAGTGAGAGAATTGGTATTGTTCAAATTGCAAGAATGGACACAGCACATCAAAACAGGGAGATAAAACTAAAAATAAAATAGCAATACAAACAGGTCTGATTGACATTATTTTTTATACTCACATAAGAGGAGTGAACATGAAATGCTAGGACTCTACAGTTTCCCTGAAAAATGAAAATCAAGAAGCACTCTTGGGGGGGGGGGAGTTTCTTTTCCTGGAAAAATGCTACAGCTGCCACACCAGATGACTCTGGCAAAGATTTATTTAGGTTATGTCCATATGCATTTCTTGTGTTAGTATTATTAATAATTCATACCTGTATTTCATGTAGTGCTAATGCACTTTGTGGAAAATACCCCCCCCCCCCCCCAGACATGTCTGCTCACTATATCACCAATGCTTCATAAAGTGTGCTGCAGAGGGTCAGTATAACATCATGAAGCACCATGTAGTTGCTTCTTGTGATATAGTGGGGCATGTATAGTGGGAAATCATCTGCTCATACTTCAGTTTGCAAACCTTAGGAGGGGGGGATTGAATGACTACAATCTGGTGACCTACCTCCCCTTCCACTGCTACCATCCACCCCCACCACCTTATTACACCCCCAGAACATAATATATCCCCTATTATAGCTCTACTGCACATACACATGGTACACACATTTAATATTTGTTCTTTTACCCACTTCATCCAACAGTAAGCAGTAATTTTATACTAGTAAAACACTATTTTTAATAATCTGCCATCTTCCATCCCCTGTAACGTGAAATGTATTTGTCCTCGAGGGAAAATTAATAGGACTTTTTTGTAGTAAATTTAATGCAGTTTAATTTTCACTGGAAAGCATATTCACTAGGAGCTACTGTTTTGTAATTATTCAAGAAAAATATGAAACAGTGATATTTAAATGATGCTCCAGTCCAATCCCATCCCTCCCTCCCCCCACCCCCACTGGTTCATGATACTCCCTCCTGTCACCACACAAAAATATGCAACTACACAATTTTTGCCCCCCCTGTTCAACCTTTTTTTTGTCTTCATTAACTGGGATAATATAGAACAACAAAGAGAACTTATTTTTCTTTGGGACACCAATTAAATATCGAGACAGGTTATTGTTGTTGGCCTCAGAAGCAGAATGCTCCAGACATGATCCTCCAGTTGCTGCACTACTCACACTAGGAGATGACTAGGATGAATGCTTTGATGCAACAACATTCATATTAGCAAGGCATCTGTGCTGAAATTGAGGGTGGACTGGGACTGCAAACACATGCAACTGAAATTGCACAGTCCCAGCACCATATTTATCACAATGGACTAAACTGAAGCACCCTTGCGAGTAGCTCCACATAAATTACACTGGACTGCAGAAGAGATGCCATGTGCCTGTTGGTTGTGGATTTTGTCTCAAACTTCCCATAAGACCAATGACTATGGCTAGAGTTCACAGATAAGGATACACACAGTGGATAAAAGCCTGTGTCAATGCACATACCCATGGGTGTGTCTCCAGATTTCGTAATAATAATTACTACACAGTTAAAACTTAAGGAGTGGCATCAATATTATGATTTTAATATACTGAACAGAATTGACAGTGTGCTGAAAGAAGTATATAAGATTAACATCAACAAAAACAAAATGAGGCTAATGGAATGCAGTCAAATTAAATCAGGCAATGCTGAGGGAATTAGGTTAGGAAATGAGACACTTACAGTAGTAGCTGAATTTTAGTATTTGGGCAGCAAAATAGCCGATGATGGCTGAAGTAAAGAGGATATAAAATGTATACTGGCAATGGCAAGAAAAGCGTTTCTGAAGAAGAGAAATTTGTTAACATCAAGTATCAATTTAAGTGTCAGGAATTCCTTTCTGAAAGTATTTGTATGGAAAACAGCCATGTATGGAAGTGAAACATGGACGATAAACAGTTTAGACAAGAAGAGAATACAAGCTTTTAAAATGTGAGATACAGAAGAATGCTGAAGATTAGGTGGGTAGGTCATGTAGCTAATGAGGAGGTACTGAATAGTAGTGGGGAGAAAAGAAATTTGTGGCACAACCTGACTAGAAGAAGGGATCAGTTGGTAGGACACATTCTGAGACATCAAGGCATCACCAATTTAGTAATCAAGGGAAGTGTGGGGAATAAAAATCATAGAGGGAGACCTAGAGATGAACACAGTAAGCAGATTCAGAAGGACATAGATTGTAGTAGTTGCTCAGAGATGAAAAGGCTAGCAAACGATAGAATAGCATGGAGAGCTGGATCAAACCAATGTTTGAACTGAAGACCACAAGAACAACACATTTCAATTACATGCAAACAAATAACGCTTCATATAAAATCAGTGAATCTATCAATACCTCTCTTAAATTTATTCGCAAGTACACAGTGCAAAACTGATTACATTGAGAAATGTAGCACTTTATGGTAAATTAATTTAAATTTCATAATAAAACTAAATGATTAGCATTTAACTGTATGCAAGACAACATGGCAACTGTTGACACTATTTCAGCTTATTCCACTAGATTTTGGAAATATTCAAAGAACAGTTCACATCATCTGCTTCAGTAGTTATAACAGAAACTAGTAACTTACCAAGAATACAACAGACCATGTTGTATTAAAATGTGGTAATGATTTGGTTCCACTTTCTGTGAAATGTAAATAATATGGTGCAATTTCAGCAGACGAAAATTATAGCCAGGCACAAGCTTATCATGAGAACTCCCACATACAGAATGGGTTAAAGTGGTTTATAAAGTTGTAATACCCACAGGTGAGGTTGTAGAGTGCAGATATCTTTTCTCTTATCCTAACAGACTGTTAACTGTAGCGCACACTATTATCCTGGCCCTATCCAATATAGAGGGAGTTCCATACATAGTAGTGTCTAATAGGGCCTGCAAATTGTGTCATCAATGTCATCTGAGGTTGAACAGTTCAAGATAGCATAACTGTATCTCAAAGCCGACCAGCTATGTCTTTCATCTGGCATCCAATTCAAATGTGGAGCAGCTGCATAGGACGTTTACAACTCTGACATAAGAGACTGAATTCTTGATATCATCCACAGACGCTTTAACAAGCTTCCTTATTATTTGAAGGTCTACCTCTTCAACAGCCACAGCTCAGCAGAGCACATTTGGTCACACCTAAGAAAGTATGCAGATGTTATCAGCAACACAGGGCATCAGATGTTTGCAGATCTAACTGGTCAAAACCATCTGGTCTCCCACTGGAATAAACTCAGGCCACAACACCAAGCAGAGCATACACCTCTCATAATATCAACTCAAGGCTCAAACAGTCACATAACTTTCTTCCTGCCCTCCTACCAGTTATAGGCCCTTACCTCCACCTCACCTTCGACTTCTCATTACTGAAAGTACAATCTCTGCCCATTCCACAGGTCACAGTGACAAATGGAAATTCCCAGAAAACATGTGTAGATCCCAATGAGGTGGAACCTATTCCACATCTCGTGTAACACATGAGACCATGTCAAAGATAGATGAAAGCACACAATCAGTGGATCAGCCAGGTCTGACACCAATTGCACTACCAGGCAATACTGATACCTACATGCTGCTTGACAATTTAGTAGAAAACTTTGTGGCAGCATTCCAGGTCATGGCTAGGCCACTTTTAGTTCCATGTGCCATATGCAGACTTAAGTTGGAAGGTATTTTGTATGGGAAGTTGTTGCTCCTTCCAAGAGGTTTTAACCAGAACCTGCTCCTGACCACAACTTTGCTGCACCAATAATGACTTTTGTCAAAAAGTATGCCTTGTGTATCTAGCACACTCATAATCAATCAATTACAATGTATTTAGAAAGGAGGATAGGATTCAAAGTTCTACCAACAATGAATATTAGAAATGGAGCACAAGCTCGAATGGGACAAGGATGGAACAGAAAATCTGGCATGTCCTTTTCAAGAAATCTTGCAGCTAGTCACCCAACGAGACCCGGGGAAATCGTAGAAAATCTAAATCCAGGCAGTCAGACAGGGATTTGAAGACTGCTCCTCCCAAATGTGAGTTCAGTGTCTTAACCACTGTGTCACTTCACTCAATAACACAATTAGAGGTGGAGCAAATAAGTGTTCTTGTACAACATATCACACTGGTTTTGGTAATGCTTTTATGTACAGGTTATAAGTACATCAAAAAATAAACAAATAAGCTGATACTGGCAACACAATTACGAGAGTCAATAAAAGAAAACATGGGTTGGTAGAATCAGTAGTCGTACAAACAAAACAAGAAATGACAAACATATACCTCTACTAGAAAGTCACTCTTTTAGCAGAATCAACTTTCATCACATACATACATTGGCCTGTGTACAGTTTATCATTTCTCTGTATGATCACAGGGTCAATGTCGAACAGCTAATGTGGACCTATAATTTTGAATACCTTATAGGCAAGTTATAACATCATTTTCAATAAAACTCATAACATTCTTAAGAGACAGCAGCACATTCACTAATCATAAAGTTGTGAAAAGGCATAGAGGACAATATCAAAGAATAAAAATGCAAGTGTGACAGAGCCTAGAAGATAAAACAACTACTTCCTTATTATCAAAATCTTTTGCACACATACCTCTTTGAGCAGATTTGTGCGTCGTCGTGTGATGCGACCACCACGTGTGGACACAGCAACAGCCCTTCGTTCACGCTGCTCACTGCGGAGCCACATGCTTGGCCACCGTGGTTCGCACCTCCAAGCCCTGCAGCCGTTGGCCTAGAACACAATGTTACATTCAAGACACCATGTGTTGCAGTATAATATCATAATAATAGTGAAATAAATATATAGCATTAGCTTTTTTAAAAAATTTAATGGATTAAAATCATTACCTAACGCATTCTATTCCAGTCTCAGGAGTTGTATATGCAAGAATGTACGACTCGAGGCCCACATATCAGCTTCCAATTCATGTATTTAATTCTGATTTTTGATATATACCATCACGTGGCTTCTATTCCTGTAAAGCAAAAATAAAACTGTGGAGAAATCCGGTGGACAATCGTGGACCTATAATTTTGAATATCTTATAGGCAAGTTATAATATCATTTTCAATAAAACTCATAACATTATTAAGAGACAGAAGCACATTCACTAATTGTAAAGTTGTGATAAGGCATAGAGGACAAAGTATCAAAGAATAAAAATGCAAGTGTGACAGAGCCTAGAAGATGAAACATTACTGTGTAACAATTAGCAAGATTACTTCCAGTAATTAAGTAAATTTTGTCCTTGTTTCTCTTTATACATATTATAAACATAAGGGCTAAAGAAAACTGAGTACTTGATAGCAACAAAAGCTAAATTAACTTACTATATGCTTACTGCCATTCTTGCAGGGTAAGATGAATAATACGAAGTACTTGAACTTCGTGGCAGGATGGTGAATACTTACTTTTCTGTATCCAAGAAGTGTATAGCAGAGCCAGTAGTGGTTACAACTTCACTTAGGCAAAAAGACTTAACTTCTCTTCTTTCAGGATATTAGCAAGATTATTCAAGGTATTAACCAAGTGACTGACCCAAATGGCGATGATAATTGCTGTCCAATCCACACCCTCTCACGACGCACAAGATATGCGACATCGCCACATATGATCATGATCATACCACAGACGCCTGACACAAGAAACACTCACTCTATTGTGGTGCAGACACTCGGATTTACACACACTATGATGTCAATGGTGTACCACGAGTATCTTGATTTGGAGGAAAATGTTGTTGCCACTTGAGTCAACCGCCATGTGCAACACCATGTTCATGAGAGGAGTCACTGTCAACTCACACTTATTGTGGGAGTAGATCGATGTGTCATAGTGTAGTAATTCATCAATCACTTAAAATTTGGGCAAATTATACTTCTTTCTTAAGCACCACAAACTTGGTGGATTGCCTGTTTTGTAGACAGATGCAGAGGCCTGTCAAGTGCAGTTGGCTGTACACTGGCAACACTGATCCCCACCAATGCAGTCTGTCAATCACAAAGTTATTTTACTCACGCTATAACAAGGGCACAGGAGCACCATCTTTGAATATTTTAAGGTCGCCTGGAGTGGTGAGTCCATCATACATGTTAAGGGCATAGTCTGAGTATGTCAAAAACCATACTATGCCGACTGCCACCAGGGCACCATTCAGTTGAGTGGTGAAGACATTTTGTGTGGGAGACGTTCAAATTGGACGAAATGTCTTGATTTCTCAAACTCAGACAATACTATCTGAACATAACAATCTGTTTTTTTGTGCTGTAGGCTGCCTATGCCTCCAGTTAAATAATGTACTACATGATCATCGCTCTTGATTGTCAGAAGGGTTTGAAGAACACACCAAGGCAATGCAGGTCCTTGAGTACTCCCTGCTAGTGCCCACCCGGTTAGCTGCGTGGTCTAATTGTGCTACTTCCCAAGTGGGATGGCATTCTGGTTCCCAGCACGAATCCGCCCAGCAGATTAGTGTCGAGGTCCGGTGTGCTGGTCTGCCTGTGGGTCGTTTTTAAGGCAGTTTTCCATCTACCTCGGCAAATGCGAGCTGGTTCCCCTTATTCTGCCACAGTTACACTATGTTGGCAATTGCTGTGCAAACACTGTCTCCATGTACACATACACAATAATTACTCCACCATGCAAACATTTGGGGTTACACTCGTCTGGGTCTGGTACGAGACATTAGCGGTGAGGGGGGTGGGAGGTGGGGGGGTGTTCCACTGGGGACGAACTGCACAATAACCCTGGGTTCGGTGTGGGGCAGCGGTGGAGTGGGTAGACTGCTGTGGAATGTTGTGGGGTTGTGAACCACTGAGGGCTACAGTGGTATGAAGCCTCTCTATCGTTTCTAGGTCCCCAGTTTAATACAATACAATACCCCCTACTAGTCATCTGGTCTAAGTTCTACTGAGTACATCTGGGATGCCATGGAGTGAGATATGTGAGCCTTGGACCCAGCTCTGACCAATCTCAGTTGTAGGCGGCAGCTGAGCAGTCGCGAATCACACTGGCTGCCTACATAAACTTTGCCTGAAATCCACCAACCATCAGTATTCCCCTAGAACCTATGTAATGCTCTTACTGTCCCATGGGGCCTATGACCGACACAGACATAGGGAGGTGTGAACCACTGAGGGCTACAGCAGGACAAAGACTCTCCATTATTTCTTGGTGCCCAGTTTAATACAACACAATACAATTTCCAAGTACATCTGGGATGCCATCGAGTGAGATGTATGACCCTTAGACCCAGCTCTGACCAATCTCAGTTGTGGGCAACAGCTGAGCAGTCACGAATCACACTGGCTGCCTACATAAACTTTGCCTGAAATCTACCAACCATCAGTGTTCCCCCAGAACCTGTGCAATGCTTTTGCTGTCTCGCGGAGCCTATGGCAGACGCACACTTTGGGAGGTGCCCAATTCAGTCACACTCCTAAGGGTGTATAATAAAGTGTGAAGATCAGCCGCAAACTGGAACTGTCACATACATACCATAAAATATGAGAGGAAATCAAATAAAATGTGGCGAGGATGCACCAAATGTCACTGCACATCCATTACAAGAAAAGTGAACCACTTTTACACCACATTATATATAGAAATGCGGTAATAAATGTGCGCGGTCTTAATTTCGGCACTGCAACGCTTATGAAGACATCACCAATTTAAAAGTTGGCAGCAGACTGCAAATCGCCCAGAACCACAACATGAGGCTTAGAAATTGCTCTTGTCAAATTGAGAAGAAATGCTGCAGATAAACTCCAAGACATCGAACTTGACTCAAAACATCACACATTATTATAAAATGCACATACCGTATTTGACGTCTTCCACTTTGACGCTCATTCAAAATTCTGCTGCGCATTAACGTACATGAATATGAAGAGCTGAACCATCCCAGCTTGCAAATAAAGTAGCATATATCACTTCGATCACGCAATGCAGACCGTATGTGCGCAACAGGATGAGATTACTTACGCGACTGTGCCAATAATGGTAGGCTCTCGGTAGATACGATGTGTCAAATTAAAAAGTTAAGACTCACGCTTTCCAGCAACACTACCACCATCCCCGTCGACAGCAGGTCAAAATCTGACTGCCAGTTGGTGGCTTGTATGCCCCCCTAAAAGCCCTTGCCGCAGGTGTTTGCCACTAGCCAATCGCAAAGCTTCTTGTAGAAGTTACAACGGCAGCCAATCAGCGACGAGCTGCCACGGCTCCGCCCTTTTCGGGGCAAAGTCCGGAAGAAGGGGGAGTCCCGACAATTTAAAATACGGGTTTTGCGTTAGTATTTAGGACATCCCTGGACAAACACAGTTGACGAAAATTTAAAGTCGACATTTCAGAATTAAGATCATAGCGTGAATGACTAAAAACCAGAAACAGTAAATTGAAATATGTTATCCATCTTAGACAAAATAAAAACTGGTGAGTTTGTAAGATGGACACCTCTGTACCATTGTTCAATCACACCAAACTCTCCACACATTTAACACATTCCTTTGTCATTACAGCCATTTCTACCTTTATCAATGACCTCTGACGTTGTTCGGTACTTCGAACGTTATTAGCCTTCTGAAAGTCTTCTCTGGCTTATTGGGTTTACTTTTCTGAATCTTAACCGTATTTTCCTTTTCATGTGTATTAACTTCTACGATGATCCTACATGGATCCTGTTGGCGGGCCGATTCCCGTCTCCCCGTATCGAGCGCTTGCCTGACAGAGTTGCGGTTGCTGGACTGTAGTTCCATCTCCTTGAGTAATCCTTAATGATTCTTACAATTCCTTGTTACAGTTTCTGGCTCTTCTCCCCTAGCAAATCGTAAAGGCTTGATCAAAAAGATGGAACTGCAATCGCTCTACAATGAGCAACCGCAGCTCTGTCTGGTCAGGGCTCAATACGGAGACTAGAATCGGTTCGCCAACAGGATGCCTGCAGGATCACCACAGAAGTTAATACACATTAAAGAGAAAATACGCTTAAGATTCAGAACAGTAAACCCAATAAGCCAAAGAAGACTTTTCAGAAGGTAAATAACATTCAAAGTATCGTCGAATGTTAGAGGACATTGATAAAGGCAGACATAGTTACTATGACAAAGGAATGTGTCTAATGAGTGGAGTGTTTGGTGTGACTAAACCACAGTCTAACGTAAGACTGTGACTCAACTAAGACGTCCATTGCATAAGACTGGCAATGGTATTCACACGAGCCACATGAATCAGCTTCTCATCTCTTGACAAAACGGATAAAGGTAATTATCTTCAGAAGTCTCAGTTTTAACTTTAATCAGAGTCGCCCTAAGTGCCGACAACTTTATATTAACGCCGTAGAAGTCAAACAAATATATTTGCATCTTTCGCAGAACTTAGTGTAGGCCCTACGTGAAAATGTCGACCTATGGAGGTTCAAGATCAAAGCAGTATCACAGATCCACTCACAATTGAGTGAGTGAGTGATTTTCTGGGCCCGCATCTCGTGGTCGTGCGGTAGCGTTCTCGCTTCCCACGCCCGGGTTCCCGGGTTCGATTCCCGGCGGGGTCAGGGATTTTCTCTGCCTCGTGATGGCTGGGTGTTGTGTGCTGTCCTTAGGTTAGTTAGGTTTAAGTAGTTCTAAGTTCTAGGGGACTGATGACCATAGATGTTAAGTCCCATAGTGCTCCGAGCCATTTGAACCATTTGATTTTCTGGTCAGATAAAGACAAAACTACCCCACTACCAATACGGCTATGCCTAGGTGAAGAAGTGTATATAAATCAATATTAATTATAACTGTTTTATTCTTAGTCCTTTCATTTTGTATCTCCTTCCCCTGTCATACGTCGAGATGTAGCTTCTCTGTTTAATACTTTGTAAAAGTTTCTTTAGAATTTTTCTGAAAATCAGTGGACAAGACAAAGCAAATAATGGTGTGAAAAGAAGGAATGTCTCCGAATACATAATTCCATTGATTCAAATTTCTTGACTTACAACTATAGGCAGTATTTCACTTTTAGTTGTTTTCATGGCGGAAAATTCTTTCGCTTTAATTTTCGGTTACCGATGGTGCGACACTAGTTTCCCTCATCGAAACGGAGTGAAATGTCATGTATACATCTCATTCCTTGTTGTATAGCCCAACAGTTTCTTTTCATCCGCACAGAAATGATAAAAAGTATCTCTATATCTCTCTCTCTCTCTCTCTCTCTCTCTCTCTCTCTCTCTCGAGTAGCGGTTAGCCGCCGTCGGGTGCTAGTCTTTTAAGGTGACGCCATCTAGGCAACTTAGATGTCGGTGATGATGAGCACAACACAATATCCAACCCCGGAGAAAGAAAATACCCGACGCGGCCGGGAGTCGAACTCAAGCCCCTTCGGTTGGCAACCAGCCATGCAGACCACGCAGCTACCGACGCGGACATGCTACAGGAGAAACGGGTGCGAAAGGCTTTCAACTTCTTCTTTTTCGAATGCTGGTGATCCATCGTGATGAAAAAGCTGATTCTAACAGAGAAACTGTGCGTCTGTTGAAAACAATCCGCTGCACCGTTGACGTCGTCGTAACCCAATACAGTAACGAAGATAAAATCTACTCTCTGCCGCAGACGGAACTTAGTTTTTGTCGTGCAAGATAGAAAAGAAAATCATCACCTCTGAGCGTCTACACAACAACAAAGGGAGGCTAGGGAGGCGTTGTGGAAGCGCCCCCCCCCCCCCCCCTCTCCAAGCTCTCAGGGAAAGTAAATAATGTATTGGAGTAAGTGTTTTTCTTTCAGGAACATTAACACGGCCGGAACCGGGACATTTTTTATGACTACTTACAAGTCGCCATTCGTCTTACAAAATATTAAAAATACTCCATACCTCCAAGTCTTGCCCGCCCCCCCCCCCCCCCACCCACCCTACAAACTATCGTATGGGTGCCCTTGACAATCATGGCTGAGCCTTTTGCGAACGGTAGCAAGCATATAAAGGCAGCAAGGAAAAATGAAACTAGATCTGCGATTTCAACCGATGGAAACCGGACACCCCTATGTAATGTGGAATAGGTTATTTTCCTATGTTAAAAATATGGTTCGGATTGTTGTTATTCTGCATATTCCTATGTAAGATATAAATAGCACTTATGTTCAATATTCTCACAAAATATCTGGTAGTTTTATGAAATTAAAGCTTAAAAATCATTAAATAACAAGATCTGGTCACGCGATCGCAAAAACACTTATTGGCTGACGCTCTGGTGACGTCACAGACTAGGAGTAAGACAAAGTTATATGTGTATTACGGAGCGTTAGCCGAAGTTACTAGGTTTTTAAGCCGGCCGAAGTGGCCGTGCGGTTAAAGGCGCTGCAGTCTGGAACCGCAAGACCGCTACGGTCGCAGGTTCGAATCCTGCCTCGGGCATGGATGTTTGTGATGTCCTTAGGTTAGTTAGGTTTAACTAGTTCTAAGTTCTAGGGGACTAATGACCTCAGCAGTTGAGTCCCATAGTGCTCAGAGCCATTTTTACTAGGTTTTTACGTACTTTTCTGCGAACAGTTTACCTGTTTAGTGGTGGAAAACGCAATTACAATTTTTAAGTAACAATAGAAAGGAGTTTTGTGAACGCTGATGGTGGAAACCTGGCGAAAGTTCATGCATTTGCATTCCACCAAATTAGAGCGAAAATATGTGCAAACGACGGACATTTCTTTTCCCTGCTACATCATTAAACTCGCTCAAAACTAAGAATTGTAGAACTTTTGAAAATGGGTCCGTATAATATTGTCGACTATCTGTCTTGAGCTACGACCCAAAGCACAAACAAAGAGTAGTCTTCAATGAACTGTGACGGCAGACGGAACAACAGGGGACTGACGTATTAGCCGGCCGAAGTGGCCGTGCGGTTAAAGGCGCTGCAGTCTGGAAGCGCAAGACCGCTACGGTCGCAGGTTCGAATCCTGCCTCGGGCATGGATGTTTGTGATGTCCTTAGGTTAGTTAGGTTTAACTAGTTCTAAGTTCTAGGGGACTAATGACCTCAGCAGTTGAGTCCCATAGTGCTCAGAGCCATTTGAACCATTTGACTGACGTATTAGTGCACGTATTAAAATTCTGAAATACTGCACTGATGAAGGCTGCTTACTGCCGAAATCTAGATTTGTTTTAATAAAGTCTTAAAAGAAAGGACAACTGATTGTTGTCCTCCATCATTCTGTAATACAAACAAGACAATTATTCTTGGCAAAACTTAGTGCTGCTTATCTATGTATAAGTTACTAAGCAAAGGCACTGCATATACAAGGCGGTCGGTGGCGCTACGGATAACGTATCCGACTGCAGATTAAGTGATCACACGTTTGAATCCAGGTAGGGTCGTATATTTTAAAAAGTTTTACACGAAATTCGAAAATAGCGTTAGCAAGAACTGATTGTAACAGTCGTTTCGACGTGGGATGTATTCTACGTAGCTTCGCCTTAGTCGTAATCTGAGAAATGGACAACAGGGAATAAGTGTATTTACTTTGCGAACAGACAATTCACTTTTTTGGAAAGCATTACTAGTAGTGAAAATATCACCATACGCCAACAGTACAAGGACGTATAGGACGATGACGTCATACGGAGAGGTATAAAACGTGTAAAACACGCAGGTGAAAAACGCAGGGCTGTGATATTTGTAAGTTTAAACTAACTGTAGCGTCTGAGCAGACTTACTTCATCATTGTGTACGATGATGAAACTGCAAAAGGTTAACAATAAGGATCCTAGCTGGACAGTACGAAGATAAAACATTTTTTCTAATAACGTAGAAAATGTGTGGTCACATTACTAGCAAAAATCTTTTAGAACGTCATTCGTGTGAACAGTGACTGCTAAGTGCATATACACTGAAGAGCCAAAGGAACGAACACCTGCCTAATATCGTGTAGGGCCTCCGAGAGCACGCAGAAGCGCCGCAACACGACGTGTCAAGTACTCGACTAATGTCTGAAGTAGTGCTGGAGGGAACTGACACCATGAATCCTGTAGGGGTGTCCATGAATCCGTAACAGCACGAGGGGGTGAGATCTCTTCTGAACAGCACGTTGCAAAACATCCCAGATACGTTCAATAATGTTCGTGTCTGGGGTGTTTGGTGGACAGCGGAAGTGTTTAAACTCAGAAGAGGGTTCCTGGAACCACTGTAGCAGTTGTAGACGTGTGGAGTGTCGCATTGTCCTGCTGTAATTGCCCACGTCCGCCGGAATGCACAATGGAGATGAATGGATGCAGATGATCAGACAGGATGCTTACGTACGTGTCACCTGCCACAGTCGTACCTATTTTACAGAGCCTCCATCAGCTTGAACAGTCCCCTGCTGACATGCAGGGTCCATGGATTCATGGGATTGTCTCAGTGCCCGTACACGTCCATCCGCTCGATACAATTTGAAACTAGACTCGTCCGACTAGGCAACATGTTACACTATGTGATCAAAAGTATCCGCACCTTCCCAAAAACATACGTTCTTCATATTAGGTGCATTGTGCTGCCACCTACTGCAAGGTACCCCATATCAGCGTCCTCCGTAGTCATTAGACATCGTGAGAGAGCAGAATGGGGCGCTCCGCGAAAGTCACGGACTTCCAACGTGGTCCTGTGATTGGGTGTCACTTGTGTCATACGTCTGTACGCGAGATTTCCACACTCCTAAACATCCCTAGGACCACTGTTTCCGATGTGATAGTGAAGTGGAAACGAGGAGGGACACGTACACTACAAAAGCCGACCTCGTCTATTGACTGACAGAGACGGCCGACAGTTGAAGAGGGTCGTAATGTGTAATAGGCAGACATCCATCCACACCATCACACAGGAATCCCAAACTGCTTCAGGATCCACTGCAAGTACTATGACAGTTGGACGAGAGGTGAGAAAACTTGGATTTCATGATCGAGCGGCTGCACATAAGCCACACATCACGCAGGTAAATGTCAAACGACACCTCGCTTTGTGTAAGGAGCGTAAACATTGGACGATTGAACAGTGGAAAAACGTAGTGTGGAGTGACGAATCACGGTACACAACATGGCGATCAGACATCCGTGTGTGGGTATGGCGAAAGCCCGGTGAACGTCATCTGCCAGCGTGTGTAGTGCCAACAGCAAAATTCGGAGGCGGTGGTGTTATGGCGTGGTCGTGTTTTTCATGGAGGGGGCTTGCAACGCTTGTTGTTTTGCGTGGCACTATCACAGCACAGGCCTACATTGATGTTTTAAGCACCTTCTTGCTTCCCACTGTTGAAGAGCAATTCGGGGATGGCGATTGCATATTTCAACACGATCAAGTACTTGTTCATAATGCACGGCCTGTAGCGGACTGGTTACACAACAATAACGTCGCTGTAATGGACTGGCCTGATCAGAGTCCTGACCTGAATCCTATTGCACACCTTTGGGATGTTTTGGAACGCCGAATTCGTGCCAGGCCTCACCGACCGACATCGATATCTCTTCTCAGTGCAGCATTCCGTGAAGAATGGGCTGCCTTTCCCCAAGAAACATTCCAGCACCTGATTGAACGTATAAATATGAGAGTGGACGCTGTCATTAAGGCTAAGGACGGGCCAATACCATACTGAATTCCAGTATTACCGATGGAGGGCGCCACGAACTTGAACGCCATTTCAGTCAGATGTCCGTATACTTTTGATCACATAGTGTACCAGTCATCAACAGTCCAATGTCGATGCTGACGGGCTCAGGCGAGGCGTAAAGCTCTGTGTCGTACAGTCATCAAGGGTACACGAGAAGGTCTTCGGCTCCGAATTCCCGTATCGATGATGTTTCGTTTAATGGTTCGTAAGCTGACACTTGTTGATGGCCCAGCACTGATATCTACAGCAGTTTGCGGAAAGGTTGCACTTCTGCCACGTTGAACGATTCTCTTCAGTTGTCTTGGGTCCCGTTCTTCCAGGACATTCTTCCGGCCGCAGCAATGTCGGAGATATGATGTTTTACCGGATTCCTGATATTCACGGTACACTCGTGAAATGGTCGTACGGGAAAATCTTCACTCCATCGCTGCCTCGGAGATGCTGTGTCCCATCGTTCGTGCGCCGACTATAACACCACGTTGAAACTATCTTAAATCTTGATAACCTGCCATTGTAGCATCAGTAACTGATCTAACAACTGCGCCAGACACTTGTCTTACATAGGTGTTGCCGACCGCAGCGCCGTCTTCTGCCTGTTTCCATACATCCGTATATGAATACGCATGCCTATACCAGTTTCTTTGGCGCTTCAGTGTAAACAGCAAGGAAAACACAATTATATTCTGTTTCTGATCGGTGTGGTGAAGTTTTGTAATTGTGATTTGGTTTTCATAAGAGAGGACTGCCGAGTAGTTTTACAAATAAGTTAAAATCTTATATCGGGTTAGATTCGAACCAGCGATCTACAGATATCATCTTATAAAATTTGAGGGTCTATTGCTCCAACAATTGAGCTACCGAATAAATGAGGTTTCTTTGCGTAAAACGACAATTTTCACTAGGTGTTTAATTTCGTTGATTGAAGCTATCCTTTGTTGTAACAGTGGGGCAGCATATCTCGGAGGTAAGTTAATGTTAACTTCACAGTGCAACAAGTTTTTAGTTAAGTTACTGAACCTGGGTGTCGACGGGGAAGCAATTTGCCGGTACAGTGCAATCACATTTTACGCATCTTCTCATACTCTGGCACTCTCAAAAACAACTTTTCAGGAGTTTTTATAGATGTACACTCCTGGAAATTGAAATAAGAACACCGTGAATTCATTGTCCCAGGAAGGGGAAACTTTATTGACACATTCCTGGGGTCAGATACATCACATGATCACACTGACAGAACCACAGGCACATAGACACAGGCAACAGAGCATGCACAATGTCGGCACTAGTACAGTGTATATCCACCTTTCGCAGCAATGCAGGCTGCTATTCTCCCATGGAGACGATCGTAGAGATGCTGGATGTAGTCCTGTGGAACGGCTTGCCATGCCATTTCCACCTGGCGCCTCAGTTGGACCAGCGTTCGTGCTGGACGTGCAGACCGCGTGAGACGACGCTTCATCCAGTCCCAAACATGCTCAATGGGGGACAGATCCGGAGATCTTGCTGGCCAGGGTAGTTGACTTACACCTTCTAGAGCACGTTGGGTGGCACGGGATACATGCGGACGTGCATTGTCCTGTTGGAACAGCAAGTTCCCTTGCCGGTCTGGGAATGGTAGAACGATGGGTTCGATGACGGTTTGGATGTACCGCGCACTATTCAGTGTCCCCTCGACGATCACCAGTGGTGTACGACCAGTGTAGGAGATCGCTCCCCACACCATGATGCCGGGTGTTGGCCCTGTGTGCCTCGGTCGTACGCAGTCCTGATTGTGGCGCTCACCTGCACGGCGCCAAACACGCATACGACCATCACTGGCACCAAGGCAGAAGCGACTCTCATCGCTGAAGACGACACGTCTCCATTCGTCCCTCCATTCACGCCTGTCGCGACACCACTGGAGGCGGGCTGCACGATGTTGGGGCGTGAGCGGAAGACGGCCAAACGGTGTGCGGGACCGTAGCCCAGCTTCATGCAGACAGTTGCGAATGGTCCTCGCCGTTACCCCAGGAGCAACAGTGTCCCTAATTTGCTGGGAAGTGACGGTGCGGTCCCCTACGGCACTGCGTAGGATCCTACGGTCTTGGCGTGCATCCGTGCGTTGCTGCGGTCCGGTCCCAGGTCGACGGGCACGTGCACCTTCCGCCGACCACTGGCGACAACATCGATGTACTGTGGAGACCTCACGCCCCACGTGTTGAGCAATTCGGCGGTACGTCCACCCGGCCTCCCGCATGCCCACTATACGCCCTCGCTCAAAGTCCGTCAACTGCACATACGGTTCACGTCCACGCTGTCGCGGCGTGCTACCAGTGTTAAAGACTGCGATGGAGCTCCGTATGCCACGGCAAACTGGCTGACACTGACGGCGGCGGTGCACAAATGCTGCGCAGCTAGCGCCATTCGACGGCCAACACCGCGGTTCCTGGTGTGTCCGCTGTGCCGTGCGTGTGATCATTGCTTGTACAGCCCTCTCGCAGTGTCCGGAGCAAGTATGGTGGGTCTGACACACCGGTGTCAATGTGTTCTTTTTTCCATTTCCAGGAGTGTATTTGTACACTATGACACGACATACCATTTGTAGCCAATTTTCCGAAACGTAAATTCCAAAACAAGACATCACTCTGAATTAGCATTATGACAGTACGAGCAACAGCGAGCTAGCCAGTGACATCACAGGCGTCACATGACTCGAATGTAGCGTTTTAGCGGGCTTTCGGATTATCTGAATTTCACTTCCGTTTTTATAAAAGAATATTAAAATGCAAGAGGAAAAATGCATGTGTGTGTGAATTTCTAAGGGACTAAACTGCTAAGATCATCGGTCCCTAGACTTACGCATTACTTAAACTAACTTATGCTAGCAACAACACACAAACCCATGCCCGAGGGGGGACTCGAACCTCCGGCGGGAGGGGCCGCGCAATCCGTGACGTGGCGCCTCAGACATCGCGGGTAAAAAAAGCCTGTTAGGGGCTGACTTTCAGCTCTTATCCTGGTTATATTGCATGACGAAGATCGATATGTTGAACCTTGCCTAAATCGTCGACATGTCTACTTTTTGAATATTATATTTTAGTTGAAAAGGGGGAGACACACGCGGTAATATTTAAGAGGAAGCATGCTTCTTCTGGCATTTTTTGGGAAGTGTCAGTTTTGAAGAGTCACGAAAGGCAGATCCTAATTCCATGAACAGTTTACTTTGCACAGTTTAAAGATACAATCATTGTTTACTTATAGGCGGATTTCCATTGCTTTCCGATTGATGGTTTTGTCGTAGTAATGGCGGATGTAGATTGCCGCTATTCCCCAAATTGTGGTAAGTATGAACAAGACAAAAACTGTAAATGCTAGCTCTGTTGTTACCTTTCACGACTATTATGTTCTTGTGCACATCAATCTACATAAAGAGCTAACACCATGCGTTTAATTTATTTGCTTTTGCGTCGTTATGCGCCGCATGCTCGTGTGTGCTGCGTTGACGGACCTCTGAACACTATTTCCATTTCACTGTTCATTGTTTTAGTGCTTACATCGGGGTTCCAGTCACATAGCCATTCGTTGTTGTGTACTCGTGTGAGCCAATCTTTGTGATGTAATTAGTTGCTTTGTACTTCTTTGAAAACATGCACCATTTACGGAATTGTGAGAAGTCCGTGGTGATCAGTGCGCGTGCTTACTTTGAGGCAGAAAAGAACGGGGCACGATCACTTCCGCACCACAGCCAGAAAATAGAACTAAGTGTCTTGGTGTTAATGAATATGCTAGAAAAACTTGATGTCTTGTATCACCTATAAAGAGTTCTGGTAGGCGACAGAAGCTCACATTAGGCGAATTTACACAGGAAGTCATAAGGAGGAAAATTCGATGTGGAAAAGTAGTTTCCATCACGGGCAGCCGCACTGAAACGTTGTAAATACTGAAGTGGAAGACTTTCCTGATATGTGTGAAACAACCCTTTGGCTTGCTATTTGAAAACTGGACATCAGATACTGAAACTTCAACAAAAAACACATGATGATGATAAAAAAACCGAACAGCAGGAAAAAAAGACGAGTTCTTGCAAGACTATTTATTCCACACCTGAGGGTTGGTGAGGTGCAAATCTTCCCGAAAGCTCAGATGGCAGGAGCAAAAAATGCCTTATGCATCATAAGACGTATATGATTATAACAGAGGAAGTGTTGAAGAGTGGAATGGCTGGAACGAAGGAATTTAATACACCGTCCGGATCTGGAAAAAGGATTATAACGTGCCACATTAGGAATGAAGATGGGTTCGTGTAAAATTCGGCTTACGTTTGATTGGGAAAAAGTAGGTGTAGATTATCACTCTGTAATGAATGCCAGACACTACGAAGAGTGATTTAGGAATGTTCGCGAAAAGCTACTAAACAGATCTGCGATTGTTATAGATCAGGTTCCATAGCATACGATGATAAATCCAGTACTACAAAATCCCTCTGTGAAATTGAAGAAGGCTCCCATTACTGAATGGTTCGAAAGTAATAACGTACAGCTTCCGTCTAATGCCACGCCATACGACGAATTTTCTAAAGCCGGCATTCACGTGCGACCGCACTTCATATCACAGGAACGCCTTTTAGAAAGTGTATTACACTCAGTGGACAAGAAAAATAAACTTCTTTGGTAGCCTGTGGGGCACTGCGAAACAACTGAATTTATCTGGACCTTTGTCAAGACCGAGGTAGTAAATGAAAATAAGAATTGTACGATAAGTGATATTTTGCAGTTGTGCTGTTTCACTCTGGGAAGTGTGCCACAAAATGTTTGGAGGAAGTCAGCAGTACAAACTTGAAAACAGATACGCACAGAGAGTCTGCTGTTTTCAAAGAGCAATAGAACCATCGCTGATTCATGTAGACGACCGTAATACCAGCAATGAGATCTGAAATAGCAGCGGAAGCGATTAAGTCACGTTTTATTTCATTTATCATCCTTCTCTGCAAAATTTGAGATAATCGATTTTTCATTTACTGTTACAATGTACAGTTCTTTTCATTGTTAATTTATCGAGAGCTACTTTTATATCGAGCGTTCACTCGCAATTACCAATTTTATTGCCCTCTACTCGCAACAATAACCGCACACGGCAATGCTGCGTTGGAATGCTAGTAGGAAGTTGCCATTCTTCACTGGCGAATAGCAGGTTATCGCGCACTACAATGGCTGCGCGCTGGTATGACAGTTACGCCCCACCACAGCTTCGCATGGACTGCAGCTGCTAACACAATTGCTTTACAAAACTCGTAACTGCCAAACACAGAGATTATTCGTTAGTAATGGCATACGATGTAACCAACAGATATTCAAGCTTTATACCCTTACTTCCACCGCCGAAAAAGTTATAACGGTAATCCCAAGCACAACGTTCGCGTTTGACATTGAAGTGATGAAATGGATACTCAAAAAGCAACGAAAAGCCCCTTGCCAATAGAAAAAGATTGTACCTTTCTACACTGCAAAGGAAATATTTCTCCTAATTGTGGTCTGGTTTCTACAGCTCCTCTAAGTTACCATTCGTCAAAAACCGCTCGAAAAAGAGGGGCTTTCTCTTAAATATTACCGCGTACGTAGCTCCTTTCCAACTAAAATTCACACACCAAATAACAGTAGACTTCGGTAAGGTACAACACATCAATGGTTGTCATGCGATGTAACCAGAATATAAGTTGAACGTAAGGGGTTAATCATTATGAATTGGATAATACTCATTAAATGTCATCTGAGTAACAAATCTATTTCAACCCTTCCAAAGCAGCCCAAGTCAACTATTGGTGACTGTTACGTGGAAACGCGAAGGAACAACTGTAGCTAAGCAAAGACCTGGACTACTGACGGACAGGGACCGTCGACCACTAAGGAGGGTGGTTGTAAAATAAATCATATGAAATAAGCAGAACGACTCACTCGGAGAATTTCAAAGTGCGCCTAGCAGTCCAGATAGCACAGTGTCTGTGCATAGGTAGTTAAAAAGAATGGGTTACAATGGTTGGCAGCTCCCTGTAAGCCACGCATTTCTGTAGTCAACGCTAAGCTACGCTTGAGGTGGGGTAAAATGCAATGTCATTGAGAGTGGATACTGGAAACGAGTGACTTTGAGTGATGAATCACGCTGCACCATGCAGAAATCCAATGGAAGGGTTTGGCGATTGCTTAGAGAACTTTGCCTGTCTACATGTGTAGTGCCAACAGTGAAAAGCCGTCATAAAGATGAAGGGTGGACACACAGATGACCAGATACTTTTCATCAATTAGTGTATATCACGCGTAGGAACTACGAGGAGCTTAGAGAGATAGCGGCGCGTAAAGATGTATAAAAACAAGACTTTTTTCCCTCGCTCTATACCAAATACATAATACTGGATCAAAGCAGCCCGCAATGCTCTGCACAGTTGTGTACGAAGTATAAATACAGATATACAGGGTCCAGTCACATTAATGTGACCCCGTGTCAAAAGACCTTTTACACTGCGGATGTGCGTAAAAGGAGTTACTGAGGCTCTGGGAGGTGCAGACAGAATGTGGGGCCACGAAAACTCCGGCATCGTGTCTAGCTGTCGCTTTATCGGTTGAGGATCCATAGATTGATTGGTTGTTTAAAAGGGGGGGGGGTGGAGGGGAAGGGACCAAACTGCGAGGTCATCGGTCCCTGGTACCCAGTAGAACAATTACCCAAGGGAAAAAAGAAAACAAAGAAGACGTATGGTACAATAACAGGAGAAAGAAAGAACCAGAAGAACAACAGGAGGACAACAAACACTACAATGGACAAAACAGGACACGAAATCCACAAAGAGACGCAAGAAACAGGAAGAGGGGATTAAAAACAAGAAAGCAGATTACCATGGCTCGGTGACCATGAGAATAAAAAAGGAGAAGCCAGCCACTCTGCAACACATTAAAACCTCCACCCCAAAAGCCCTAGGGTGGAGGACACAGAGGGACAAAGGACATGCACTAAAACTCAGATCAAATGATAAAACCCACTCTCACGAATAAAACTTAAAATTAAAGCTGCTGTTGAGGCACTGTCGCCCAACACCGAAGGTAGGGTGCTGGGAAAGCTAAAAGTCCGCCGCAGAGCGGCTAAAAGTGGGCAGTCCAGCAAGAGGTGGACGATTGTCATTTCGGAGCCATGGCGACACTGATGTGGATCCTCGCGAAGCAGGTGGTAACCATGTGTGAGCCACGTATGGCCAATGCAGAGTCGACAAAGGACAACTGATTCCCTGCGAGAAGACCTCCACACATTCGCAGTCTGCTTAATGACACGCAGTTTGTTGTGCATATTGTTATGCCACCCTGTCTCCCAAGGCCGAAAAACCCTGCGGCGTAACACAGAACACAGGTCAGTTTCAGAGATGCCCATCTCCAGATGCAGTTTCCGTGTCGCCTGTTTGGCAGCCTGTCAGCAAGTTCGTTGCCTGGGATTCCGGCGTGTCCTGGGGCCCACACAAACACCACTAAACAACTGGACCGTCCCAGGGCAGAGATGGACTCCTGGATGTTCGCTACCAAAGGATGGCGAGGGTAGCACTGGTCGATAGCTTGTAAGCTGGTCAGGGAGTCAGAAAAGAGAAGAAACGACTCACCAGAACAGGAACGGATGTTCTGAAGTGCACGAGATACGGCCACAAGCTCTGCAGTAAATACACTGCAGCGAGCAGGCAAGGAATGCTGTTCAATATAGCCTCTGTGGACATAGGCGAAGCCAACATTACCATCAGCAATCGAGCCATCGGTGTAAACAACTTTAGAGCCCCGGAACATGTCAAAAATCGAGAGGAACTGACAGCAAAAAACCGACGATGTAACGGAGTTCTTAGGGCCATGCAAAAGGTCCAGACGAAGCTTCGTCCGACGTGTACACCATGGTGGAGTACGTGCACGGACCTCAAGTAGAGGTGGTAAAGGGAAGGACTCCAGTTCGGAGAGAAGGGATCGCACGCGAACCGCAATCCTGAGCCCTGACCTGGGCCGCCCAAGCGGGAGATGAACTGCCGCGGGTGGGAAAAGGAGACGGTAATTCGGATGTTCAGGAGAACTACGAATGTGTGCAACACAACTGGTGAGCACTTGTGCACGTCGGATCCGCAATGGGGGGTCTCCGGCCTCAACCAGGACGCTGGTCACCGGACTCGTTCTAAAAGCTCCCGTCGCTAGGCGAATACTACAGTGGTGCACTGAGTCGAGGAAACCTAACGCTGAGTGCGCCGCCGTCCCGTAATCCAGACTCCCATAGTCAAGGCGGGATTGAACAAGGGCTCTGTAGAGCTGCAGCAGCGTAGAGTGACCTGCATCACAGTTGATGTTGCTCAGGCAGCGGAGAGCATTGAGATGCTGCCAGCACTCCCGCTTAAGCCGACAAAGGTGAAGCAGCCAAGTCGATTGGGCGTCGAAAACCAGTCCTAAGAATCGATACGTCTCCACTACAGTGAGTGGATCACCATTACGATAAAGTTCAGGTTCCGGATGAACGGTACGGCGCCGACAGAAGTGCATGAAACACGACTTCGCGGCTGAAAACTGGAAGCCGTGGGCTAGAGCCCATTGACTGCACCTTGTGAATGGCTCCCTGTAGGCGCCGCTCAGCAACACCAGTACTGGAGGAGCAATACGAAATGCAGAAGTCATCCGCATACAGAGAAGGGGAGACGGACGGCCCCACAGCTGCTGCTAGGCCGTTGATGGCCACTAAAAAATAGAGATACGCTCAATACGGAACCCTGCGGAACGCCATTCTCCTGAATACAGGGGGAACTATGGGAGGCACCAACTTGGACACAGTAAGTACGGAGCGACAGGAAGTTTTGGATAAAAATCGGGAGCGGGCCCCGGAGACCTCACTCATACAATGTGGCAAGTTATCATGTCGGCAGGTCGTGTCGTATGCTTTACGTAAGCCAAAAAAGACGGCAACCAGGCGTTGGCGTCTGGAAAAGGCTGTTCGGATGGCAAACTCGAGGACACAAGAATATCAGTGGCAGAGCGACCCTGGCGGAAGCCGCCCTGACATGGAGCCAGTAGGCCACGTGGCTCCAGGACCCAACCCAACCGCTGACACACCGCACTTTCCAGTAGCTTAAGGGCAACGGTGGTGAGGCTGATGGGCAGATAGCTATCCACATCAAGCAGATTGTTACCGGATTTTAGCACCGCAATGATGGTGCTCTCCCACTATTGCGATGGAAAGACGCCATTGCACCACATCCGGTTGAAAATGACAGAAGAGAGATGTTTAATCATCTGAGTATGGATCCGATCCGGCCCTGGAGCTGTGTCGGGGCAATGTGCAAGGTCGCTGAGGAGCTCCCACTCTGTAAAGGGGGTGTTATAGGATTCACTGTGACTTTCCACCCGCCGTTTGAGGGTGCGGAAAGCTGGAGGTTGTTCCCCAACACAGAGGCTCGAGTATAGTGCTCAGCAAAGTATTCGGTTATCGCGTTTGCGTCGGCAGAGAGCACGCCATTGATGTTAACGCCAGGGACACCTGTTGGGGTCTGGTACCCAAAAAGACGTCTGATCTTCGTCCAGACTTGGGAAGGTGACGTATGGCACCCAGTGGTCAACACCTACCTCTCCCAACACTCCTGTTTCCGTCGTTTTATAAGCAGACGAACGCGGGCACGGAGCCGCCTAAAAGCTATTACGTGCTCTACGGAAGGGCGCCGCTTATGTCGCTGTAGATCTCGCCCACGCTCTTTAATTGCCTCAGCGACTTCCAGCGATCACCAAGGGACTGTCTTTCTCAGGAGCACCCTAGAGAACGAGGGATCGCGTTTTCCGCCGCAGAAAAAAATGGTTCAAATGGCTCTGAGCACTATGGGACTTAACATCTATGG
Source organism: Schistocerca serialis cubense (assembly GCF_023864345.2). Lineage (NCBI taxonomy): Eukaryota > Metazoa > Arthropoda > Insecta > Orthoptera > Acrididae > Schistocerca > Schistocerca serialis. The sequence continues at coordinate 249,706,301 of NC_064640.1, forward strand.
TCATCAGTCCCCTAGAACTTAGAACTACTTAAACCTAACTAACCTAAGGACAGCACACAACACCCAGCCATCACGAGGCAGAGAAAATCCCTGACCCCGCCGGGAATCGAACCCGGGAACCCGGGCGTGGGAAGCGAGAACGCTACCGCACGACCACGAGATGCGGGCCTCCGCCGCAGAAATTATCGTTGTGGTGACGTGCTCAACCACAACATCGCACGTGGGGGAGGTTCAATGGTGACAGCAGAGGTGAAGGTTTCCCAGTCTGCCTTGTTTAAAGCCCATCTAAGTAGACGTCCGTGGGCATGACGCTGAGGAAGTGACAGGAAGATGGGGAAGTCGTCACTACCACCCAGCTCGTCAAGTGCTCTCCATTGGATATATGGGAAGAGTCCTGGGCTGCAAATTGATAAATCAATGGCCGAGTAACTACCATGAGCCACCCTGAAATGTGGGGCGGCCCCAGTATTTAAGAGACAGAGGTCGAGTTGGGACAGTAAATTTTCGACATCTCTGCCACGGCCAGTAAGCATGGTGCTACCCCACAAGGGTTTATGGGCGTTAAAATCTCTCAAAAGCAGGAAAGGTTTAAGGAGTTGATCAATCAGTGCAGCCAATACGTTCAGGGGTACTGCATCATCTGGAGGGAGATGTACATTGCAGACAGTTATTTCCTGTGTCGTTCGTATCCTGACAGCCAGAGCTTCAAGAGAGGGTTGAAGGGGCACAGGTTCACTACATACCGAGTTCAGGACTTGAACGCAAACTCCACCTGACAATCTATTATATTCGCTACGGTTCTTGTAATATCCTATGTAGCGGCGAAGGGCAGGGGTCCGCATTGCCGGAAACCACGTTTCCTCGAGAGCAATGCAGAAAGCAGGTGTAAAGCTTAAAAGTGGCCGCAGCTCAGCCAGGTGGTGGAAAAAACTGCCGCAATTCCACTGGGGGGATGAAGTGATCGTGAGACTGGGAAGGCATAAAACATTCGATGAGGCAGTCTACGCCTCAGGGTCACCTGCTGCCACCGACTTATATCCTGAACAGGCTATATCCATTGTGTCTGAGGGTCTGGCGAGATCTAGGTCCTCAGCAGACGCCAGAATCTTCACCTCATCCTCAACCGCAGACGCCGTGCTTGTAGGTAGCGGTGGTGTGCGTGCCACGAGTAGCTGCTTTTGGGCACTTCAGTCACTGGTGGGTGTCATCTTTCCCACAAGCAGAAACCTGGGAACGGAGAGACCCAAGGGACACATTCCTAGCGAGATGAGCCAAAGAAGACTTACGCTTCTCCAGCTGAGAAGTGGTGACTGGTGTCCCCGATGGTTGGGGGGACAGTGCTCCCGAGGTAGGTGCTGTGGGAGCAACAGGAAGGGAAGTGACCCCCACCATCAAGGGGGCAGGCGTAGGCTTCTGGCTCTGAGAGCCGACTGGAACTCGCAGAACTGATGGGGCTACAACGGTTTTCGTAGCGGCGGCGTAAGAAGAGGTCATAGCCACAGGATTTAGGCGCTCAAATTTCCTCTTGGCCTCAGTGTAGGTCAGTCGCTCCACGGTCTTGTATTCCATGATTTCCCTTTCTCGCTGTAAAATCCTGTGGTCTGGTGAGCAAGGGGGATGATGCTCTCCACAGTTGACACAGATGGAGTATTGAGATGGGATGGACGTCCACATTCTCGACATGTGATGCTGGAAGTACAGCAGGAAGACTTATCCCTAAGCAGGAAGACATATGCCTGAACCTCCAGCATTGTGCGGCTGGTTCCGGCGGAGGTTCGAGTCCTCCCTCGGGCATGGGTGTGTGTGTTTGTCCTTAGGATAATTTAGGTTAAGTAGTGTGTAAGCTTAGGGAGTGATGACCTTAGCAGTTAAGTCCCATAAGATTTTCACACACATTTGAACATTTTGAACCTCCAGCACTTAAAGCACCACATTGGGGGAAGGATATATGGCTTGACATCACAGCGGGAGACCATCACCTTGACCTTTTCAGGTAATGTATCACCATCGAAGGCCAAGGTGAAGGCACCGGTGGCAACCTGATTATCCCTTGGACCCCGATTGACGCGCTAGACGAAATGAACTCCTCTCATCATTCTAAGTTGGCGCACAGCTTCTCCTAGGACTGCAAGAGAAGGTCCCCGTGGAATATAATTCCCTGGATTATATTTAAACTCTTATGAGGCGTGATGGTAACAGAAACATCCCCCAGCTTGTCACAAGCGGGTAATGCCCGTGACTGGGCAGAGGATGCCATTTTTATCAAGACTGACCCTGACCGCATTTTGGATAAGCCCTCCACCTCCCCAAACTTGTCCTCTAAATGCTCTAAAAAAGACTGAGGCCTCATCGAGACAAAGAAATCCCCATCAGCTCTCATACATACGAGGTACCGGAGCGAATAAGGTTCGCTGTCATCCTTAGTCTGGCCAATGGTGTGGCCAGGGAGGGGAACGATGTATGATCATACTTCCTTGCATTTTACTGAGACTTGGAACACTTAGAGACTGCTGGCGTTTGATCACCAGCAAGTGATGACGTAGTACGCTTCATCGCGCGTCATCCGCCCTAATGCCACCCACTCTGACCAGGGTTCCTCCCCATTGGCGCCACCCAGCCGCAGCAAAGGCCACCTGGCAGGATGGCCATTGCCGGGTGTCCCGATGCCCCAGGGTGATGGGCATCTACTCCTTGGTATACGTGGGGAGTTAACGGCGCAGGCATCAGCAGAGGGGATCCCTGTGTAGTCAGGAGGCTACAACCAACAGGGTATATGGCGGGCCCACCACAACGGACTGAATACCGTGCTGGATATGAGGTGCAAAGAATTCCAAGGTCATCGTCAGCGCAGAAAATGACACTGCATAGTGAGTGGAGTAAAACGCACAAAGGATGGTGTCCTCGCTCAAGAGATGGAGGATGAGTGGGACTTCAACACGACGACGAGAAAGCAGGCTAAAGATTTCAATACACGATGTGCCATGTAAGGCGCCCTTCCCCAATTGGCTCGCTCTTCGGGAAAATTTTGAAAAATGGAGGCCAAATCCTACAGGGGACCATCACATAAAGGCCAAAAGGTGTGAGACTCCTTTTAGTCGCCTCTTACGACAGGCAGGAATACCTCGGGCCTATTCTAACCACCAGGCCTGCAGGGTGGGGGGGGGGGGGGGGGGGGGGACCCATAGAGTGAACCGCCGAGGTAGTCCCAAATATTGTCGATTGGGTTTAAATTCTGGAAGTTTGGTGGCCTGGAGAGTACTGCAAACTTATACTGTTGCTTTTCGAAACACGTACGTACACGGCGAGCAGTGTGACACGTTGCATTGTTCTATTGGTAGATGCCATCGTGCCGAGGAGAAACAAACTGCATGTAGAGGTGGACATAGCCTCCAACGATAGATACATACTTCTGTTGATCCACTGTGCCTTCCAGAATGACGAGACCACCCAGGAAATACCACAACAACATTCCCCAGACCATAATGCTGCCACGTCTGGCATAAAATGTGATTCCCCTGAAAGGGCTACCTGTCGCCATTCAGTCGGCGCCCAGTTGCGGAACTGACGAGCAAATTCCACCCTTCGTTGCCAATGAACAGCAGTCAGCATCCGTGCATAAAACAGAAGCCTGCTGCAGAGGTCCATATTAAGCAACTTTCGCAGAACGGACGTTGAGGAGACACTGTTGGGAGCCCCTTGGTTCATCTCAACAGATGCAAGTTTATTAGGCCGTACGCATCTCCGCAGCCGTCGTTCACCCCTGTCACCTTTGGCCTGTGGTGTACCACAGTTGCCTCGGCGCCGTTTGTGGATAGCGCCGTTTTTCCATGCACGATGTACTTAAACCACGACGGCACGCGAACAGTTTACAAACTCGCCGTTTCGGAAAAGCTTCCGACCTTGTCCCGAAATCCAATGACCATACCCTTTTGGACGTCATGTAATTACCTCCATTTCCGCATAACGACGGCGACTGCACTGTTTTCCGCATCCCTCCCGACACGCTTTATACAGGGTGGTTCATTGATCGTGACCAGGCCAAATATCTCACGAAATAAGCGTCAAACGAAAAAACTACAAAGAATGAAACTCGTCTAGCTTGAAGGGGGAAATCAGATGGCGCTATGGTTTCCCCACTAGATGGCGCTGCCATAGGTCAAACGGATATCAACTGCGTTTTTTGAAACAGGAACCCCCATTTTTATGGCATATTCGTGTAGTACGTAAATAAATATAAATGCTTTAATTGGACCACTCTTTTCGCTTTGTGACAGATGGCGCTGTAATAGTCACAAACATATGGCTCACAATTTTAGACGAACAGTTGGTAACAGGTAGGTGTTTTAAATTAAAATACAGAACGTGGGTACGTTTGAAAATTTTATTTCGGTTGTTCCAATGTGATACATGTGCCTTTCTGAACTTATCATTTCTGAGAACGCATGCTGTTACAGCGTGATTACCTGTAAATACCACATTAATGCAATAAATGCTCAAAATGATGTCCGTCAACCTCAATACGTGTAACGACATTCCTCTCAACAGCGAGTAGTTCGCCTTCCGTAATGTTCGCACATGCATTGAAAATGCGCTGACGCATGTTGTCAGGCGTTGTCGGTGGATCACGATAGCAAATATCCTTCAACTTTCCCCACAGAAAGAAATCCGGGGAAATCAGATCCGTTGAACGCGCGGGCCACAGTATGGTGCTTCGACGACCAATCCACCTGTCATGAAATATGCTATTCAATACCGCTTCAACCGCACTCGAACCATGTGCCGGACATCCATCGTTTTGGAAGTACATCGCCAATCTGTCATGCAGTGAAACATCTTGTAATAACATCGGTAGAACAAAACGTAAGAAATCAGCATACGTTGCACCATTCAGATTAACATCGATAAAATGGGGGCCAATTATCCTTCCTCCCATAATGCCGCACCATACATTAACCCGCCAAGGTCGCTGATGTTCCACTTGTCGCAGCCATCGTGGATTTTCCGTTGCCCAATAGTGCATATTATGCCCGTTTACGTTACCGCTGTTAGTGAATGACGCTTCGTCGCTAAACAGAACGCGTGCAAAAAATCTGTCATCGTCCCGTAATTTCTCTTGTGCCCAGTGGCAGAACTGTACACGACGTTCAAAGTCGTCGTCATGCAATTCCTGGTGCATAGAAATATGGTACGGGTGCAATCGATGTTGTTGTAGCATTCTCAACACCGAAGTTTTTGAGATTCCCGATTCTCGCGCAATTTGTCTCCTACTGATGTGCTGATTAGCCGCGACAGCAGCTAAAACACCTACTTGGGCATCATCATTTGTTGCAGGTCGTGGTTGACGTTTCACATGTGGCTGAACACTTCCCGTTTCCTTAAATAACGTAACTATCCCGCGAACGGTCCGGACACTTGGATGATGTCGTCCAGGATACCGGGCAGCATACATAGCACACGCCCGCTGGGCATTTTGATCACAATAGCCATACATCAACACGATATCGACCTTTTCCGCAATTGAAAAAGGTCCATTTTAACACGGGTAATATATCACGAAGCAAATATCGTCCGCACTGGCGGAATGTTACGTGATACCACGCACTTATACGTTTGTGAATACCACAGCGCCATCTATGACAAAGCGAAAAACGTAGTCCAACTAAAACATTCATTTGCTTTACGTACTACACGAATATGTAATAAAAATGGGGGTTCCTATTTTAAAAAACGCAGTTGATATCCGTTTGACCTATGGCAGCACCATCTAGCGGGCCATCTGGTTTCCCCCTTCAAGCTAGGAAAGTTTCGTCTTTGTAGTTTTTTCGTTTGGCGCTTATTTCGTGAAATATTTGGCCCGGTCACTATCAATGGACCACCCTATATAACCTCCACTGCTAGTGCTGCCACCTGCCGTCTGTGAGTGGTTATTGCACGATGACGTCGAACATAGGCAGTGGTCACATTAATGTAACTGGATCGTATACAAATATAAGGTAAACACATGACATATTTGGTTATTTAACAACTGGCCTAAAAGCTACTGTAACATTTGTGCATTCTCTGTATCTGTATCCTATTTATTTCTGAAAAATATTGAAAAAAGGACTAATCCAAAGGTCATTTTCATCCAGAGGGGAACGACTTGTATTTAACAGGTATATGACAGCAAAGTTACAGCTAATGACTTATTGTTTAACAGGAATATTAAAAAAGCTCCAGATAACATACAGCGATGTCTACAGGAAAACTAAAATAATCACTGTACTGATAAGCACTTGATGTCTTTTACTTGTTTCTGGAAACGTAACCGAAGAATAAAGCTGCACCGATTTATGATTCCTTACATAATGTTTGTTTTTGTGCCCTTTTTTATAGTTATTATTCGTGAATGACATCTGTAGAGGAAATACAGGAGTGTCATAAGTATTGGACAAATATTATGAAATCATCTGCATCACAGAGGAGACCGATTATCAAACACTTAGAGCACTTTACGCTTCCTATTCCGCCCACATCACATCAGAGTATCACTTCCTTGCCACTTAGTGCTTTCTTGTTGTATCATATATTCAGACAAATGGCATTTTCTATGACAGCCTCAATTTTTTCACATTTATGATACAAAGGAAAATTTCAATTTAACAGCTACACCAGCTTTTTTCAGTTATCTAATGAGATTACTTAGTCTTCCATTTTACCAGTTTTTTTCACGTTTTGTTCCTTCAGTTTATTTACGAACTTTAATCCTCCCTTTGTAGTTCCCTCTTCATGTTAACTTACATTTTGAATCGATTAAGTAATTTTTAACATCCAGGCTGCAATTTCGTTTACCTAAAACGTATCTATAAGGAGAAGTTGTTAAGCTATTCCATGGTTTTATGTTTACTACACTACATAGAAGCCCACATCACAGAAAATTCTGTGCGAGACACGCTTGAACAATAGGGCATCGGCGGATTGTAGAGGAGTGTGGCAAGGTCTATTTTTGTTTCAACATTGCACCACGTGAAATATTTAAGTGCTACCTGGAAATCACATAGGCCTCTTGTGGAACAAGGTCGCTCTGTCTGCGGGTACAGTTTCCTTCTTTCAAAACAGCGACTTCCCGTCTAATTTACTGTGTCATATTTAATTGGAGTAAACTGAAATAGTAAACTGCACGGTGATATTTTATTTTTAATACATCATACGGATTAACGTTGTATGAGTTTATTATCTTTTATTAATATTTATCTTGACTCGTCCCATATTTCTGGAGGTTTTCCTTCTTGATGGGAATCTACGAAACACGATTGAGTGAATGAATAGAAGAATGAATTGATAGTTTCCTTAGACAGCACTGGAGTTGTTTATCGACATAGTGGCGTTTTCAAGCCTATCACGTGCCAACACTGAACATGTGAGGGACGTTCAATAAGTAGTGCAATATTTTTTTCTCCGCTAATTTCGGTTGAAAAAAATGCGAAGTTTATTGTGGGGACATCGTGGAATATTCCCGCTTCTGTACATATAGTTTCATGAAGTTCCTATAGGTGACGGTGCTATACGTAGGCTTCAAAATGATGTCTGTAAAGGAAGAGAGCTCTCACTGAGTTTCTTTTGGCGGAAAACTACTGCATCGCAGATATTCATAGGCGCTTGCAGAATGTCTACGGAGACCTGGCAGTGAACAAAAGCGCGGTGAATAGTTGGGCGAGGCGTCTGTCATCATCAACCAATGTCTTGCAAACCCGTCTCATCTTCTGCGTTCCGGCCGGCCGCACACAGCTGTCACTCCTGTAACGTTGGAACGTGCGGACACCCTCATTCTAGATGATGGACGGATCATAATCAAACACCTTGCTGCTCAACTGGACGTTTCTGTTGGTAGTGCTAACACATCCGTCCACCAGTTGGGGTACTCGAAGGCGTGTACCCATTGGTTTCCTCGCCGCCTAGCAGGAGACCATAAAGAGCAGCGGAATTGCTTGCGCGTGCTCGTTACAATTTTTATCGAACGTCGTCACAGGCGATGTAACATAGGTTCATCACCGCGAGCCGGAAACAAACGACAATCCATGGAATGACGCCACACCATGTCACCTCCGAAGAAAAAGTTCAAAGCTGCGCCGTCGGCCGACACAGCCATGGCGATAGTCTTACGGAACTCTGAAGGGGTTATTCTGTTTGATGTCCTCCCTCGTGGTGCAACGATTAACTCTAAAGTGTATTGTGCTACTCTCAGGCAATTGAAGGAACGACTTCAGCGTGATTGGGTTGGGTTGGGTTGTTTTGGGGACGAGACCAGACAGCGATGTCATCGGATTAGGGAAGGATGGGGAAGGAAGTCGGCTGTGCCCTTTCACAGGAACCAGCCCGGCATTTGCCTGGAGCGATTTAGGGAAATCACGGAAAACCTAAATCAGGATGGCGGGATTGAATCGTCGTCCTCCCGAATGCGAGTCCAGTGTGCTAACCACTGCGCCACCTCGCTCAGTCAGCGTGTTTGTCGCCACAGAAATGCAAACGAACCTCTCCTTTTCCATGACAAAGCGAGGCCTCACACAAGTCTGCGCACTTGAAAGGGGCTCACGAAACATCATTGGACTGTTCTTCCCCATCCACCCTACAGCCCTGATGTCGCACCTTCCGACTTCCATCTGTTTGGCCCAATGAAGAATGCACTCCGTGGGTCAGGGGGGCGTTATTGATGCAGCACGACGTTGACTCCAGCGTCGGCCTGTAGAGTGGTACCATGCGGTCATACGGGCCCTCCTAGTAAGACGGCATAAGCCGGTCGCACTGAAAGGAAATTACATTGAAAGATTGGGTTTTGAGCGAAAAGAGTGGGGAATAATATGGTGTATTGGAATCCTGAATAAAACCAACCTGCTTTCAGAAAAAAATGTCCTGCATTACTTAGTGAACGCCACTCGTACTAGCTCAACGCATACCTTTTGCACTACACCGCTTTTCATAACTCGAGATAAAATCACAAGAATTACGACAACTAAAAAGTTGCATGTCCAATGTGATTTAACTCAGCCGAAGTGCAGAACAAAAGATGCAGCTAGCCGGCCGCTGTGGCCGAGCGGTTCTAGGCGCTTCAATCCGGAACCCCGCTGCTGCTACGGTCGCAGGTTCGAATCCTGCCTCGGGCATCGATGTGTGTGATGTCCTTAGGTTAGTTAGGTTTAACTAGTTCTAAGTTCTAGGGGGCTAATGACCTCAGCAGTTAAATCCCATAGTGCTCAGGGCCACTTGTCCTTAGGTTAGTTAGGTTTAAGTAGCTCTACGTCTAGGGGACTGATGACCTCAGATGTTAAGTCCCATAGTGCTTAGAGCCATTGAATCATTTTTGAAAAAACACATCTTGAAGAAAAGATTGAAGAAAACCTGAAAGCAGTTCTCGACAAACAATTTATGGTCAACAACAAAATAGATGTCCAATTTGTTTCAACACGGATAACACCAGAACAGGTGCAGAGCAAAAAAATGGCTCTGAGCACTATGGGACTTAACTTCTGAGGTCATCAGGCCCCTAGAACTTAGAACTACTTAAACTTAACTAACCAAAGGACATCACACACATCCCTGCCCGAGGCAGGATTCGAACCTGCGACCGTAGCGGTCGCGCGGTTCCAAAATGTAGCGCCGAGGACCGCTCGGCCACCCTGGCCGGCGGTGCAGAGCATCTGTACAGCACTTACAACGAAGTGCGAGGTTGTTAATGATTGCAACTACGGGCTCCACAGAAAATGTGAACCATTCTTCTCGCAAAGCTCTTCTCGTGACGAGAGGGGCCGTGGGAATAAGAACTGAGAGCATCCAAAGATGTCAAATGATGTATGCACTGTGCATGCGCGGCTGTATATGCATTACTAGAATCTGAATACTTGACGACGATCCGTGCTACCGCGGAAAAGATTAACATTGTTCTATATCATTCAGGTCAGGGGTAAAACTGGCCAGCCGGCCGAAGTGGCCGTGCGGTTAAAGGCGCTGCAGTCGGGAACCGCAAGACCGCTACGGTCGCAGGTTCGAATCCTGCCTCGGGCATGGATGTTTGTTATGTCCTTCGGTTAGTTAGGTTTAACTAGTTCTAAGTTCTAGGGGACTAATGACCTCAGCAGTTGAGTCCCATAGTGCTCAGAGCCATTTGAACCATTAAAACTGGCCATCCCTCTTTCGGAGTTAACTGCCGTTGAAGATGATCGTGCTGGGAACTCCGTGCAGATACACACTCATCAAAATGGGATGTGATATATTTTTTCCGACGTAACAATATATGGGACGGTACACTTTGCCAAAAAGCTGCTTCCGTACACACAGCAAAACTCGTTGCAATAAGGGAAGCCCTTCGTTGTGGCCAACAGAGTGTGCTACATTATCACAGAATCCAAGAGCATTCTGATGAACCTTAAAAATTGCAATAATAATTAGATAAATCAGATATTATTTGATATTCGAAATAATACCGTATAATTTGTCAACTTCACAGGACGACCCTCCTCCTACGAAGCCGTAGATGAACTGACAAATGATTCAGTTTAAGTAGGAATCTTCATAAACGAACATAAAGAAAAAAGTTCCTTTCACAGTCGATAGAAAGGTGCAATCCGAAAAGAACTCAAAGTCATTATGTTGGTGCAATACAGGTAGGCGATTTCATTCCAGAAGCAGCCAAAGCTCGACCAAGTACGTCATGGTAGACATAACGCCATCACGCAACCAGATATTCCAAGCCAGCTTTGCTTTCCAGAACACCAGAGTAAGTTTCGTCACAATGATCAACCGTCTGGGAATCAATCACTACAATCTTTCTTCCAATCTCCACCACATTAACTTAGAAAAACTCTCATCACGAATCTTTCGTATCTCTTATTCAAATAAAGCATCAACTCCGTAAACCGACGCCAACTCTAATGGCTATGAATGATATCCAGATCTTCAGAGCAGTCGGTGATTTCCTAAGGAGAGACATAACCGCATACAACTACCTCAATCCAGCAACACTTACTTTCTTAGACAATATTATCTTTGGTCAAATGTGTGTGAAATCTTATGGGACTTATCTGCTAAAGTCACCAGTCCCTAAGCTTACACACTACTTAACCTTAATTATCCTATGGACAAACACACACACCCATGCCCGAGGGAGGACTCGTACCTCCGCCGGGACCAACCGCACAGTCCATGACTGCAGCGCCTTAGACCGCTCGGCAAATATTATCTTCAATGTTTCACAACAGAATGTGTTCTTTGGTTGCACAATGGGATGACTATACGAGCCCAGATGAGATATTCTGTGCGTATTTTATTTCTGTTACAAGTTCAGTAAGTCTCTAAACGTTAATACTTTCGTCGTCTGACTTATTTTATTCTTTCTGAATATACTATTGCAATTTTGGCTTCGTAGGCATTGTCGAGCGATTCATTATTTTCCTTTAGAAATAAGTTACATTCGGTATTATGAGACACTACCAGTATTCAGTATTAACACAGTCCAAAGTGAAATGTGACGCCTACATCATCGTTAACGACGTCACCTGCATAAAGTAAAAAAGCAACTGATCTCTCTGTTCCTTAAGAACCCCAGTTTCCAGGGAATTCCATGACTATTTCCTAAACCAACGTAAATCTCACTGCCCAATAATTTGTCGTGCAACCCAGAGAAACAGAGACGAAGCAGACAATGGTGTACTAACTCCGTTATGGTCACGGTTCGTATAGCACTACTACTTCCGGCTTACATTCTTTATTTATTTTCTGAAACCAACGGGACTCTTTATTGAGTCGATTCTCATACTGCTGTCCTTTTTTCAATTTCGCCTCACTATAGTGAATTGCGGACATCACCTGTAATATTCTAAGATTGCACTGCCAAACTCTCTTTTGGCTATGTAGACAGCTTTTGTAGACAGGAGCTGCAAGTGTTTGTTACGGAGTATTCGAAAAACTACGACTCTCAGAAATTTATTTCAAAACTTTCTGCCTGTCTTCCACTGGGCAACAGTTGGACCATAATTTTAATGTTCAAGAAGATATAATGAGAGATGTCACAGAATCAGCACACCACTGGTTACGTAGAATTTACAGATAGTTGATGGCGGGAGAAACACAGTGATTCCTACTTCAACAGTAATTTATTACCACAGTGGCACTTACACATTTGGATCTTGCTGGCCATGGTAGGGTTTGGCAAGCACGAAGACAAGCAGTAGAAACTTTCGCCGTGTGCGGGCGGGCAATATCTTGCTGAAATGGGAAGCAGAGGGTGGCTAGCCATAAAGGGCAACAAAACGTGACGTAGAATATCGTCGACGTCCCGCAGTGCTGTAACGGTGCGGCGGGTGACAAACAACGGGATCCTCCTATGAAAAGAAATGGCATCCCAGAGCATCACTCTTTATTGTCGGGCTGTATGGCGGGCGACAATCAGATTGGTACCCCACCGCTGTCCAGGGCGTTTCCAGACACGTCTCCGCTGGTCATCAGGGCTCAATTCGAACGGGACTCATCACTGAGCACAATTCCACTCCAGTCAATGAGATTCCGACCCTTACAGTACAACCATACGTCGGCGATATTTTACGCCACGTTTTGTTACCCTTAATGGCAAATAATTCCGGGCTTACATTTCAGCAAGATAATGCCCGCCCGCACACGGCGAAATTTTCTACTACTTGTCTTTCTGTTTGCCAAACCCTACCCCGATCGGATTTTTGACGATGTAACGCGTCAGTTGGACAGGGTTTGGCACGACATCCCTCAGGATCAATTAATGCCAAGCCCAATAACTGCTTTCATAGGGGCTAGATGTGGGTCAACACGTTATTGAATTGCTCCATTTGTGAAGCTCTCTTTCTTGAATAAATCGTACAATTTTTCTGAAACTGTTATCATTCGAGTGTATAAGTACATCACATCTACCGATTTCCGTCCCATTCGAATTATTTCGTCTTTGTGTGTGTGTGTGTGTGTGAGCGCGCGCGCGCGCGCGCGCAAGCAATACACGAAAATATTTTCTCGTGCAAGACTACGCCATATTGTTACCGCTATTACGTGAAAAGTATGAACTAATGTTGCGACTACAATGCTTTCATAACCCCTTCTACAGAGTGGGGAAACGCGAAAGGGGGGAGGAGGGAGAGGGCTGCGCCCTTACGAAGATAAATAAGGGTGTAGAAGTGCAAACATAGTGCCTTGGTATCGAATGTTTCAGATTGCTTATGACTGTTAGAAAAGTCGGTTGATGATGTTCGCTTTGTGGGGCGCTCAACTGCAAGGTCATCAGCACCTGTAAAAAGTCCCTATTTTGACAGAGTCCAATTTTTTCACAATCCAGTCTAGCACTGTCACGAATGATGATGATTAAATGATAAGGACACCACAAACGCCCAGTCCCCGGGCAGAGAAAATCCCCAACCCGGCCGGGAATCGAACCCGGCACCCTATGATCCAGAGGCAGCAACGCTAGCCATTACACCAGCAGCTGCGGACGGGAAAAGTCGGTTTTTGATATATCAACAAACAATGGATTAACCTTTAAGTGTTTGTGTGTTCGAGGATTTTATACAAAATTCCAAATAATGGAATGATATACTGGCTTTTAAGATTTGTAATTTGTCTAAAACTCATGTTTGTTTCGTAAAGTTGGATATGATACTGGAAATTCAGATTACTATTGCCTTTGTATTCTCACCATATGTGTAATTTAGGGCCTAGCAAAACTCTGATTCTATGGATTAAGGGTACCCCAACAATGATCTCTATTATTATAACATACGACGGTGTTGCAAATCTCCGCATTTTAAACCTTGTACTAGACAGCCTAAGATTACCGAAACATGCTGCCGTATTATTATTTCCAATTTTAATATAATTTTACCCATCTGCATGAAAAATTCTGTTTTACAAAAATGAGACAATAAATTTGACACTCGCCAATTACGTTGGGTAAAACATGTTAGGGATTAGAAAAAAAACATCTCACAAATTTGGCCCGTATTACCTTGTAAAATTACTGTGACGAAGATATTTTATGAGGTTTTATAAAATCTTTGACCGTGTTCTGGGACTTTTTATGATAAATCTTACAAAAGATGAAACGTGGTACTAGCTTTTACTCATATGAAGTATTTGACAGTGTAATATGAACCGTTCCTAAAGTAGTAACAAGAAGACAGTGGAAAAAATGTTACAGGAATAACGTAGTAATGCTCCATGCTACTACGCCGTTACGCCATAAATATAAGAGGAGGAATGTTTGTTCCCGGTAATAAGATGATGTGTGACAATGCAGTCGTAAAATGAGAATGCATCCAGTATCAGTACACAAACATCTGTGTTCCCTGAAAGCTAATACACAGTAAAATGTCTGATACATGAGTTACGAAGTACTTGTACGGAATTCTGGGATAGGCCTGTGTGCCACACATATGTTACACAGAGCCACTAGCAATATATTTAAGGGAAGAACATTTTATAATTCCTTCGTTTACATCTGAATTACAAACATTAAGCTAACCGACAACGGGCACTTACACAATTAATTGCCCATTTATGCGCCATGTCTGTTATAAGCAGATTATTTAACCTTTCCTCATTTTAAATGGGGATATACAAAAAGAAGCAAATAATACTGAGTTTCCTCATTGGAATTTTGCAAGCACAAATGTACGGCAAGTTAGTTAGTGTGAAATTTCAGAATTAGATGTAGCGTCGGGCCTGTGGCTGAAATTCTTTCGGGTCTAAAGTATTTGTATAACTTTTTTTCCCAGTCAGTGAATAAATATTTAGTAAAGAATATTTTTCGTTGTAGAAGAGGCTAAGTTGGTTTCACTCGGACTTCTTATCAGCTACACAAAATGTTATACGAGAGCACCCGTTACTAACCGTCGAAGTTACAAAATGTTATTGCTACTCTAGTCACTCATATAATCTACAGTTGATCTTATCCATCCACACTTTCCATTCAGTTCAGCAATGTTTACTCTGTCTTTGAGGAAAGCGAAGTTCTTATCTGTTAGCATACTAATAAGAAATCCACATCATCAGAGTATGTGGCACAAAAGGCTTACATCTATTGTTACGTCTTTTTTTAACATTTGCACTTATTGATTTAAAGTTTATTTCACTCATTACGTAAGATGACTTTCTGTACCGACATTACAGCAAAAGAAGTCTAAGAGAATATTCTGCATCACTAATCTGGTGCGAAACCGTATTTCACGATAATTTAACCCAATATGCACAAAGTTACAATTTGAAATACTTATTATTCATTAGTACTCAGATGATAACACACTGATCTGATTCGTCCGCGTATCGACAGAAGCAGCTGCAGAACAGATGCCTCCAGCCCAAGACCGCAAGTCTGGCATCCCGGAAGACACAAAAAAAATGGTTCAAATGGCTCTGAGCACTATGGGACTTAACTTCTGAGGTCATCAGTCCCCTAGAACTTAGAACTACTTAAACCTAACTAACCTAAGGACATCACACACATCCATGCCCGAGGCAGGATTCGAACCTGCGACCGTAGCGGTCGCGCAGTTCCAGACTGTAGCGCCTAGAACCGCTCGGCCACTCCGGCCGGCCGGAAGAGACATTAGGACATAGAAATGACACATCCTGTGATACAAATGCAAGTTCAGGACTTCGAACATCGCTAGTTGCGTTTCGTATGATAGCAGCCTGAAGTGGTCATACTCGTCAATGCTACAGGTACGGGAGTAGTAAAAGCTGACTTACAGCTGACCAACTGTGGGAGGGGATGTAGTAAAACCCTGCCAGAATTTTATTTATGTCAAAAACATCTATCTACAAACCTTCTACATTTAAATGTTCAGCTTTAACTTTTTTTCAACTTTTCGACACACGTGGCTTCTGCTAAGCAACAAGTACTTTCCCGCAATAAAGTGTTGAATAAAACGAAGCTCACATGACATTCGCTGCTTGGGATTTAAATATGTATTTCACTGCCGCCGGTAACACATATAACACTGTTTTATTCTGGTCTTGCCTGCCATGGCAGGACTGCATACGAAACGCTGTTAATGCTGTCTCTTATTCAGGTATCCAAAGGGATTTAGGGCCCCTCTTTTCAGCCGTGATGATAGAGACAGTTAGTACGTAATTAATAAGATCGCAGGTCTGAGTATCACTTCTGGCTTCGAGAACATTTCACGTGTCTTTGGGTTGGCTATATGGCCCTCATGGGAGCACTTGCAACACTACAATTGTAACGCACAGAAGTACTCGGGATACGGACAGTGACGCAGTTATTGGTACAGGTCAGTATGTAATTAAAAAACAAGCCTCGATATGACCATTGTTTCCTACTTGGTGAAAGATTTAAGTTTCCATCGCTGTCGTCAGATCAAATGAAGAGTAACGTCAGCCACTTTACTGTAGATTATCTATATTTTTAGGAAATCATAGTGTTAAGTTGTGGCGGGAGACCAAGAGACGAATACAGGTTCAAACTGATGTCTGTTGCAATAGTTATTTGGAGATGAAGAGACTTGCACAGGATAGAGTAGCATCAAACCAATCTTAGGACTGAAGACGATGACGAAGACGACGACCACCACCATCACCACCTCCAACAACAACAACAACAACAATACGTGCTAAGTCAAAGTAGCTAGAAACTCGTGCATGGAGCTTCGTAAATAACGCAGGAACCACACTACTATCCCGAATAAGGTCTCATAATAGTGGACGTCGTGTGCAGTTTGCTTCCTCCGACATATAATGAAGCGAGGCGTGTGTATCAGGAGAATGTGAGTGACAGAAATGAGGGCTTGTGCAGTGTTGTGTCTGTATTATCATGGATTAATACGCATGACAGGAAGGGAGAGGATGTTCGGAAGAGGACTTCAACCGCTATCATCCCGAATGCAAGTCCAGTGTCTCACCGCAGCGTTAGCTTGCTCGACGGAAGCAGCCGAGCTTAACGTCCTTATCTGATGGACGAATCACCATCAACAGTGCCACATGAGCTCACTCAACGAGTTACTGCGCAGAGGTCTGGCGCAAGATCTGCTGATTAGAAAGTTTACACCAACACATGGAAAGGACAGGTAGGTTAGTTCGTAACGCCTCTTCGGCATCGAGGCCATCACAGGTGAAACTCCAGTTGTTGTACAATAAGGACGAGGAAAGAATCAATTCTCATCTATTTAAAAGAACCATCACAGCATTCGCATTAAGTGATTGGGAAAACCACGAAAATTCTAATTGAGAATGACCGGGCAGAACTTGAACGCCGTAATTCTCACGTATTAGACCACTGTCAAGCAGCACCTCGCTCGATGTCTTACTATAAAAATAAGCACAGAGACGCGTGAAATCGTATAAATGAAGGGAACACATCAAAGAAACACTCGTAGTCTTGACTAACGCTCGCTGTGTTAATGAAATCGATCAGTCTCAGCGCGTTATCTATAGAAAGGGGATACTTAATAAATAAGAAGATTAGCAAGTTGCGGCACCCTGTAACGGCAGGACGTCAGCACCTAGAATGTAGATCCATATCCAATATTGCAGTGTCTATGTTGTTCAGAATTACGATGCAATGTTCCGTCGGACATGCATGCGTGTCCAAACGAACAAGCACTGCAGCGACTACAACTGTTGTGAAATACATAAAATGTTTTCGCAGTTGCGGATATGGACAACCATCAGCTGTATAACGAAATTGCCATCATTCGATTATACAGCCGATGGCTGTCCACATTCGAAACTGCGAAAACATTTCATGTATATCCATATTACAGAACAACAATGGTCGTCTCAAACATAGCCAGCGAAGTTCTTTCTCCATTCGCCACTGCCGTGCGAGATGTGAATACGTTCAGAGCATACACAAAATAGACCATTCTTGGTTCTAGCGCATCTACCACAGATTTGGTAACTCGATAAAAGTAATAGAGAGGGACGTCACATTCAGCATGCCGAGCCTTTATTGTACAGCAGTTTCCAGCAGGTCTTCCAGCGACAGCGAGTCAGTTATATGTGGAAAACTAGCTTACTTTTGGCAAAGGTGGTAAATCATTCCATAGAGACCTACAGCCGAATTAGTGAATTAATAACGAATCCGGACAGCAAATCAGGATGCCTGTACTAGTCTCTCTTTTCCCCCCTCCCCCTCACACCACCAACATTGTCCACAACTCACAATACGAAGGCACTGAACTCGTAATCCGGAGAAGCCAGATTCAGATCCCTATCCGACGGTCAAATTTACGATTTTTTGAGTTTTCCTTAAATTACTTGGAGAAAATGACGGGATTGTTCCTTTGAAAATGAAACGCTCTATTCGCTTCCCTGCCCTTATTCAGTCAGAGGCTGTGTGCCATCTCTAATGATCTCTTAGTCGACCAGATACTGAACCCTAATCTTAATTCTTTCCCGAATACGATTTTCGTTTTTAGCTTTGTGAAACCAGATCCGGTGCATCGCTTCATATATGTTCACAAACACTATCCACTACGAGGCCTCTTCTTTTTTAGATTCTACGCAAAGTCTGCAAGCCATATGTAGTGCTCTCGCTCTACAGCTTTTACCTTCGACCACTAAATTAACTTTTCCCCAACGCCTTAGTATATGTCCTATCAACATATCCTTTCTTTTAGTCAAGTTGCGCCACAAATAAATTTTTTCCCCAGTTGATGCAGTACCTACTCATTGATTACTGCATCTAGTTATCTGATTTTCAGCATTCTTACGTGTTATGAAACTAGAAATATGATTTCCACTGACATGTGTTCATGAAAGACATGCTATCATACTAAAATAACCACCAGCCAAATTCCTAGTCAAATAAAGAAAATAATTATGCTTATTTCATAAAAGAGTAAAGAGTAGTTTCTACAGCATTGGGGAGGTCATCAATTATTCACAATGGAACAGTTCTATTACTTATTTTATTTTAGTACAGATGAAACTGTTAAAATGAGTCTAGATAAGAAAAAATGGCAATGATACGAGTGAAGTGGTACGTTTGAAGCGGTGAGAATATTTGCATACCATCCTAAATGTATTTAGATACATGATTTAATAGTATTTGTACATATTGAAGGTACACTCGTTTGTGTCAATAAGCAGTTATTTCTATATTGTGTGCAATATTGTATGCTTGTTTATAATCTGACTTGTCAGAGACCACTGTACAAAATGATGTAATGATAACTAAAACCTTAATAATAATAACAATAATAATAATAATAAAGCTTCTTTGTTTGTACATGGATGTTTTTGCTGCCTTACTCACAAATTTGTCTGTTGGACAAAACAATACACGATATCAAAATCCTTCTTTAATTCACTGGAGCTTGAACTGTTATAAAAATATTTCCAGCGGAAGACAACGATGAATTGTTGAGTTTTACAGATTTGCATTAACTCATATTTTCGGAGTACCAGATTCGCTATCAATGGACACTAAAACACATGACGCAATCAGACAATTCTTGGTACTGCTAGACTTTTCCTGGCTCTAAGTATGTTACACGTAAGTGCAGTATTCATCGGGATGCATCACACGAAGTCTGATAATAAAGGTAAAAGCCTGCTAGCATTATTAATAAACTATCTGCCGTGACATATTTGTGCACGAATGTTATTGTACCAGTATACAGTGGCTGTGTACCGTATAATATGCATTGTTAGAAGGTTCGTTAAAATCAGTCAGTTCTTCAGCAATGCACGAGGAAATTAGCACAAACGTGTTCTTATACTTCCCCCGGCTGGTAAAATCAGAGCGAGATGCGGTATTGGTACAATGTAAATGTCGTGTGACCAGGGCGTCCCGTCGGGTAGCCCGTTCGCCGGGTGCAAGTCTTTCGATTTGACGCCACTTCGGCGCCTTGCGCGTGATGGGGATGAAATGATGATGATTAGGACAACACAACACCCAGTCCTTCAGCCGGGAATCGAACCCGGGCCCTTAGGACTGACAGTCTGTCGCGCTGACCACTCAGCTACCGGGGGCGGACGCGGTATTGGTAAGACAATGGACTCGCATTCCGGAGGACGGCGGTTCAAATCCTCGTACGACCATTCAGGCAGTTTATCCACTGTTTCCCTAAATCACTTGAGGCAAATGTCGGGATTATTCCTTTAAAACGGACACAGGCGATTTCCTTCCGCATATCGGGCTCGTGCGTGTGTCTAATGACGTTATCATCGGCGGGACGTTAACCCCTAATCTTTCTTCCCTTCTTCGGAAGGCAAAAACGGCAGAAAATCTGTGCAGCCTCACGGAAAACCACATGCAGAAATATTTTGAGAACCGAAAAAAAAGGATGCAGAAATGTACTGGCTATTTTAAAAGCGACCACGATTATTTGACCATAAATATGAAGCACCCAGAAAGCGAAAGAGGATACGAGATGAAACTTCACCGATGTGCATGATATTGTTATTTCAGTGATCCAAAAACAAGTTAAATTTTTGGAACGCAACCTACGACCAGCTTAGAGACAGGAGTGATTACACTTTCTGCAGCAACTGACCATCATTTTGCAGGACAATGCTCAAGCACGTACAGTGCAAGCTGTTACTGATTTGTTTGACTAGCCGGCCGTAGGGCACTCCCCTGACTTAAGCCCTTGTGAGTTCAACTCGATTTCTAAACTGAAGGAAACACTTCACGGTTTTCGCTTCAGAACTGCTAAAAATTCGTCGGGCAATAGACCGCGCCGCTCGAACTGTCAACACAACTGGTACTGCTAAGGGTATTCTACGAGTTCCACATCGCTGGCAACGGGTTATACAAAATGCTGGTGACTACTTTGAAGGTCAGTAAAACTTTGAAACTCGTATCTATTTTGTACGATCTGTAATTAAATAGTTGCCACTATTAAAGTTTCAACCCTCGTATATAGACGTTGGAGGGGAATACCTGTAATATAATCTTTATTCTTTAGTCCAATAAATGGTTCCTGTGAACACAAAAAATCGTAGTGTCAGTCATTTTTAACGCCCTAAGAAAACAACAAAAATTACTACTACTGTTGATGATGATGGTGATGATGATG
This sequence comes from Schistocerca serialis cubense, assembly GCF_023864345.2. NCBI lineage: Eukaryota > Metazoa > Arthropoda > Insecta > Orthoptera > Acrididae > Schistocerca > Schistocerca serialis. The sequence continues at coordinate 249,727,330 of NC_064640.1, forward strand.
ATGTTGTTGTTGTTGTTGTTGTTGTTGCTGCTGCTGCTGCTAGACCTGTCGTCCATACACTCAGATATTTACATCTTATTCTTTCTTTTCCCTAGCGCTTATCCCGCCTTCCATGGGCTCCCACATTTCAGGATTTGGCAAATTTTTCTTTATTATTTAACCTTGTGGCCGGATGCCCTTGATGACGCCACAGTCGACGAGATAACCTAAAGGAGGGAAATCGTGGCGCCATCTGCGAATCATGTAAACTTTGTTCTGTGTGCTATCTTCTTTTAACTCTTTGTGCATCGTACGTTGAGGTGAAATGTCGACCAGCCCTGCATTTGTCTAAACGAGCCTGGGAATCAGCCTAAACACCACACTCAGGCTGTCCAGTGTACATATGATCCCGGCCTGATTCATCTCCCCGTCTCGTCAGATAGCACGCTGCGCATTACGCTGTACAAGCAGTTCGCTCAAATCTTTACATCTAATTCAACAATTATAATTTCCAAGCTGGAGCAAGATATAAGATGCGCTCATTCCGTTCTATTCACGGATTCTGAGAGAGAAGAATGTCTGCTTGTGTGCTTTTGAACATTTTAAGAGTGTAGCTTAGTTCTTGGGGTAGGTTTAAATAACACCTGTTGATGATGATGATGATATTGGTTTCTGGGGCCCTCAACATCGTGGTCATCAGCGCCCGTACAAGTTCCCAATCTTTCCCTTGCCAGTCTCGCCACATCCCGAATGATGATGAGAACAACACAAACACCCAGTCCCAAAGCAGAGAAAATCCCCAACCCCGCCGGGAATCGAACCCGGACGCCGTGATCCAGAGGCAGCAACGCTAGCCACTAATGACACCTGATCTCTTGTATGGTATACAAAAACTTCAGAACAATTCCCTCTATTCTGGTGACTGCAGCTCTCCGGATTTATCATTACAGTCTGCGGGAGTTCAATAAATAGGACGGAGCGATACGTCCTAAAAAACTACTGTGAAGACATGTTCTCGACGTTATAAGAGCAGTCCTTCGTATACTACACTGCGCAACTCAATTAAAGGATCACTTTTCCGAAATAACGTAACTTGCTCCCACTGCAACGTGTAAGTTTGAAATTTGGCTCACAAATGCGTACAACAATCTTATGCAAAGATGCAAAAGCGTGGCGTCCTATGACGTCATCCTCGGGCTCGACAACGCTTTGAACAGCAAGGTTTCGACACATGCGAAAAAAAGGACAGAGCTCAGAAGTTCATTTGAAATGAATGTAAGGTAGGTTAATGATGTCACATGGGCACCAAATATCACTATAGTTCTGCCCAGTATCACCGTGGACGTGTAGCCGGCCGGTGTGGCCGTGCGGTTCTCGGCGCTTCAGTCGGGAACCGCGTGACCGCTACGGTCGCAGGTTCGAATCCTGCCTCGGGAATGGATGTGTGTGATGTCCTTAGGTTAGTTAGGTTTAAGTATTTCTAAGTTTTAGGGGGCTGATGACCTCAGATGTTAAGTCCCATAGTGCTCAGAGCCATTTGAACCATTTTTGAACCGTGGACGTGTCACACGATGATAAGGTCGTCCCCCCCCCCCCCCTTTCATTAACTTACATTTACCCACATCTCCCATTTATTTTGATGTCTCTGTGATGGAGCTCAGAACGACGACACTCATTGTTGGAATCACGCGGTTTTCTTATGGGTGGCGGAGAGAAAACAGTTCAGCCACACCGCCGCTCGGAATCGACACGAAAGGGCCTCAGGGTAAAACATAAACCACCCCTTCCTTGGAGCGTTGATTCCCGCTCATTTCGCATTCTAAAACGACAGTTCCCAGTGCGACGAGCAACAGGACGACGTCCTTGACAACCTATGACGCTGCTAACACCCCTGGCTGGTTCAGCTCCTCTCTAATGACACTGTGGTGCTGCATTCCCATTGAAGGTGATCGCACTCTTTCGCGAGTGCAGCACGACAGCAGTTTCTGCTCTCGTGTACAGGTTGGAACCACTATGGACCATTACAATTCATTCGACGAAATCTGAACGTGATCTGATGCAGCAAAGGGTGCTTACACTTTTTCAGCCCTCCTGTTTCACATTCACCTGTGGCGTGATACAGAGGGGTGCAACACTGACACATGCGTGAATACAAAAGCAAAGCGTTCCTGTAAGACCCCCCGCCCAGCTCCGGAACATCCTCGGCTGCATCCGCCCACATTTACTGACAATTTTAAGAATATGTCTTTACAGATAAAACCTGCAAAGTAGTCCTAAACGCCTGCAGGCAGGCACCTGGCATCAGAGGGGTGTCATAAAGTGGTTTGCCTGCCTGCAGGGGCCTAGGGCTACTTTGCAGGTTTTCTTTGTTGAGGCACATTATTAAAATATTCAATGAGAGCGGGTGCCACCAAGGGTGTTGAATGGTCCGCAGTGATTACTCGAGAGCAAAAATTTCAGTCGTGCTTCACTCCAAAGGGGTGCGAACATGTTCGACGAGGGTGCAGCACCACACTGTCCTCAGTGAAGGGTGGATACGTCTCGGGGTGTAAGCAGTGTCAAGAGATTGTCTAGGAAGTCGTACTGTTGCGCATCGCACTGAGATCTGTTCTTTTCGACCGCGAAATGTTCGGGAATCATCGCCCCAAGGAAAGAAGTGGTTTCATTGACGCCTTTTATGCCACCCCCTGAGGTCTTTTTGCGTCGATTCTGAGCGGCGATAGATCTTTTCGTCGGCCATCCATAAGAAAAACGCGTGATTTCGAGGGTGGGTGTCGCCGTTCTGACCTTCACTGCAAACGCGTCAAAAGAAAGGGAGAAATGTGGGTAAGATTCGGTGTGCCGACCTTCCCATTGTGTGACACGTCCACGGTGGCGTTGGGGAGAATTATTCGTGAAATTTGGTGTCAATGTGACATCATTAACACGTCATATACATCACCTAAACTTCTGAGCTCTGGCCTTTTTTTCGCATGTGCCGACACTTAGCCGCTCCACGCGTTGTCGAGCCCGGGTGACGCCGCAGGGCGCAACGCTTTTGCACATCAGAGAAGAAGATAGTAAGCACCTTGAACTAAATTTCAAACTTATACGTCGCAATGGGAAACAATTACGACGTTTCGAAAAAAGTGGTCCTTTAATTACGTTTCGCAGTGAACATTCTCACTGAGGATCACTAAGCGTGTCTTCATATCTTTGTTACAAACCATTCACTAATCGCTTAGATGTTCTTTGAAACTTCTTCAATTTCGTCTATCAATCGAGTGAGTTAAGTATCCGAGAAAGGAAAAACAGTCAACTACAGACATTAAGAGGAAATTATGACACACACACACTACTTCGAAGAGCCACACTACCTCCGAAAATTAGTGTTTCTGTACTCACACAATACAGGCGACTTATTCCCAATGATTTGCATTGATCTGTATTTAACACGTTAACGTCGGTGCTGAGAATTGTGTTCCTCGCGTGGGGCGGCGCGTGAATTCACGCTTCCCTAAATCTGATGGCGTTACTTTTCCGGTTTCTCGCCGTTGGGCAGCAGTGGTATTCAAACGTCCTACGCTATTGTTTTAATATATCGACATTTTATTACGAAAATTGCATAAATTCATTCATTTAAAACGACGACAGATCACATAAAATAATTTTTATACTAAATTAATCACAAGTTAAGTGATATCTCATGTGTTCAGAAAGCTCTTTCATTGAAGGGTCACACAAAATTATATTCACAGCTTTCCGCTGCGCCTGGTTGATAGATCATACATCATATGTCATTGTATTGCTGGTAGTATAATTGGAAGAGTCGATTGTGAGCCACACCGTCCCGTCGAAGGATAGCCGGCCGCTGTGGCCGAGCGGTTCTAGACGCTTCAGTCCGGAACCGCGCTGCTGTTACGGTCGCAGGTTCGAATCCTGCCTCGGGCATGGATATGTGCGATGTCCTTAGGTTCGTTAGGTTTAAGTAGTTCTAAGTCTACGGGACTGATGACATCAGATGTGAAGTCCCATAATGCTTAGAGCCGTCGGAGGCTAGAGCGAGCCGCCACCGTGAAAGTGTTCAAGAGAGCTGCCGGTCGGCGCACGAAGTGTTGATCCTCTCGCAACTGCTCATAAATTTCGCATCTCTTCTTACGAGAGAGGTTGGCAGTGAGGACGCTGTGTTTCTTTTCTCTTTTGCTCAAAGATTGCTTAAAACTGTAAAGATGAATTCTACTTTGGATTTACCACGATGCTACAGGTACGGAAAGTTCATGGAAGTACGCTGGTCTAGTCCTGAAAAGACAGAGGTAAGCAGTGGACAGGAAATGCTTCCCACCATAATATGAAAAGAATGAATTGCAAGGAAGAAAAATGAGATACACACAAATAGTAATAATTCAGATTCTAACTTGTTATTCACTGTGTGACAGAACAATAAATTCGTATATCAGCTAAGAGACCGTTTGTAACAGCACTGAATACGAGTCAGAACTCGCGACGTGGACGTGCCGTTGATTTAACGCCGTCCTGTAGTCCTTATTCCCGTATTTAAAAATAAAATCAGCCTCGCGGTACTGCACTGGTGGATTGGAGACGTCTCATAACCGCCGTACAGACTGAAGTGGCGCAATGTTTAACACGCCGCACATTTCCACATGATTTCTAAATAATTTTTGGTGAATGCCAGTGTGATTCTTTCACCTAGGTTACTACTGATGTGTACCTTTGTCCGTGTGAGCTAGCACTACGTCTCTAATGATCTTTATGTCGACTGAACGTTAAACTCCAATCTGCCTTCTTATAAGCGTTATATATGCACTTTCAGCAGAACGCTCTCTAGTATTCTGGTCACCATTGCATTTTTAAGTGATTCCTCACGTAAATTACAATGAAGGACTCGGTTTCTGTCTTATTTATAACTATAATTGTCGATTCACCAATGTAGGCAATACAAAGGCAACTCAACAAGATACAAGGAACGAGCAACAGCTGAGTGTTTACATTAAGACATCTTAAGACTGTCAGCCGAACAACGATTTCACGCATCAGACAGAAGAAAAACATGTCACATGGCAATGCGCAACGGGACTACTCGCCGGTTTATAAGTTAATAGTACGTCACCTAAGTGAAATAAGCTGCGCTCCTTTGCACACACTATAAAGGCAGAAGATCATAAATACAGAACGTGTCACTGCCGTATTTTAGTATACTAGAACACATCTACGCACGCTAAAAAAAACGAAAGTATTTTAGTTTCTGAACATAGTCTACAAAAAGTAATTCTTCCGACGAACCTCTAATGTGTAATGTCTACGGGCATGGGTGTGTGTGATGTCCTTAGGTTAGTTAGGTTTAAGTAGTTCTAAGTTCTAGGGGACTGATGACCACAATAGTTAAGTCCCATAGTGCCCAGAGCCATTTGAACCATTTTTTTTTTTTTTTCTTTTTTAAATGTCTATTCTTTGTGCAAGTCATCGGCCAGGTGTAAATTTCCACATCTACCGCTGCAGACACGCAGAATCTGGACTACTACTGTTGCAAGCTTCTTGCAAGTATGCCAGATGCGACAGAGAAATGGTGTAGTTCACGTCTCTCCTTCCTTCTTCGTTTGACAGGCGCTAACGTCAGTAGTGAGTGCAACTTTATTTCCATTTCTTTGTGCAGCCTGTAATAACGGACCCTCGGCCATTCTTGGTTCTGTTGATAGTTATGCGCGGAGGAGACAAACGGCATGAGATACCCCCTAACATAGGGTCGGACCTCCTTTTGCCCACCGTAGTGCAGCAACTGGAAGTGGCATGGACTCAACACGTCGTTGGAAGTCCCCCGCAGAAATGTTGAGCCATGCTGCCTCTCTTACCTGCCCATAATTGCCAGCGCGGGTTTTTTATGTCCTATAAATGTTCGATGGGATTCTTGTTGGATGATCTGGATTGCCAAATCATTCGCTCGTATTGTCCAGAATGTTCTTCAAACCAACAGTGGCTCGATAACAAAAAAGGCTCTGAGCACTACGGGACTTAACATCTGAGGTCTTCAGTCCCCTAGAACTTAGAACTACTTAAACCTAACTACCTTAAGGACATCACACACATCCATGCCCGAGGCAGGATTCGAACCTGCGACCGTAGCGGTCGCGCGGTTCCAGACTGTAGCGCCTATAACCGCTCGGCCACTCCGGGCCCGATAACAGGGTGCATTGTCATCCATAACAATTCCATTTTTGGGAACACGAAATCCATGAATGGATGAAAATGGTCTCAAAGTAGCCGAACTTAACCATTTCCAGTCAATGTTCGGTCCAGCTGGACCAGAGAACCCAGTCCATTCCATGTAATCACACCCATGCCATTATGTAGCCACCACCAGCTTGCACAGTGTCTCGATGACAACTTGGGTCCATGGCTTCGCGCGGTCTGCGCCACACTCGAACCCTACCATAAGCTCTTACCAATTGAAATCGGGACTCATCTGACCAGGTCTCAACTTTCCAGTCGTCTAGGGTCCAACCGATATAGCCACGAGCCCAGGAGAGCGCTGCAGACGATGTCGTGCTGTTAGCAAAGGCTCTCGCGTCGGTCTACTGCTGCCACAGTCCACAAACTTCGCTGCACTGTCCTAACAGATACGTTCATCACACGTCTCACATTGATTCCTGTGGTTATTTCACACAGTGTTGCTTGTTTGTTAGTACGGCAAACCACTTGATGACACCCCTCTGATGCCAGGTGCCTGCCTGCAGGCGTTTAGGACTACTTTGCAGGTTTTATCTGTAAAGGCATATTCTTAAAATTCTCGCAAATGCCGCTGCTCTCGGTCGTTAAGTGAAGGCCGTCGGCTACTGCGTTGTCCGTGGTGTGAGGCAATGCCTGAAATTTGGTAATCTCGGCACACTCTTGACACAGTGGATCTCAGAACAGTGAATTCCCTAACCATTTCCGAAATGGAATGTCCCATGAGTCTAACTCCTAACCACCACTCCGCATTCAAAGTCTGTTGATTCATGTCGTGCGGCTATAATCGCGCCGGAAACCTTTTCACGTGAATCAGCGGAGTACAAATGACAGCTCCGCCAATGCATTGCCCTTTTATACCTTGTGTATGCCTACTACCGCCATATGCACATGTGCATATCACTATACTATGACTTGTCATCTGGGTGTATGCTGTTCTTCTATCATTATGTTTCCGCAACGCTTTTAGTATTCTTACATCTTCTTTCTGTTTCTGTGGTCTTCAGTACGAAGACTTGTTTGATGCAGCTTTTTTTCGCGTTGTGTATCTCTGCAATATAACCTTTTACTAGATGGCCATCCACAACCAAACTTTTGCATGTTGAATACAAACCGCTGCTGCTGTTGTAAATCTTTTATTAAAGGCACTAGCGGTTTCGTAATTTTAAATTACATCATCAGGTGCAAATCCGAATAAAAAGAAGAAACAATTTACGCAAAGACCATATGGCAGTGACAAAAGATGACCGAACTCTTACATTAAGTGGTCAGGTCACTTTTACACACCGACCCAAACTCTTTCTTTAAAATTCTGGGAAATTTCGCAAAAAGCGAAAATCATGTATTAAAAAACGCGGCATGAAACTGAAACCTACGAATAAACATGACAAGAGAAAAAGATTATGAAACGCACCGGAAAGAGAGGGGAGAAACAATTATAGATTTCAAAGGTGCGGTCGCAACGGCGCTCCCTGCGTAAGTGAAACGGCTAGCCCGGGGAAGTAACGTCGCAGCCGCAACGTGCGGACTACGGAAGGCACCCGTGGGAAATCTTGCTATTTATCAGAGTATCCCCGCCCAGAAGACCATTCATGGTAAACGACCTCGAATCTCCATCACAACGCCCAGAGGCTGGTCTGCGACCAGTAAAGGAACAGTAACAAAGGACTGCCCATGCATTAGCGACGGGATCTCTAATCGCACGAAGCTGGTTGATAAGACGCACAGAGTGCGTCACCTGTTGAAGATGCAAAGCAGCCGGCGGCCCTGTATGAACAAAAACTCTCTAAAAAGTTTTTCTTACTACACATCTCTCTAAACACTGATAATAATTAGACTAATAACATACTGCTAACAATAGTTAGTTTACCTGCAGAGTGCGAATTTAGTAAGTCGATTCTACTAAAAAACACACAACACGTTCTGAGAGAAAAATGCAGTGATATGTGTCATGTTTACCATCGTGATGGAACCATTAAACATGCGTTTTGGTTACGTACGCAGTGGTGAATTACGATCGATGTACCATAAGACAGGTCCACATACTGCATGTCCATCTACACCAACATGATTACTCTGCAATTCACAATTAAGTGCCTAGCAGATGGTTCATCGAACCACTTCAAGCTATTTCTCTACCGTTCTACTCTCGAGCAGCGCGTGGGAAAAATTAACATTTAAATCGATTTATTTTATTTTATTATGATGATCATTTCTCCCTTTGTAAGTAGGCGTAAAAAAATATTTTCCCACTCTGAGGAGAATGTGGTGACTGAAATTTCATGAGAAGATCCTGCCGAAACAAAGAACACCTTTGTTTTAATGACTGCCATCATTATTCACATATCATATCCGTGGCAATCTAACCTATTTCGGAATAACATAAAGTAGGCGGCCCTCCTTTGAACTTTTTCGATGACCTCCGCCAATCATACCTGATGCGGATCTCACACCACGCATCAGTACTCCAGACGCGTGCAGATAAGCGTAGTGTAAGCAGTTTCTTTAATAGACCTTTTGCATTTTATGGATGTTCTGACAATAAATCACAGTCTTTGGTTTACTTTCCCCATAATATTATCTATGTGATCGTTCCAATTTAAGTTACTCGCAATTGTAATTCTTAAGTATTTAGTTCAGTTTACAGCCCTAGAGATTTGTGCGATTTATTGTGTAACTGAAATTTGGCGGATTCCTTTTCGTATTCATGTAGATGATTTCACACTTTTCATAACTCATGGTCAAACTGCCACTTTTCGAACCATACAGATGTCATGTCTAAATCATTTTGCAATTGATTTGACCAGCTGATCACTTTACAAGACGTTAGGCGACAGCATCATCTGCAAAAAATCTAAGAGTGCTGCTCACAGATTGTCACCTAAATAGTTTATATAGACTAAAAACAGCAGAGGGCCTGTAACACTTCCCTGGGGAACGTTTTACTTGACGACTTTCCGTAAATTCCTATTAAGACGAAAATACGATGATCGAAAAAAAAAATTACGAACAACCCTAGTGTAGCGAAAATATAATTTACCCAAAGAGCTGACACGTTTTCATTGATCGACGGTCGAATCCCGATGGTCACGTGTACATTGCCGATGCTGTTGGGCCAACACATGAACACGTAGGGGTGGTCTGCTGCGAAGCTCCATGTTCAACAACGCACGAGGAACGGTGTGGTCCTAAACACTTGTGCGTGCACCAGCATTGTATCCTTTCGGCAGATATGCCACAGATCGCTATCTATCCTACTTTTCATAGCAGATAAACCTCCGAACCCCGCCTTCGGTGAAGAGTCGTGGACGTCCAACCATTATCGCCTAGTGGTAGTTTCACTGTCCTCTCTCTCTCTGTAGATGCTCACGACAGTAGAACGTGAACATTCGACAAGCTTTGCCGTTTTCGAGATGCTCAGTGTAACAATAATCTGCCCTTTGTCAAAGTCGCTTATCTCAATGCATTTCCCCATTTACAGTCCACATCTTCGCTAGAGTGATCCCCCGTCCGTGTCTGCTCCGTTTACAAGTGTCTCAGTTAATTTTTCGTGGCTAATGGTTCTGTGATTCTAATAGTTATCCATTCCTCGTTACTTCCTAGGAAAGTATTCAAGATATCTCCAGGCACTTCGATCTAGTGCTTATTACACTAAAAATTTCAGCTACTTCTTTAGTATAAATACAGATACACCATACTACCACGTCGTATTCGGATTTTACCGCATTTATGCCATTTTTACACCTTTCCACAATTTCCGTTTTCTTCACGTTTCTCCATATTCTGTATGTAAATGTACAAGTGCATATGTGCTCTTACTGCTTACATTACCAAGTTTAGGTTGCTATTTTGTTACCATGATAGTGATTCACAACCTAGGCAGGGTATCTATAAACTATGCTTCTTCCTCCAAATGTCAAACTTAAGCGCCAAAGCCAATGCTAAAAACACACTGCATGTGTGTGGATTGCTGTGGGGTAGTGTGTTGACATTATTCTATTGTAAACACACACACACACACACACACACACACACACACACACACACACACAGAAATAGTGTTTAATTACATCTACACTTAGAGGGTACGGCCGCCGGCCGGTGTGACCGAGCGGTTCTAGGCGCTTCAGTCTGGAACCGCGTGACCGCTACGGTCGCAGGTTCGAATCCTGCCTCGGGCATGGATGTGTATGATGTCCTTAGGTTAGTTAGGTTTAAGTAGTTCTAAGTTCTAGGGGACTGATGACCACGAATGTTAAGTCCCATAGTGCTCAGAGCCATTTTGGTACGGCCTAAAGTGCTTCCAACGTTTGTCCGTGCTGCTTATCGTCGTTGTAACTATGCCTCACCCCGTGACCCTGCAGTATTCACATCACAGCACACACACAAACAAAACAGTATAAATGGACTGCAAGTCTAGTCACCCAGAGGTTTCTTGCTACTAATATGAATCACTATCATAAGTTTTAGAAAATGTAGTTACGGCCATTCCATTCTGATATTATTAACCTGCTAAGGTGCATTCCAGTGTTTGTCCTACACATATAAGTATACAAAGAAGACTGACAGGAGACCAAGGGGTGGTCTAAAACTGCACCTTCTAGAGAATTTAGGTAAATACTGTATTCTTGACTTGTGTGGATAAACATACATCTCTGGTAATCAGGATCGAAAACTGGTTATAAAACTATGCTCTGTGTGTCTGGTTTTAATTATTTTTGTCTGGAAGTGGATTACATGAGCTTCTGAACAGCGATGCCGACAGTTCTACTGTGGACTATCTATGGGTGGATGACTGACTGTTCACTGTAAACACATCAGTACAGGATACAATACCTCCCCATACGTTTTTTTGCTGGTGATTATGGAAAATTCTAGTGACAGTAAATGTGAGAATGCAAGGAACAACTATGTACCTCTATAGGGATTGAATGTCTTTCTGGCAGAGATATGTAACAAATTATACCTTCCTGATATGTAAAGGAGGCAGTGTGTGTCAAGCAGACCTGGAGAACTACATATTGAAGTTTTTGTATATGTAGTCTCAAGATCGTTCTGCAGTTTCGTTTACTGGGACGTAAAATGACTAACATGTCATTCATCATGTGATCATGACGTGATTTTTTCCTTATGAATCCTAAAGCTAGAACAGATAAGTGTCATATTTTTAGCTTGATGCATACATATTGTGGAAGGCTGTAAATTTAATGAATTGTTCAGTAATGACATGATGCAATACCACACCGCAAGACTAAAGAAAAGACACTGAGGACCGAAAACGGTCTATAAAACTATGCACTGTATGCCTACAGTTTTAACAAGGAAATCGAATACACAAAACGGCAATACTGGCAGCTGTTTGTAACCAATGGTGAAACTAAAAGTTATTCTGCTGGATGTCTGAAATTAATTCGTCTGCCCCGTTACTTCCTATAGAACTACATCTAGGAAACATGCTTTGTTACGCACTCGCAGCTATGGCTGGCACAAAGATCACATCCCCACATGTGTTACAGTTCCACTACGCAGCACTAATATCAGTATGGTTTTATAACAAATACCAACGATTACCATTCGATCTAAAGTTATTTATCACGTGCATAACAAGTTTGGTGTTTTTTATGGTGTGTCACGAAAAAATACGGGTTTTGCTCATCAGCCTGAGACACATACTACGTTGGATTAATAGATGATGGGCTATAATTATCGGTGAACTATATTGTAACTCTTGCACAGAAGCCTGTTTTACTGTCAGTACAGTGTTTACGTATGTATATTTCTGAAAAAAATGTTAGATATGTGCTTGAGCACCAATTCATAATGTTTTTAGTGCCTGTCCAAACTCTAGGTCACTTATTGCTTGTAAGAGGATCACTTGATCATGATGTCTCTCCACAAATTCTTTTACAACACCCATTTACACAATAAGGCACTTTGTGCCACTCACGAAAACGAATCTAGAGAGGAAACGTCTACCTGTATGAGTCTAATTTCTCTTATAGTACGCGTAATGTGCGTTTTCCGATCGGCGTTGACGTAACACTAGTGATTTCGTTGAACCTTCTAGTACAAAGTCCAACATTACGTGACTGGTTTTGGGAGAAGTCTTGTACTTAGTAAGGGTGCGTTACAGCATACCCGCTAGCACCAAGATATTTACTGCTCTGGAGTGTGGCCAACAAGCTTACAAGACACATGGGTTGATCGTAACTCTTTTTTTTCGATCATTGTTTTTTCTTCTTCGTAGGAAGTAGTGTGTGGACTTCTCTTATGAGGCATCGATCGTAATTTACCACTGCACACGCAACCTAAACGCATATTAACGGTCCCATCATCTTGGTAAACGCAACACAAGTCACCGCATATTATGTGAGAGTGTTTTTCTTAATACAATATACTTAAATAACTATCGCTGTGCAGGTAAACTTTATAATATTAGTAGTATGTCATTACAGAAATTATGCTCAGTGTTAGATGTGTAATATGAGAATCTTTTAGAAGGCTTTTATTCATACCAGCGTCCATTGGCTGCTTCGTGTCTTCAACAGGTGACATAGACTGTCCCTATCAATCGGCTTCCTGTGACTAGAGACGCTGTAATTAGTTTGTGGAAAGTACTCAGCTGCTGTTTCTTTACAGGTCGCAGAGCAGCCTATGGATGATGTGATGGAAATTCGTAGGCGATGGGGAAGGAATTCGACAATTAAACCAAACAGTCCACAGGGTGCGAATTCTCTGACGCGTGGGAATATTTCCAGTCCTCATCCAGTGTCTGCACATTAAGCTGCGGTCCTTCTTTCTCGGGGCTAGTCGTGTCACTAACGCATGGAGTGCTGCTGTGAAGACACCTCTGAGCTGCCTGAAGCCTTGTGGTGGTGCAGACAGTCGCAGGAATCGAGAAGAAATGGCGCTGATTCTACTGTTATCAGGTATGTGCAGCTCTTTTTTATTCTCCCCCAGCGGAATTAGCCGAGCGGTCTAGGGCGCTGCAGTCATGGACTGTGCGGTTGGTCCCGGCGGAGGTTCGAGTCCTCCCTTGGGCATGGGTGTGTGTGTTTGTCCTTAGGATAATTTAGGCTAAGTAGTGTGTAAGCTTAGGGACTGATGACCTTAGCAGGTAACTCCCATAAGATTTCACACACATTTGAACATTTTTTTGTATTTTGCCGCTTTCTTCCGGGTATGCCCAGTACGGTCCACATTCTCTCTCTCTCTCTCTCTCTCTCTCACACACACACACACACACACACACACACACACACACACACACACACACACACACACACAATATATATATATATATATATATATATATATATATATATATATATATATATGTGTGTGAATGTGTGTGTGTGTGTGTGTGTGTGTGTGTGTGTGTGTGTGTGTGTGTGTGTGCGCGCGCGCGCTATGTCGTCATAGTTTCCAGCAGTAAGAGGACTGGCTCGTTTTAAGAAACCCTGGTACTATAGGGAGAGCTTTGCAAGGGTTTGTATAACGAGCTGTGGTATTTCTGCTAGGTGTTCCCATCACGCTAACCTCACCAAAGTGATGGACGCACGTGTGTAGACAATCTAACAATTTCGAGAAACGTCTAATAATTCGCAAGAATAAAATTTAGAAACAGTGTCTTGCTTTGTAACGAAATTTTTGAGTCTTCCACCTCACTCGACAATTTTTTTTTTTTTTTGCTATTTTTCCATAATACGTTCTTTCTTATCACAAAGGAGCTATACGAATGTGATGTACATGTACAAACAAACGATTACCGTTTCTAACAAAATTGATGGTTTATTGAAGAGAAAGACCTTTTCAAACTGAGCAGTTCTATAACGTATTGGTGCACGTCTGGCTCCTATGCAATAAGTTATTCGGCTTGACATTGGTTGAAAGAGTTGTTGGATGTCCAGAGGAAGATCGTGCCAAATTCTGTCCAACTGGTGCGTTAGAGCGTCAAAATCCCGATATGGTCGGAAGGCCCTGACCTTAATGCTCCAAAAGTTCTCAACTGGGGAAAGATCTAGCGACCCTGCTGGCCAAGATAGATTGGTAAGCAGTAGGAACTGTCGCCATGTGCGGGTCGGTATTATCTTGCCCAAATAATAATAATAATGTCGTGTGACGAGGGCCTCCCGTCGGGTAGACCGCTCGCCTGGTGCAAGTCTTCCGATTTGACGCCACTTCGGCGACTTGCGCGTCGATGGGGATGAAATGATGATGATTAGGACAACACAACACCCAGTCTCTGAGCGGGGAAAATCTCCGACCCAGCCGGGAATCGAACCCGGGCCCTTAGGATTGACAGTCTGTCGCGCTGACCACTCAGCTACCGGGGGCGGACTCTTGCCCAAATTTAAGCCCAGAATGGCATGCCATGATGGGCAACAAAACGGGGCGTAGACTAATGTCGACGTACCGCTGAGCTGTAACGGTAGCGCGGATGGTCGGAGGTCGTGCTATGAAATGAAATGGAACCCCAGACCATCACTCCTGGATGTCGGGCTGTATGTCGGGCGCATAGACAGTTTGGTGTTCTACTTCCGTCGGGGCGTCTCAAGACACGTCTTCAGCCCGGACTCTCGTTGCCTGGAGTAGAATTTTCTCCAGTGATGAGTTCCGCTTCGAAATGAGCCCCGATGACTAGTGAAGACGTATCTGCAGACGTCTCAGACGGCGGTGGGATACCAACCTGACTGCCGTGCGCCATAGGGCGCGACAACTGGAAATGATACTCTGGGGTGCCATTTCTTTTCATAGCAGAGTCCCTTTGGTTTTCATCCACAGCACCCTTACAGCACACCGGTAAATCGACGATATTCTACGCCCCGTTTTGTTGCCCTCCATGGCAAGCCATCCGGGGCTTACATTACGGCAAGGCAATGCCAGGCCGAACACTGCGAGAGTTTCTACTGCCTGTCTTTGTGCTTGCCAAACCTTTCATTGGCCAGCTAGGTCGCCGTATCTCTCCACGACTGAGAACGTTTGGAGCATTATGACCAGGGCCCTCCAACCATCTCCGGACTTTGACGATATAACGCACCCACACGACAGATTTTGGCACGATATTGCTCAGAAGGACATCCAACAACTCTGTCAGTCAATGCCAAGTCGAATAACTGCTCGCATAAGAGTCAGTGGTGGAGCAACGCGTTACTGACTCGCTCTTTCCCTTAAATAATTCATCCAATTTTTTTGAAATCGAAATCAGTTTTTAGTCTGTGCATATACATCGCACTTATCGTTTTCCGTCCCATTCTGACATTTCCTTCGTGGTGTGTGTGTGTGTGTGTGTGTGTGTGTGTGTGTGTGTTTTTCCTTAGTGTGCATTTCGTGACGATATTAATTTAACGGCACTCTCATTGTCATAGTTGTCACAGTGTCTTACACCATAAATTAAATGAACATTTACAGACATTTTGTATCACGTTATGCCATCATTATTTCTATCAACTTGTTCGTTTTTAAAGCATGTATTAGGATCACACACACACACACACACACACACACACACACACACACACACACTAGTGATGAAGTGGTGGCTTAGCTGTGGTAAATAATTCGGGCACATGCTGCATTGTGACTGGCAGAGAGCGTCATGACGTCGACGCGACGTCGAGAGCAGTGGGATGGAACTCATGTAACGCAATAAAATACGTAAAATTTTGGAAAAATACGTAAGATTGTAATACGAAAATTGTGGAAAATACGGAAAAATACGTAAAACTGGGGAAAATATGGAAGAATGAGAGTTCTCAGATATCAGCCTGGGTGTGGTCTCTGTTGGTGCCTCGAAAGACGAAAATCACGTAATATTAATTTGTTACTAACAAACAGACGCAGCCTGATCCTCTCCCTATGATGTCCACCTCCAGAGTGCACCCCACCCGCTCAAATGCCCTAGTTATAAAACACGAACATGGGGAGGGATACTTCAATCCAATCTGTTCAGGGTGATGGGGGTGTAGGGGGAAGGGAGGTGATCGGCATTCCTCTGGGTGACCTACATCAATTCCCAGTGTTTTCCTGGGGGAGGGGCGTGGCCTTGAGTGTCAGCCAAGTGTGTTACCTGACACCAGACGTGCGTATCTGTGACCTTGAGATAAGTAACTGGATCAGTGTTTGAACCAACTCATAATCTACTTGCACAGAATCGGGTTTCATCCTCTCCCTTCGACATCACCAAAACAACACGTACTCATCACCGTCACCTACAAAGGGGAACACATACTTTCGATGCAACACATATACTCCGCGAAGGAAAGGTCCCACTGCGCGAGCGAAAGGATAGCATTTCCAATTAAGCGGCTGAGCAACACCTGGAGCGAGTCGCAGCTAATAATGCCATATGACTAGCGACACCCAAAAAGTATATATACTTGTTGGCATCAAGTATTTTTATCTCGACAACGATGGTTGCTTACTTCATGCTTTTAAACTGATACTTTTATTCACATTAGTACTTTAAAGCAGGTATCGTATCAAATGAGCTTACTAACAATTTATTATAAATTTTAATTATCTACGCAAAATTTTCGCCGCACAATTCAGTTCCAGTACTTTTGACAACTGAACGGGCCAGCACCAACGGGCCAACAATCGCATGACAAAGTTCCGTTCGCAGTTCAACTTGGTATACCCAATGTTTTCCGAAAGGACTTACTTGTATCTTTTTAAATTATTGTTTAAAACTGAAAGTGCAAGAATTACTGAGTCACCAGGCAAAATGGCGGCTACCAAATGTGAAACTTGACATTATTTCGATGTTGTAGTTGTGGTCTTCAGTCCTGAGACTGGTGTGATGCAGCTCTCCATGCTACTCTATCCTGTGCAAGCTTCTTCATCTCCCAGTGCCTACTGCAGCCTACATCCTTCTGAATCTGCTAAGTATATTCATCTCTTGGTCTCCCTCTACGATTTTTTCCCTCCATGCTGCCCTCCAACACTAAATTGGTGATCCCTTCATGCCTCAGAACATGTCCTACCAATCGATCCCTTCTTCTAGTCAAGTTGTGCCACAAACTCCTCTTCTCCCCAATCCTATGCAATACCTCCTCATTAGTTATGTGATCTACCCATCTAATCTTCAACATTCTTCTGTAGCACCATATTTCGAAAGCTTCTATTCTCTTCTTGTCTAAACTATTTATCGTCCATGTTTCACTTCCATACATGGCTACACTCCATACAAATACTTTCAGAAACGACTTCCTGACACTTAAATCAATACTCGATGTTAACAAATTTCTCTTCTTCAGAAACGCTTTCCTTGCCATTGCCAGTCTAGATTTTATATCCTCTCTACTTCGACCATCATCAGTTATTTTGCTCCCCAAATAGCAAAACTCCGTTACTACTTTAAGTGTCTCATTTCTTAATATAATTCCCGCAGCATCACCCGACTTAATTCGACTAGATTCCATTATCCTCGTTTTACTTTTGTTGATGTTCATCTTATACCCTCCTTTCAAGACACTGTCCATTCCGTTCAACTGCTCTTCCAAGTCCTTTACTGTCTCTGACAGAATTACAATGCCATCAGCGAACCTCAACGTTTTTATTTCTTTTCCATGGATTTTAATACCTACTCCGAACTTTTCTTTCGTTTCCTTTACTGCTTGCTCAATATACAGATTGAATAACATCGGGGATAGGCTACAACCCTGTCTCACTCCCTTCCCAACCACTGCTTCCCTTTCATACCCCTCGACTCTTATAACTGCCATCTGGTTTCTGGTCAAATTGTAAATTGCCTTTCGCTCCCTGTATTTTACCCCTGCCGCCTTCAGAATTTGAAAGAGAGTATTCCAGTCAAAATTGTCAAAAGCTTTCTCTAAGTCTACAAATGCTAGAAAAATAGGTTTGTCTTTCCTTAATCTTCCTTCTAAGATAAGTCGTAGGGTCAGTATTGCCTCACGTGTACCAACATTTCTACGGAATCCAAACTGATCTTCCCCGAGGTCGGCTTCTACCAGTTTTTCCATTCGTCTGTAAAGAATTCGCGTTAGTATTTTGCAGCTGTGACTTATTAAACTGATAGTTCGGTAATTTTCACATCTGTCAACACGTGCTTTCTTTGGTATGGGAATTATTATATTCTTCTTGAAGTCTGAGGGTATTTCGCCTGTTTCATACATCTTGCTCACCAGATGGTAGAGTTTTGTCAGGACTGGCTCTCCCAAGGCTGTAAGCAGTTCTAATGGAATGTTGTCTACTCCCGGGGCCTTGTTTTGACTTAGGTATTTCAGTGCTCTGTCAAACTCTTCACGCAGTATCATATCTCCCATTTCATCTTCATCTACCTTCTCTTCCATTTCCATAATATTGTCCTCAAGAACATCGCCCCTGTATAGACCCTCTATATACTCCTTCCACCTTTCTGCTTTCCCTTCTTTGCTTAGAACTGGGTTTCCATCTGAGCTCTTGATATTCATGCAAGTGGTTCTCTTTTCTCCAAAGGTCTCTTTAATTTTCCTGTAGGCAGTATCTGTCTTACCCCTCACGAGATAAGCCTCTACATCCTTACATTTGTCCTCCAGCCATCCCTGCATAGCCATTCTGCACTTCCTGTTGATCTCATTTTTGAGACGTTTGTATTCCTTTTTGCCTGCTTCACTTCTTGTAGTTTCTCCTTTCATCAATTAAATTCAATATCTCTTGTGTTACCCAAGGATTTCTTCTAGCCCTCGTCTTTTTACCTACTTGATCCTCTGCTGCCTTCACTATTTCATTCCTCAAAGCTACCCATTCTTCTTCTACTGTATTTCTTCCCCCATTCCTGTCAATTGTTCCCTGATGCTCTCCCTGAAATTCTGTACAACCTCTGGTTCTTTCAGTTTATCCAGGTCGCATCTCCTTAAATCCCCACTTTTTGCAGTTTCTTCAGTTTTAATCTACACTTCATAACCAATGGATTGTGGTCAGAATCCACATCTGCCCATGGAAATGTCTTACAATTTAAAATCTGGTTCCTAAACCTCTGTCTTACCATTATATAATCTATCTGAAACCTTTTAGTATTATTTCGATAAACTGGGTGATAATGAAATAGCCGGCCGTAGTGACCGAGCGGTTCTAGGCGCTTCAGTCTGGAACCACGCGACCGCTACGGTCGCAGGTTCGAATCCTGCCTCGGGCATGGATGTGGGTGATGTCCTTAGGTTAGTTAGGTTTAAGTAGATGTAAGTTCTAGGGGACTGATGACCTCAGATGTTAAGTGCTATAGTACTCAGAACCATTTGAATAATGAAGTGATGTGAAAATCTATTTTTAAAAAATTGAAGTCTTCGGGTTTAAGAAACCCTCCGCCCCCTCCTACCACAACAGCAGCGTAAAATTATTTGTTTGGCAAAATAACAACAGACTGAAGAGAGCTTTACATATATGTTAGTGTAAATAAAAGTCGTCGCGAATGGATGAAGAGTGTGAATCAAAAAATGTAGCTTGAGATAATCTTTTTTATCACAGACTAGCGACCCGCCCCGACTTCGCACGGTTAGCACTAAGTATATACCGCCGAACTTGTCTTTTAGATACACTATCGGACCAGAAGTACCCGGACACCCCTATGCAATGAAGAATTGACCACTAGATGCCACGACAAGCGGGACCGACAATACAAAACGAGGCGAGCTGTGATGTGTTTAGTGGAGAAGTAACAGCATAATGGGTCCGTCACGAGAGCTCAATGATTTGGAACGTAGACTAGGCATTGAATGTCACCTAAGTAACAAACCCTCAGGACATTACAGTCCTCTAAAGCTCCCCAAGTCGAATGTTGGGATGATCTAGGAGACATCACGCACTGGCGGGCAGGGACCATCGATTACTGCTAAGGGTGGTTGTAAAAAGTAGCATGAAATCAGCGAAAATAATCACTCGTGAGTTAAAAAGCGTTCCGAGCAGTCCAGCTAGCACAGGGATTAAAGAGGACGTGGTACAATGATCAGGTACCTTTTCATAAGCCACACTTTTCTGCAGTCAGTGCTAAGAGGCGCTTGAGGTAGTTCAAAGAGCGATGCCCCTGGACAGCAGATGACTGAAAACGAGTGACTGGGAGTGATAAATCATACGTACTTACGGCATTTCGATGGAAGGGTCTGGGTTGGGCGAATGCCTGGAGAACGTTACTAGCCATCATGTCTGGTCCGTGTAATGAAGTACGGAGGACGCGGTGTTACGTTATGGGGGTGTCTTCCGTGGTTAGAATGTGGTCCCCTTATTACGCTTAAGAAAACGATAAACGTGGATGGATATGTTGGTTGGTTGGTTGTTGGGGAAGGAGACCAGACAGCGTGGTCATCGGTCTCATCGGATTAGGGAAGGATGGGGAAGGAAGTCGGCCGTGCCCTTTCAGAGGAACCATCCCGGCATTTGCTTGGATTGATTTAGGGAAATCACGGAAAAACCTAAATCAGGATGGCCAGACGCGGGATTGAACCGTCGTCCTCCCGAATGCGAGTCCAGTGTGCTAACCACTGCGCCACCTCGCTCGGTGGATGGATGGATATGAACGTATTTTACAGCATTGTATACTGCTTACAGTAGAGGTACAGCTGGGCGACGATGAATGTTTGTATAAGCGTGACAATACACCCTGCCATAAAGCAGCATGTGTGGAAAATAACATTCCCGAAATGGACTGGCCAGCCCAGGATCCCGATCTTCACCCAACTGAACACTTTTGGGATGAAGTAAAGTGTCGTCTATGCTCCAGACCCCAGCGTCCAATAACACTAGCTTCTTTGGTTTTGGCTCGTGAGAAAGAATGGACTGCCATTCCTGCACAGAAATTCAGATACCTCATTGAAAGTGCCGCAATAGAGTTAAAGCCGTCATAAAGGCAAAGGGTGGACACATCCCATATTACAATGAAATGAATACCCCTAGCTGCTTACAGGCGTTGATATAAGTCAATGGGGACAGTTGAAAATGTGTGCCCGACCGGGACTCGAACCCGGGATCTCCTGCTTACATTGCAGACGTTCTATCCATCTCAGCCACCGAGGAAACAGAAGAATAGTGCGATTGCAGGGACTTATCTTTAGCACGCCTCCTGTGAGACCAACATTCGCATCTTATTGTCCTGCACTATATTCATAGTGCCACTGCCCATTATACTAATTACTCGTGGCTTTACTGCCGATTCCCGTAGGAATTCGGGCACTGTTCGTGCATCCGAACAGAAGAAGATGGTTAAATTGCCGGTGAGCCTTAAGAGATACCATCTTACCATCTGCATATACACTCCTGGAAATTGAAATAAGAACACCGTGAATTCATTGTCCCAGGAAGGGGAAACTTTATTGACACATTCCTGGGGTCAGATACATCACATGATCACACTGACAGAACCACAGGCACATAGACACAGGCAACAGAGCATGCACAATGTCGGCACTAGTACAGTGTATATCCACCTTTCGCAGCAATGCAGGCTGCTATTCTCCCATGGAGACGATCGTAGAGATGCTGGATGTAGTCCTGTGGAACGGCTTGCCATGCCATTTCCACCTGGCGCCTCAGTTGGACCAGCGTTCGTGCTGGACGTGCAGACCGCGTGAGACGACGCTTCATCCAGTCCCAAACATGCTCAATGGGGGACAGATCCGGAGATCTTGCTGGCCAGGGTAGTTGACTTACACCTTCTAGAGCACGTTGGGTGGCACGGGATACATGCGGACGTGCATTGTCCTGTTGGAACAGCAAGTTCCCTTGCCGGTCTAGGAATGGTAGAACGATGGGTTCGATGACGGTTTGGATGTACCGTGCACTATTCAGTGTCCCCTCGACGATCACCAGTGGTGTACGGCCAGTGTAGGAGATCGCTCCCCACACCATGATGCCGGGTGTTGGCCCTGTGTGCCTCGGTCGTATGCAGTCCTGATTGTGGCGCTCACCTGCACGGCGCCAAACACGCATACGACCATCATTGGCACCAAGGCAGAAGCGACTCTCATCGCTGAAGACGACACGTCTCCATTCGTCCCTCCATTCACGCCTGTCGCGACACCACTGGAGGCGGGCTGCACGATGTTGGGGCGTGAGCGGAAGACGGCCTAACGGTGTGCGGGACCGTAGCCCAGCTTCATGGAGACGGTTGCGAATGGTCCTCGCCGATACCCCAGGAGCAACAGTGTCCCTAATTTGCTGGGAAGTGGCGGTGCGGTCCCCTACGGCACTGCGTAGGATCCTAGGGTCTTGGCGTGCATCCGTGCGTCGCTGCGGTCCGGTCCCAGGTCGACGGGCACGTGCACCTTCCGCCGACCACTGGCGACAACATCGATGTACTGTGGAGACCTCACGCCCCACGTGTTGAGCAATTCGGCGGTACGTCCGCCCACTATACGCCCTCGCTCAAAGTCCGTCAACTGCACATACGGTTCACGTCCACGCTGTCGCGGCATGCTACCAGTGTTAAAGACTGCGATGGAGCTCCGTATGCCACGGCAAACTGGCTGACACTGACGGCGGCGGTGCACAAATGCTGCGCAGCTAGCGCCATTCGACGGCCAACACCGCGGTTCCTGGTGTGTCCGCTGTGCCGTGCGTGTGATCATTGCTTGTACAGCCCTCTCGCAGTGTCCGGAGCAAGTATGGTGGGTCTGACACACCGGTGTCAATGTGTTCTTTTTTCCATTTCCAGGAGTGTATATAGAGTTAAGGCTCACCGGCCATTTGACCATCTTCTTCTGTGCGGATGTGCAAACAGTGCCCGAACTCTTACGGGAATCGTCAGTAAAGCCGCGAGTAATGAGTATAATGGGTTCAAAAAATGGTTCAAATGGCTCTAAGCACTATGGGACTTAACTTCTGAGGTCATCAGTCCCCTAGAACTTAGAACTACTTAAACCTAACTAACCTAAGGACATCACACAACACCCAGTCATCACGAGGCAGAGAAAATCCCTGACCCCGCCGGGAATCGAACCCGGGAACCCGGACGCGGGAAGCGAGAACGCTACCGCACGACCACTAGCTGCGGACGAGTATAATGGGCAGGGGCTATATCAGTATAATGCAGGACAATAAGTTGCGAATGTGGGTCTCACGGGAGAAGTGCCAGAGATAAGTCCCTGCAGTCGCACTATTCCTCTGTGTCCTCGGTGGCTCAGATGGATGCCGGCACGGTAGCTCAGCGTGTTCGGTCAGAGGGTTAGCTGTCCTCTTTAATAAAAAAAACTGAGTTAATGGATCAACAACGAACATAAATGGATGTCTTACGACGTCCGCCCGGAGCAGATGCAACAAACAAAAGCGATGGATAGAGCATCTGCCATGTAAGCAGGAGATCCCGGGTTCGGGTCCCGGTCGGTGCACACATTTTCAACTGTTCCCGTTGACTTATATCAACGCCTGTGAGCAGCTAGGGGTATTCATTTCATTGTTATTTCATTCTAACGAGCTGCATGGTCACCGATGGTATCTGTTCTTTCGGACATATGTACATCCCTTATTATTATTGTCCAGTAACAGGTGTCCTTATACTTTTAAGCAGGTATTGAATTCGTTAGTATAAATACATGTAGTTATTGATGGAAGACGGTTGTAACTCAAAAAATATAGTTTTGAGGTAATCTTTCACTAAAGAAAATTATGGATACCTAAAGGCATGAGTATGCTACTATTCACGACTAAAGTATCGATAGTTTTCATTTAACACAGCGTCTCTACATACGACTTTTAATGCGTATAGTTCTAATATCTCTTCAGCTGCAATCACTAACGCACGCTTATTCAGTGGGGCCAGACACAGAGGTGACGTGTTCGAATCTAGGTGGTGTAATAAATTGTCGTTGCCATGGGTGGTGGCGTACATTTCCTAATCACCAAACTGAACGTAGCAGTTCATGCAGAGAAGACATGTGACCTTGCTGATAAAGCTCCCTCCGTCAAATTGGGACGTTATATTGGACGTCTCTCTTGGAACTATGCTAGAGAAGTAGCCTTTATGCAAACAGTGGGCTTCACCCTCAACCTATTTGCATTTCTATACTCATCCACAGAAACATAAACACAAGTCTATACACGTGCCCTCATCACAGTTACACTACATTGGTAGACACTTGACAACGCACGCTGATGATAAACTTGCTCTCACGAGCGTCCAAAAAAAGTGGGGTTTGGCGTTCTGTTTCCAACTAATGACTAGGTAAAATAGTCCTAATTCCTCTTATCGAAGGCCTTGATCGTCGCAGGTGCTTCAAGATAATTCAAGCGTTTATTCTTATGTGGCCGCAAACCAAGATTTAAATAATGAAACAATTTTTCACTGGTAAAAATTGAAATTCCTAATTATTATTGTGTTCAGTTTCTTATTTTTAAACAAGCAGATTAACGACAAAACTGTTCATTGCATAGGAATGGCTTTCACACAGAATGCTAACTAAAAGTCTATGTTACTCACGTTCCTACTCTGTACCAGCTCTAGGACTCCACGGCGATCACGGTGGCCATCAGAGGAAGTTCAGAAACACCACGTACACCCGAGTGGCAACCGACCCCGGGCCGTCACAGACAAGCTTTCGCTTGTCTCCACCATAGCACCCTTCGATCGACGGAACTCAGCGCGGAAATTCCGTAACGACCTGTAACACACAAAAATGGCACACAAAACGTTACGTTACGTTACGGCACCAACAGAAATTCACAAATGCACAAATACCAGAGGACGTAATGGCATGGTTCAGTGTCAACATCATGAGACACACGAGTGAAATACATTAAAAAAACTCAACTACTGATCGTAAGACGCGTAGTTCGATGAAGAAGGGGAGGGAGGGGGAGAGGGTGGGATGGAGGGAGGGAGAGAGGGGGGGAGAGAGAGAGAGAGAGAGAGAGATCAGACGGTTGTTGAGCACTTGCCCGGGAAAGGCAAAGGTTCCCAGTGCGCCTCCCGATCAGACATATAGTTTTAACCTGCCAGGAAGTTTAGAATCAGAGCACTCTCCGCTGCAGAATGAAAATTTATTCTGTTATAACTCTTGTTTAGTGTATTGGTTAGTAGAAGCAGTCGATATGTTCAGCAAGAGCAGTCTATTCAATAACTGCCACACGAAAGACTGGGATTACATGGTGCCTCCATGTTTGTATTTAGTTGATTTATAGGCGGTGGACTAAATTAATGTTAGCGCGGATTTAACTTTCAAGAGACTATTTAAAGAATCTGACACAAAAAAAGCAGCAAGCTTGAAATTTGATCTTCAAAGCTTAACCTCCCGTGGGGCTCACGGTCATGGCTATTACGGACAGGAATGAAATCGTCCGTCGTCTTGTTTTAAAAAAATGGATCAAACATTCGCCCCAAGCGACTTAAGAAACGACGCAAAAGTATATTCTGTGTGATTGGAGATGGGTTTGATACCAGCCCCCCCCCCCCCTTCCTAATCCAAGTCTGTTGTCTCAAACAGTGCAACATCGCCTTCGGTGCCACTGATGGCTGGAATTCCTGTATCCTGTACGTAATCCGTCTGCGAGCGGATCTATGATGTGTATGCCACATATTCAGCGAGAGGACCGTGCGTAGCTTAGCATAAGAGCAATGGCACTCAAGTCTATTTCGCAGGTAAATCTCGATTTTCTGTAAACAGTAGTTATTAATGTGCAATGACACGCTGAGAATTACTGACGTGTTACCGTCCACCGAAAATCATTGAAAATGACCGACACGTAAGCAGATTGCTCACATTTAACAGGTAGCATGGCCAGTTTCTTGTTTTTTATTATTCAAAATGGTTCAAATGGCTCTGAGCACTATGGGACTTAACAGCTGTGGTCATTAGTCCCCTAGAACTTAGAACTACTTAAACCTAACTAACCTAAGGACATCACACACATCCATGCCCGAGGCAGGATTCGAAACTGCGACCGTAGCAGTCGCACGGTTCCAGACTGCGCGCCTAGAACCGCGAGACCACCGCGGCCGGCTTTTATTATTCATTTCGATTGCGAATATTAATAAGAGTTCTCTCACTTTACCCTAATGTTCGACAATTGGCGAATGCCGACATGGAAATTGGCTAATCCCAGGGAGTCACCTTAACTCATTTGCATCTCCACGCTGCCAGCTACCATCATCCTTCACAGCGTGAATGGGTGCTAAGTACACTGGTCCACAGGACCCGTGCGGCAACGAACGAAGAAAGCCGCCCAAGGGAGCTCAATAACCTTAAGGACGTGTTACAGAAGAACGGATACGGGGGCTGACATATTCGGCGTGCTTTCAGGTAGACGGTACAGATCCAGCAAATAGAATACGACCAAGAGGATAAGACAGTGGCGTATCTGCCGTACACCGGAAAAGAAACGATCAAAATCGGCAAAATCTTGGCTCGTCGTAACATCAGTGGCGTTTGCTGTTTGCGGCTCCGTAAATCGGGTGTCTACCGTATAACATGGAAATGCGGTAAGGGCCGGCCGCGGTGGTCTCGCGGCTAAGGCGCTCAGTCCGAAACCGCGCGACTGCTACGGTCGCAGGTTCGAATCCTGCCTCGGGCATGGATGTGTGTGATGTCCTTAGGTTAGTTAGGTTTAAGTAGTTCTAAGTTCTAGGGGACTGATGACCACAGAAGTTAAGTCCCATAGTGCTCAGAGCCATTTGAACCATTTGCGGTAAGGCGTACATCGGGCAGACGGCGCGGACAGTCGAAGATAGACGCCAGGAGCTCTGCGCACACACAAAACTGATGTAACCAACAAAATTTGCGGTTGCGGAACACCGCGTAGCTACGAGGGACGCAAAGAAATAAGACCAAACGGAACTGATGAGCCAGACTTCGCAGTTTTGTGATTATGTTCTGAAGGAGGCTGTTTAAACACGAGTGGTCGACGGCCAGATCGATACATACGTCGTCTTCACTCTCAGTAAAGCGTTGGACCCAGTGCTCTGCCCACTGAAGTCACAACGGCTGCCGAGGCCGGCTTACACGCTCGACGGGGGCGGCAGAAGCATTGAGTGAGCGGAGTTCGCACCCAATATTCGGCGATCGCCTCCCTCCATCACTCCGACAGACGCGGCGGGCGACCAGGTTGTGAGGGAAAGCTCGGGGAGTGATAGGAGTAGGAAGGCGCGATGTATCAAAGAGAAACAACTACGCCAACCCCACCCTATGTGTGACTTTACAAACAAAATCAAATAATAAGCAAATTGGAAGGAAAATCAGCATTGGCAGTATTTAGTTGTTTTATTGTCAGCAAAATCGATTTTCGGTCACTTAGTGAGCATCCTCTGTGGTGTAATATACAATTAAAATTGGTAGGCGCTGGTATCAAGCTATAACCACAAGCTTAGAGCGACACTCATTCTGACACGTGTATGTTTCGTTTTACGAGCTCGTTGTCTACTTACTGTCCAACCGCGGAAACAAAGATGTTATTGCATGAGTTTATGTGATCGCTCTAAGATTGTGGTTATAGCCTGATACCAGCGCCTACCAATTTTAATTGTATATTACAGCACTGAGGATGGTCACTAAGTGACCGAAAATCGATTTTGCTGACAATAAAACAACAAAATACGGCCAATGCTGATTTTAATTCCAATTCTATCCACTATTTGGTCGTGGTGCACACAACACGCCATGGAGTCGCCAGTCAATAAGCAAATTAGCAACAGCCTATCGAAACAGACGATTTGTAATCTGGCTTCTACCATATTCACAAAAGACAGACACCTAAATAAACGGAAAAAAACGATATCCACCTCGATTGAGTTTTTCACAGCTGGTTTCCCAAAACTGTAAGGTAAATACCGGAATGTAGAATTCCACAAGGTAAAATAATTATAAATAAAGACATGAGACAAAGTAGTACACGCAAAGTAGCCAGGAAACATCCCAATATGAAAAAGAAACTATGCCCCAATAGAAAAAAAAAAACACACAACTCCAGGCTGATACTGGCATTCACGCCCTAGACAGCCACCACCACACATATTGGTGTGGCATTCTCTACGCGTATTACCTGAAGAAGAAGACAAGGGACGCTGTCGAAATAACGTGCTTCTCAAACGACTGGACACCCGAGAGCATAAAAAATAGCTGCTTCCACATAACAGTAAATAAAGGAACTGCAGCTTTAACCGAGCAATAAAAACTATGCCCCTTAGCATATTGACATTTGTTGAAACACTTTTGCACTACATTACGGAACATAAGTGGCTCCGGAGTTCGATCCCCAGGTAGTTCCCGAACTTTTTTATGTCCCCATCGCTTTTTTCAAATATGGCTACGATTTATTGATGTGAAAAATGCGAAATTTTAACGTGTTTCGGAAACCACGTTAAACAGTAGGGGCCTTACCAGTGGGTGTGGGTGTCAATTCAGTGTGTTCAGATGTGTGTGAGTTCCTAAGGGACGAAACTGCTGAGGTCATCGGCCCCTAGGCTTACACACTACTTAAACTAACTTATGCTAAGAACAACACACACACCCATGCCCGAGGGAGGACTCGAACCTCCGGCGGGAGGGGCCGCGAAATCAGTGGCATGCCGCCTTTAACCGCGGGCCACTCCGCGCGGCCCTCAATTCAGTGTGTTGAGAAAGACATGAGAATACCTAACATGATCACGCCTAGGAAACCACTGTGTCGTTCAAATTAGCCTTCATTTTGATTGCAAGTTTACCTTCTTGCTTATGTCGCCTGTCGGTTTAAATTCCGAAATTTACGTTTATTTGTATCTGCCGGCCACGACAGAGTTTCCTGTGGTAGTCTGCGGCGTTGTATGTTGTGACGAATACAGTCCTGATGTCGAGGACTACAGGGACATATGCGGTATAATTTCGGTTATCATTAATATCAAGATAAATGCGATAAGACTTAAAAGGGTCTGTCAAGATAGTACGCGAAAGATCGTGCTCGCAGAAACGGAAACTAACCACTGTTTCTTTCGAATCAGTCCTTCGCAAGATACCATGTGCCCAGAAAATGAGAAACACACAAAAAGTGTTTATCACAACAAAATTTAACAAAAGCTTATGGTATCATATAGGGCTTAAAACTGTTCACGAACAGCATAGCAGTCACGTGAAGCAACATAGTAGACTGCCTTCAGTGTGTAACGGCTTCATTGTTTTCGTTTCGAAAGGGACGTATAACCGCCAACACAGTACATGTACTGTACAGGAAGTCGTAAAACCACTACTTTTGGCCCATACTGTAACCAGAGATCATAGTTAGGTTACACATGTGAAGCAGTATATTACCTGTGAATAGGACACTCATTCTGAGACAAAGATGTTATTACAGCACTTCGGTACGCAGTGTAAAGCACGTAAGATCTGCATGGATGTGTAAGCTGTAAAGATTTGCCTTTTAGAGCTCTGCATCTTTTTCAGATTTTAAGTGTCAGAGTACAGTATTAACTTTTTAACGTTAATGACTAAATGATAAAACGAAGGTGGTGTAGTGCACAAATATTTTCTGAAACCTATTTTTTCTTTTTTTGACAACATAATAAGAGTAGTTCATAACTTTTTATAATTTTTAAAAACTAATAAAATAAAATGACAACTCCGATAACACTCACGCGTAAAGTGTAAAAACATAAATACATGCCTTCAGCTACTACTTGCTACGTTGATACACAACGCCTGTATCTTTTTCAACGGTGGTGGCGTACAAAAATGACGTGACCAAAACAACCTGTATTTACTGTAACTGACAACTGCCACTAAAGCTCATATTCATATATAAATACTAGGGAACCTGGCAATGCTTTGCAATTGCTAAATGTATACGGGAATTGGATATACATCATAGTCGCCTTCCCCTCCCTCTCTATCTCCTCCTCTTCCTCCTCTCCATCCCCTCCCCTGTGCCTGCCCATCCCTTCCTTCTCCTCTCTATGTCCATTTTCACCTCACCTCACTGCCCATCTCCTCTTCCCCCCCCCCTCCCTCCCTCCCTCTACCTAGAGCCTCGTTCATTGTTATTGCAGACGAAACATTTATTTGAAATTTAAGTGGCTTAAAATGAATGGGTAAATCTTGTGGGATCATTGGTATATGGGGTTTGAGAGAGACCTCTCCAACTGGTTGATTGTGAAGACAGAAGATTTATTGACAGTATTTCGCATAGTTTTAATGTGCGAACGGATAGGATTAGAAAGCTTCGGATGACTCAGATTCGGTAGTAGTATTATAATAGTAAGCCGATAAGTCATAAATACAACTTCCCTCTTTTCTGTTGAAACCGACTGTGGGGAAGAAAACAAGAACAACAGATTTTTGCGTATACAATTTTTGTTTAAAATTAGATATACGGAGTATATACGGGAGAGAGAATTTTTCCCATGTTTTTAATGTCTTGAATTATACGTAAAACTGACTGCGAGAAAGAAAAAACTGGGAGAAAGAAAATAAAACCAGACATTTCTCGTAGTCGGTTTTAACAGAAAACGTGTACACATTTGTTTAGAAAATATGTAGGTACATCCGTCTGAATGTTTATTATAGCAGCGTGTAAAATATTCGAAGTAAATCCGTCACCAACTTTTCGAGATTGTTTGGTGACAACTTTCCCGTGATATAGCCTACGTCCGTCCGAATGTTTATTAGAGTAACATGTAAGAATTAGAGATTTTTGGTAACACGTTTCCCCTTTATATATTATACACATGTTTATATACAATATACACACATCAAAAAAAGTCACCTCAGTTCCGAGAGTTCCGGAACCTGTACGGAAAATTGGAATAGAGATTAACATAAACATCATCTCCGCTCTTTTTATTGCACATGAAAATCACACACTGCATGTTGTATCACCATACAGCGCGACCTCCAGAGGTGGTGGTCCAGATTGCTGTACACACCGGTAGGTCTAATACTCAGTAGCACGTCCTCTTGCACCGATGCATGCCTATATTTGTCGTGGCATACTGTCCACAAGTTCATCAAGGCACTGTTGGTCCAGAATGTCCCACTCCAAAACAGCGATTCGGCGTAGATCTCTCAGCGTGGTTGGTGGGTCATGTCGTCAATAAACAGCACTTTTCAATCTATCCCAGGCATGTTCGATAGGGTTCATGTCTGGAGAACATGCTGGCAACTCCAATCAAGCGATTTCGTTACCCTGAAGTAAGTTATTCACAAGACGTACACGATGGGGGCGCCAATTGTCGTCCATGAAGAAGAAAACCTCGCCAATATGCTGTCAATATGGTCAAACTATCGGTCGGAGGATGGCATTCAAGTATGGTACAGCCGTTACGGCACCTTCCATGACCACCAGCGGTGCACGTCGGCCCCACACAATGCCACCACAAAACAGCAGGGAATCTCCACCTCGCTGGACAGTGTGGTTGGTTGGTTTTTTTTGGGGAAGGAGACCAGACAGCGTGGTCATCGGTCTCATCGGATTAGGGAAGGATTGGGAAGGAAGTCGGCCGTGCCCTTTCAGAGGAACCATCCCGGCATTTGCCTGAAGTGATTTAGGGAAATCACGGAAAACCTAAATCATGATGGCCCGACGCGGGATTGAACCGTCGTCCTCCCGAATGCGAGTCCAGTGTCTAACCACTGCGCCACCCCGCTCGGTGGACAGTGTGTCTAAGGCGTTCAGCCTGACCGAGTAGCCTCCAAACACGTCTCCGACGATTGTCTGATTGAAGGCATATGCGGCACTCATCGGTGAAGTGAACGTGATGCCAATCCTGAGCGGTCCATTCGATATGTTGTTGGGCCAATCTGTACCGCGCTGCATGGCGTCGTGATTGCAAAGATGGACATAGGGAGTGAAGCTGCCCATCATGCAGCTTATTGCATACAGTTTGAGTCGTAAAACGACGTCCTGTGGCTGCACGAAAAGCATTATTCAACGTGGTGGCGTTGCTGTCAGGGTTCCAGGGTTCCTCCGAGCCATAATCCTTAAGTAGCGGTCATCCACTGCAGTATAGCCCTTGGGCGGCCTGAGCAAGGCGTGTCATCGACAGTTCCCGTCTCTCTGTATCTCCTCCTTGTCTGAACGACATCGCTTTGGTTCACTCCGAGACGCCTGGACACTTCCCTTGTTGAGAGCCCTTCCTGGCACAAAGTAACAATGCGGACGTGATCGAACTACGGTGTTGACTGTCAAGGCACGGTTGAACTACAGACAACACGAGCTGTATATCTCCTTCCTGGTGGAATGACTGGAACTGATCGGCTGTCGGACTCCGTCCATCTAATAAGCGCTGCTCATGCATGGTTGTTAGCATCTTTGGGCGGGTTTAGTGACATCTCTGAACAGTGAAAGGGACTGTGTCTGTGATAGAATATCCACAGTCAATGTCTATCTTCAGGAGTTTTGGGAACCGGGGTGATGTAAACCTTTTTTTGATGTGTGTATACTAAAAAAGCATGTAGCCTAAGCCTGTCCAAACGTTTATAAGAGTCTCGTGTAAAAATTTGAAGTAAATCGATCAAGAACTTTACGAGAGTTTTGTTAACAACGTTAAACGACGACTTGTCTTTATATAGTAGCATGGCAGAGATAACTGTTGAACTTAAAACCATTACGAATTAAAAGCACAGAAACTGTCCGAAACTGCGCAACGAGAACATGGTCTGTCCTTTAACTTGAGAAAAAGGATCCAATACGATCCAGAATTTGCACCATTTTACAAATCTTGATAGCAGGACAAAGTTTTAAAATCTCGTCATCACGAAATGGTCTTACGAGTGCACAATCGCGCTCGGCGAGAGGAGACAGAGAACCTCAGCTGTGATGGCTTTCTACAAAAGAGACGATTACGACACTAGGTCTACATCGCTGAAAGCTTGAGGAGAACTAAAAGCTCCTCAACAGGAATCAACAAGGATTCCGCAAATAGCGATCAGATTATATTCAGCTCAACTTACTCAGCGGGCCTTAGATAATGGCTCTCAGGTTAATGCCGCGTTCTTTGACATTCAAAAGCATTCGATAAAGTTCCGCTCTTAGTGAGCAAAATATAAGTTTATGAAGTATTGGACAAGCTTTTTGACTGGATTCTGGACTTTCTGACAGACAGAACTCAACAGTATTTCTCGACGGGGCAATATCGTCAAATTTGTAAGTAACTATCGGAGCAGCATAATCGAGTGTTATACGACCGGCGCTATTCGCGATATTTGTAAATGCTCCATTGGTATGTGCTACTAGAGAGGCTTTTGCGTATCTCGTTGTGATTTACTGTTAAAACTCTGAGAGCGCACTTTCCTAGAAGAGTCAACCAACACATTACTTTCTCCTGAAGAATCTAATAAAATGACGACGACTGGAAACTCAGAAAACGTAGAGCTCACACTGAGGCATTCCAATAGTTTTTCTTCTTCTGTTCCATTCGCGAACGGAACAGGAAGTGCGGAAAATGACAGTGGTCTCGGAAGTACTCTCCTTCACACACCGTAAGATTTCTTGAGTCGTATACAGTGTGCCCCAGGAGGAATGGTCAATATTCACAGATAAGACAGGAACGATCGTTCTACGCAAAAAAGTCTAGTGAACATGGATCTTTCTAAAATACATCCCGTCAGAGCTATGAGCACTTCTTTATCTTCGATACTGTGAAACAAATCTCTACTGGAACGCTTTGCTTTCCATACTGTGGGAGGTGGTGGTATGAACCAAAACAAGAAAAAAATGTCCGTTAAACATTTGGCTCTGAAGATGCATACCTTAAGAGCAAAGAGCACTTTTTCATCTTCGCTATTGTGAAACACATCTCTTTCACTGAACAAGTCCTCGTATCTCCTAAGGTAGAACACATGTTTACTATGCTTTTCCTGTTCCTAATGATCGTTCCTGCCCCCAAATATGAACCATTCCTACTGGGACACGTGTACATGCAGATGAAGATTTGTGAAAACCAGTATATTGTCGTAAGAGGAATGTCATGAATTTTCAATTTACTGTGTGTTTTTTTTTTTTTTTAAACTCGTTTTTTAGATCCCTCTCAACCACATTAGCAATTGTATTAACTGTTGCCGTCACAATCGCCTAT
This sequence comes from Schistocerca serialis cubense, assembly GCF_023864345.2. Classification (NCBI taxonomy): domain Eukaryota; kingdom Metazoa; phylum Arthropoda; class Insecta; order Orthoptera; family Acrididae; genus Schistocerca; species Schistocerca serialis. The sequence continues at coordinate 249,761,489 of NC_064640.1, forward strand.
TATTTACATACATGTTACTGAGTCCAGCCGAAGTCTGTCTCCGAATCTGATCGGACACACTAACAAAGAATTAGAGTCTGACTGACAATCTTGCAAGAGAAGACAGCTGTCAGACAGCGATTCATTAGAAGAACTATGGACGTGGTAGCCTTCAAAATTCCAGTTCGGTCGATACCTTTACGAGATAAGCATGATACAGGAAACACAGACAATCCGAAGAACAGTACCGCGTTTTCTCAGTGGTTCGTTCAGTAAGCGTGAAAACTTCACGGCTATGAAAATCCAAAGTCACAAAAACTAAAAGAGCGGATTGCGCATCACGGTACGATTTGCTGTTAAAATACTGAGAGCGGAAGCACCTACAACAGTTAACATACGTATTACTTGCTCCTAAATACACTCATGGGCCAAAACCAGAGGTTACACACACTCTCCTCAAAGCCAAGCTATGTCCAGACCAAACAGGCTACAGGAGTCTTGCTTGCCTGTCCGTCTTCCCGCTGTGCTACACTACGTAGCAGTTCACCCTGTCTGCTTTCACTGTAATGTTTTGAGTAGAGTTCGGAAGTTGATGAAAACACCAGAGTATTACAAGGGGAGGCTCAATGAAATATACGTTCAAAATGGTTCAAATGGCTCTGAGCACTATGCGACTTAACTTCTGAGGCCATCAGTCGCCTAGAACTTAGAACTAATTAAACCTAACTAACCTAAGGACATGACACACATCCATGCCTGAGGCAGGATTCGAATCTGCGACCGAGCGAGGTGGCGCAGTGGTTAGACACTGGACTCGCATTCGGGAGGACGACGGTTCAATCCCGCGTCCGGCCATCCTGATTTAGGTTTTCCGTGATTTCCCTAAATCGCTCCAGGCAAATGCCAGGATGGTTCCTTTCAAATGGCACGGCCTACTTCCTTCCCCGTCCTTTCCTAATCCGATGAGACCGATGACCTCGCTGTTTGGTGTCCTTCCCCAAAACCAACCAACCAATCGAACCTGCGACCGTAGCGGTCGCTCGGTTCCAGACTGTAGCGCCTAGAACCGCACGGCCACTCCGGCCGGCGAAATATATGTTCATTTTGGATCATTGACGGTGATTTTAATTGTTCTTTTTCACCTTTTCGGCTTATTTTGAGCTTATTTATTTATTTCAGTATGAAAGGTTCTCTCTGCAGCTTCACCCTCTTTCGACAAGTACTGGCTACATCTTCATGGTTGCTCTGCAATTCACACTTAAGTGCCTGACACAGGGTTCATCGAACCAATTTCGTACTACCTCTCTACCATTCCACTCTCGAATGGCGCGTGGGAAAAAGGAACACCTAAATCTTTCCGTTCGAGCTCTGATTTCTCTTGTTTTATTATGATGATCATTTCTCCCTACGTAAGTGGGTGTCAAAAAAATGTTCAAATGTGTGTGAAATGGGAGTTAACTGCTAAGGTCATCAGTCCCTAAGTTTACACACTACTTAACCTAAATTATCCTAAGGACAAACACACACACCAATGCCCGAGGGAGGACTCGAACCTCCACCGGGACCAGCCGCACAGTCCATGACTGCAGCGTCTGAGACCGCTCGGCTAATCCCGCACGGCAAGTGGGTGTCAACAAAACATTTTCGCATTCGGAAGAGAAAGATGGTGGTTGAAATTTCGTAAATAGACCTCGCCGTAAAGAAAACCGCCTTTGTTTCAGTGACTGCCACCCCAACTCGCGTATCATATCAGTGACACTCTCACCCCTATTGCGCGATAACACGAAACGGGCTGCCCTTCTTTACACTTTTTCGATGTCCTCCGTCAATCCCCTGCCTCACAGATGCTGACTTATGACTGGGTGCTTTGCAATGATGATAATGTTAATCATCGTCTCCGAACTGTAATTATGCTGTACGCAGTACATACAGCTGTAAGATGTGACAGTGTTCATCTCCTTCCCTATTTACAATTTTCTTAAGCGCAGTAAGGCGACCACACCGTCATCTTGGGGAAAAAAGAAACACACACTGCAACACGTAATACTATCTCCTTCGTCCTTCACTGTTGGCACCACACACGATGGCAGTTAACGTTCTCCAGGTATTAACCAAAACCAAACCCTTAAATCCCATTGCCAAAGGGTATAGCGTGATTCATGACTACATATCACTCGTTTGAGTCATCCTCTGTCGAATGGCGTCTTTCTCTACGCCACCTCAAGCGTCGCTTAGCACTGACTACAGAAATATGAGGCTTATAAAAACCTGCTCGACCATACACAATCACAATCTCTGCGGGCAGAACTCTGGGACTCACATGTGATTCCTTCTGATCATTTGATGAGATTTTTTACATAAACCCTCTGCAATGCTTGACATCACCTGTCCGTCAGTACACGAGGGCAGCCTAATCTTGGTTTAATGTGTTTGTTCCTTCGCGTTCACACACCACAATCACGTCACCAGCCGTCGACTTGGGGTGATTTAGAAGGGTTGAAGTGTCCACGATTTTCGAAGGAACTATGCCAACGTTTGCCTTAGATTTAGCGAAACTATGGAATGCGAGTGCAGTGACTTACTACTGCGATACTACGATCTGTACCACACATCTGACTGAGGTTACTTACGGGTATCGCGAAAAAAATTAAACTGAGATAGCCGGGTCGAGATTTGAAACCTGATCTGCCCGAACACAAGTCCAGCATCTTTACCAACTTACCTCGTACGCATTTGACATCCAGCACGTTTAATCCTGACCTGTTCTTGGAAACAAGGTGACGAATGAATCTTCAGTCAGTTCAATTTCCAGTAATTGCTGAACCATGCTGCACATCAAACGTCGCGTGTTCATTTGTTGTTGGTGACGATGTCACAAAGCAGCATATTTGACGCAATATTTTGTGGATAATAATATTCCTGAACTGACTGGCCTTTCCAGAGTCCCGACATGAACCCGGTGGAACATCTTTGGGATGAAGTATTACGTCGACTAGGCTCCACTTCAGCGTCGAACGTCACTAACTTGTCTGCTTTCTGGTCTTCAGCAACAACGGAGCGCCATTCTTCCACAGATATCCAGACATCTCGCTGAAAGTGTCACCAGCAGTGATCAGAGCCGTCGTACAGACGAAGGGCGGACGCACCTCACCTCATATTAATACCCGCCAATCGGTGTCCGGATACTTTTGGTCTGATAGTGTATATTGGAACACGTGAGGCAACACTGACCTTACGACTCACCTTAGAAGAAAGATTAAGGAAAGGCAAACCTACGTTCCTAGCATCTGTAGACTTAGAAAAAGCTTTTGACAATGTTGACTGGAATACTCTCTTTCAAATTTTGAAGGTGGCAGGAGTAAAATACAGGGAGCGAAAGGCTAATTACAATTTGTACAGAAACCAGATGGCAGTTACAAGAGTCGAGGGGCATGAAAAGGAAGCAGTGGTTGGGAAGGGAGTGGAGACAGGGTTGTAGCCTATCCCCGATGTTATTCAACCTGTATATTGAGCAAGCAGTAAAGGAAACAAGAGAAAAATTCGGAGTAGGTATTAAAATCCATGGAGAAGAAATAAAAACTTTGAGGTTCGCCGATGACATTGTAATTCTGTCAGAGACAGCAAAGGACTTGGGAGAGCAGTTGAAAGGAATGGACAGTGTCTTGAAAGGAGGATATAAGATAAACATCAACAAAATCAAAACGAGGATAATGGAATTTAGTCGAATTAAGTCTGGTGATGCTGAGGGAGTTAGATTAGGAAATGAGACACTTAAAGTAGTAAAGGAGTTTTGCTATTTGGGGAGCAAAATAACTGATGATGGTCGAAGTAGAGACGATATAAAATACCGAATGGCAATGGCAAAGAAAGCGTTTCTGAATGAGAGGAATTTGTTAACATCGAGTATAGATTTAAGTATCAGGAACTCGTTTCTGAAAGTATTTGTATGGAGTGTAGCCATGCACAGAAGTGAAACGTGGACGATAAATAGTTTGGACAAGAAGAGAATAGAAGCTTTCGAAATGTGGTGCTACAGAAGAATGCTGAAGATTAGATGGGTAGATCACACAACTAATGAGGAGGTATTGAATAAGATTGAGGAGAAGAGGAGTTTGTGGCACAACTTGACTAGAAGAAGGGATCGGTTGGTAGGACACGTTCTGAGGCACCAAGGGATCACCAATGTAGTATTGGAGGGCAGCGTGGAGGGTAAAAATCGCAGAGGGAGACCAAAAGATGAATACACTAAGCAGATTCAGAAGTATGTAGGTTGCAGTAGGTACTGGAAGATGAAGAAGCTTGCACAGGATAGAGTAGCATGGAGAGCTGCATCAAACCAGTCTCAGGACTGAAGATCACAAAAACAACAACAACAGTGTAAATTCTTTGGGAAACGTGAGCCTAGCTGAGGTCGTTTCACAGCTCAGGGATGCTGGTTCATAACTGTGTAACTTCCACTAAAAGGGCAGCGCAGTAACCCAGGATGGCCCTAGCTATGTTTCTCTTTCCGAGTATTCCACGCGAATGTGTCTCTATGTTTGAGATTTAAGTTGTATGAAGTGAACAGTCTTACACTGTTATGCGATCCGCGTGATTATGACGTAGTGCAAAAAGTACGAGCACATGTGGCGAAGGTAGCTGGGGCATTCTGGATGTAGTGGATTCCTGGCGTGTGCTCTGATAGCACAGTCGCGCATCCTACGCCTTCAGGCGCAAAAATAGCGTACCGTGGAAAGACGAACCAAGAGGCCGTGCGAGGTGGCACAGCGGTTAACGGCATTACAGTAGCATTAGGGAGGACGGCGTTCGAAATACCCCTCCAGATTTTCCATAGTTTCTCTAAATCTCACAAGGGAAATACCGGTATAGCTGTTCTGAAAAGGCCACGGCCGCACTGCTTCTCCATTCATACCTTTATTCCGAGCTTATGATTCAATTCTCACAAACTCGTCGACGAGTGGATGTTGAAGAACAACCTTTCCTCTTTTCTCTCTCTCTCTCTCTCTCTCTCTCTCTCTCTCTCTCTCTTCTAAGTTTTTCTCCAATGTAATATTTAAATTTGGAAGTTTGCACGTAGCAGTAATGGCGGCATTATTTTAGGATCGTTCTGTCTCGTTCGGTTAACAGAGTGGACTACTCTTGAGAGAGCGATGGCTTGTGCAGTCGCCACATAAACGCCAGCTCATGCCTGTCACAAGCGCAGCAAGGTCGCGCAGGCTGTGCTTCCAGCGTTGGCAGATTGTGCGGGTAGCGGGCAGCAAGTGTACCGACTGCGCAACTTGCACTCCCGCCTGCCTGTGGAGTCGGCACCGTGCGATCAATGCTTCTCATTGCTTACGGACTTCATCCATCAACAGAGCGTTTCCAGTGAACATAAGCTGTTTCGAAGTGACACAATATGGAAATCTATCCGCGGCCCCTTAGACACTACAGCAGATACTTTTCATGAGGACTCCGTAACGCTGATGCTGTGTTTCTTGACTTCCAGAAGGCTTTCGATACAGTTCCGCACCTCAGTCTAATGAAAAAAAAAAAATACAATCATACATAATATCAGATCAGATGTGAGATTGGATTCGAAGAGTTCCGAGTAAACAAAACACAGCCTTTCATTCTTAACGGAGAGAAATCTGCAGCCGCAAACTAACTTCAGCAGAGTTTTGTAGGCACTACTTCTCACATTATAAGTAAATGACCTAGAGGAGGACAACGGAAGTTTCATGAGGCATTTCGCGGATGATGCTGCTGTATTTAGAGAAGTTGCAAGGCAAAGTGCAGGAAGACCTGCATAGGGTCGATGCTTGCTGCAGGAATTGCCAGTTAGCCCTTAACATATGCAAACGTAAATATTGCGCATAAATAGGCGAAAAGGCCCTTTACCGTATGTTCACACGACTGAGGATCGAACACTGCAACCAGTCCCAGCCATCAAATACGAGGGTTGGAACTTTAATAGTGGCAACTACTTATTTACAGCTCGTACAGAATAGATAGGTGTTTCAAAGTTTTACTGACCTTCAAAGTAGTCACCAGTATTGTGTATAACCCGTTGCCAGCGATGTGGAAGTCGTAGGATACTCTTAGCAGTGCCAGTTGTGTTGTCGGTTCGAGCGGAGCGATCTATTGCCCGACGAATTTGTAGCAGTTCTGAAGCGAAAGCCGCGAAGTTTTTCCTTCAGTTTAGAAATGGAGCCGAACTCACGAGGACTTAAGTCAGGGGAGTGCAGTAGGTGGTATAGCACTTAGCAGCCCCATCAATCAAACAAATCAGTAACAGCTTGCACTGTACGTGCCTGAGTATTGTCCTTCAAAATGATAGTCAGGTCCTGCAGAAAGTGTCATCACTTCTGTCTCTAAGCTGGTCGCAGGTTGTGTTCCAAAAATGAACAGCATAGAGACACAAGTGATGACACTTTCTGCAGGATCTGACCATCATTTTGCAGGACAATGCTCAAGCACGTACAGTGCAAGTTGTTACTGATTTGTAGAAGAACAGTCGTTTCGTTACAGGTTCATTTAGTAATCACGAAAGCGTCACAGAGATGATCTGTCAATTCCAGTGACAGATGCTACAAGAGTTCTGCATCACGATCTTGTTTACTATTAAAATTGCAACAGCTTATATCCTTAGAAGAGTCAACCAATATATTGCTCCCTCCTACGTACATCTCGCGAAAAAACTATGAAAGTATAAGTTATAATTCGAGGTCACATGGAGGCTTACCAAAAATCTTTTCCCCGCAGACTATTCGCGACTGAAACACAAGGTGATAAGTAGCACTGGTACATAAAGTACACTCCTGCCACACACCATGAAGTGGCTTCCAGGGTATGTAGAGGCAGAGGAATATACTCTATAATCAAATATAAATTCAATCATTTACTTACAAAAAAGAGGGTGCAGGACACCATAAAACTTAGAAACTTCGTTTCCGAAACGTACTCGTAGATAACAGCATTTCTTCAACTTCATTCGACGTAAATATGTGAGTCGCTGTAACGTACCACTCTCTGAGAAGAGAATCAGCTGGGTGAAAGATCTTCTTCATGGAGTAAACCTGCATTTACGATAGCGTACTGAAAAGTAATGCCTCCGAATCTATTATGTGAAAACTCGTAAGCTTTTTAAATAAAACAAAAGTTACCAACATTCTACATCTTTATTCTTCATGTCTACGTATTTATTTCTCTACATAGTCACCCTTGTGACGAATACATGTCTCTCAACGACAGGCCGGTTTGTTTGACGCCGCCACTGTAGAATGTTTGACTTTGTTGACGGAGCCACAGTCACAACCCTGCTTGCACCGCTTCAGCACTATCGAAGTGAAGTCCTCGAAGATTTTTTATTTTTTTATTTTTGCTAACATATGAAAAACGGATGGGGTCAAGTCGGGACTGGGTGGTGGATGATCGATGACACTGAACCCGTGGCGTTGGATTGTCGCATATGTTGCATCGCCCGCGTGTAGTCTAGCATTGCCATGCTGAAGGAAAGGGTATTTTATTGTATTGTACCGGGGACCAAGAAACGACGGAGAGGCTTCGTCCCCGCCGTAGCCCTCAGTGGTTCACAACCCCACAACAGGCTACAGCAGTCCACTCACCCCACCGCCGCCCAACACCGAACCCAGGGTTATTGTGCGGTTCGGCCCCCAGTGGACCTCCCCCCCGCCCCTCCGGGAACGTCTCACACCAGACGAGTGTAACCAACACCGACTCAAAGGAAGGCCTCGGCGCTTGTTCGTGACGTCACGTCATCTAGGCACGGCGAACGCCAGATCTGTTGCAGGCATACTCATAATGGTGGTGTCTCCCTCCCTGACACAGGAAAATGTGAAACTATTGGCCGTAGTTGACCAACACACATTGTTCTGAGAGATTTCTGCAATCAATTAATTGAGCAATTCATTACAGTTCTTAACAAATAGTGTACCCCTGAACTTAAATTTCCACCTGTGTTAAGGATTGACATACAAAAACAACTTCATGATCCAGCAGCAACAGAATTCGTGCTTCTTTACCTTATTCGTAAATCTGAGGAAGTTACGTTTGTACTGGATTGCGGAAACTGTGAACATAATGGTGTTCTTCTTTACGTATCTTGGTTGGCTATGTGGTGAGGAGCACTGAATTTTAATGAAATATATTTCGATTGAACACGTTGGGGGAGGGTTGGGGGACAGAAGAAGAGGCAAAAGAGAGATAGTTGTTTTATCAAATTAAGTTTTTTTATCTTATAAAGTTTCTCCTTTCAGTTGCAAGAGGGGAATATTTATCTTTTCTAATGTGCATGTTTAAAAAAGTTTAAGCTCAGCAGTATTTTCGATGTATGAAGCTATTTTGTTTCCTGTTTAGAATTCCTTTCGTTGAAAACGACTGTAATCTAATGACTGGCAACAGTTGGACATTTACACATGTAAATTAGTTCATATTTCCAGTGACGATGTCAAACGAAAACAAATAAATAAATAAAAGAAACGAGTTAACTGTAAGCGGGTTGGGGTAAGTTTCGATAACAAAACGGATCAAGTAAATATAGTTTCCTGAATGTAAAATTTCCGAAGCTTGCAATGGGACAAAGCATCTTCTCATACTGATCTACGTTTGTTTCGACAGGATTTAGTAATACAGAACTATGATCTTTATTTGTAGCTTTACGATAGTAAGAAAATCTTTCATCTAAATAAAACTGCAGAATCCAAAACAATACCAAACATTTTGTCCAAAAATAAGAGATTTATAGTGATAAGCACGCCCAGGCGTTTCTGCCTGCAACAGACCTGGCGTTCACCGTACCTAGCTGACGTGACGTCACCAACAAGCGCCGAGGCCTTCCTTTGAGTCGGTGTTGGTGTAACCCCAATGTTTGTGTGGTAGAGTAATTACGGTGTGCCCGTACGGGAGAAAGTGTCTGCGCAGCAATCGCCGACATAATGTAACTGAGGCGGAATAAGGGAAAGCAGCCGGCATTTGCCAACGCAGATGGAAAACCGCCTTAAAAACCATCCACAGAAGGCCGGCACACCGGACCTCGACACTAATCCGCCGGGCGGATTCGTGCCCGGAAGAAGGAAAGGAGTGGGCAAATTCTTCTAATCCGAAACTCGACTATAGTAAGTAGTTTCTCCCGCACCGACGTAGTTGCGTTATACACCGCTCTGTTACACGCTACAATTCGGAGCGCTCTAGCGGCAGAAGGTTGCACATATGTAGAGGTGAAGAATAAAGATGTACAATGTTAATAAAGATTGTTTTATTTAAGAAGCTTTAAGAGTTTTCACATAAAATATTCGGAGGCATTATTTTTCAGCACGCCCTCGTATTTATACACTCTAAGGGACATTCCCCCATACTGCAAACAGCCACGCATACCTGCTTCCAGAAGATCAAAACACTTGCTACACGCCTTGTATGCCAAATTAGTTCGCTCTGCCACTCAAGGGAACATCACCATCTTGACCTCATATTTTAAGGAGAAAAAAGCACCGTTGCAAGACAACAGCCCTACCAATCGATCACGCGTGAAAACTTGGGCCTTAATTCTGGTAGTACGCTGGTATGATCTGAACGTACAGGTTTTAAACAGGCGCGCGCACGGGATTTTGTCACTCGCTCAGCCCCACTGCAGCCGCTTAAAGCCCGACCGCGAAGTACTGTACAGTGGAGTGAGTACGAGGTTTGCGATGATAATGTCGGTGAACAAACAAGCAATAGAGCGGCATCTTCAGAAGCGGTACAGAATGTCGGTCAAACCGCAAGGTTTAAACGTCAACGAACGAGAGCTCCTGAAAGTCGTGACTGGCCAGCATCATTATACGCGGCTATTCGACTGACTTTTATACACGGCAAACGAAAGCGTATGGGGCTTTCTATTTGTTATTATCTATATCTTTCTATTTAGATGCAGAAATCATAGACACCTTCACGAATAAAGACGTGCTACATATAGTGCAAAATAGTGGATTGGTGTTCTATGCTTTTTTACGTGAGGATGATGACACTAAAACTATCATCGAAACGGTCGATGGGCAGAATATGTATTATACGGATCAGAGCTGATTTAGTTTAGAAATGACGTCGACACAATCATGCGCTCCGTCAGTAACACGACGCACTGCTACACAATAATGCCAACCGTATCTGCTGACGGACACTTCCTGTCACCTCTGCTTATACTTTTAAAAGAGCCAATCGGGACGTTTGGTCCACGAGTCAAGCAAAGATTTTTTTTTTTCATGTGGACAGAATTTTAGCAGTCGTCTCATAATCTGGAAAAGTCAACAAGGCACATACGGACGTGCCGACAGAATCCTAAAATCATACTAGATGACAGTAGAACAGTTTTAATCGTGAACTCGTTTTCCGGCCACAAAAGCTTGTCATTGCATGAAGAGCACGGACCAGAATACAATGAAATTTCTCGACTGGCGATACCACCAGACTCAGCAAGACACTGCCAACCGCTGGATGTATTTGTTTTCCGCTTATTTAAGGGTTTTATCCACACGTTTGCCAATTCCGCACAACTTCTGGGAAAACGTAACTATATCCTTCAAAGACATTCTCTCCTTTCCAGGCAGATCCAGGCAGATGTGAAACAGCATTTCGGCTGGTCTACCAGTACACTTGGTAGCGAACCGGCAACACTAACGACCGGCCACATGACTTTGAGTACTCACTGAAATATTGTTTTCACAATTGTCACGTGCTTTGTTCATTGTAACAAAGAGCGTGCTTTCTAACCCGTAGTTGGTGCCAGAGACCTCTTCTCTTAGAACACTTATGTTGCGATTCACAAATGCAGTGTAAATTAATGAGTGTGTCATTATTTTAAGGCTTATTCATTTCGAGTGTGGATTCCGCATACGTACGTAGTGGTCAACGCGTCTGACTGACAAGCGGGGGACGGAGGTTGGATTTCCGGTACTGCCACGCATTTTTCTTGGTAGAAATGGAACGGGGCGCACTCAGCCTCATGGGGCCATCTGAGGAGCTACTTCAACGACTAGTAACGGTTCCAAGGTCGAGAAACCAGACAACGACAGGGAGAGCGGTGTGCTGACCACATTCCCCTCCATTTCGCATACAGTGACGCCGTTGGCAGAAAATGACACGGCTGTCGGGCAGCCCCGATAGACCAGTCTAGGACCACAACGCGGAACACTACCTTAATATTTTTAAAATACACGCGATAGTCACATTAATGTTACCACCTGCTATGTTCGAGGTAAACGTGAAATACACAACGGGTCATTAAAATTGTTACACCACGAAGATGACGTGCTACAGACGCGAAATTTAACCGACAGGAAGAAGATGCTGTGATATGCAAATGATTAGCTTTCCAGAGCATTTACACAAGGTTCGCGCCGGTGGCGACACCTACAACGTGCTGACATGAGGAAAGTTTCCAACCGATTACTCATAAACAAACAGCAGTTGACCGGCGTTGCCTGGTGAAATATTGTTGTGATGCCTCGTGTAAGGAGGAGAAATGCGTACCATCACGTTTCCGACTTTGATAAAGGTCGGATTGTAGCCTATCGAGATTGCGGTTTATCGTATAGCGACATTGCTGTTCGTGTTGGTCGAGATCCAATGACTGTTAGCAGAATATGGAATTGATGGGTTCAGGAGGGTAATACGGAACGCCGTGCTGGATCCCAACGGACTCGTATCACTAGCAGTCGAGATGACAGGCATCTTATCCGCATGGCTGTAACGGATCGTGCAGCCTCGTCTCGATCCCTGGGTCAACAGATAGGTACGTTTGCAAGACAACTACCATCTGAACGAACAGTTCGACGACGTTTGCAACAGCATGGACTATCAGCACGGAGACCATGACTGCGGTTACCCTTGACGCTGCATCACAGACAGGAGCGCCTGTGATGGTGTACTCAACGACGAACCTGGGTGCACGAATGGCAAAACGTCATTTTTTCGGATGAATCCAGGTTCTGTTTACAGTATCATGATAGCTGAATCCGTGTTTGGCGACATCGCGGTGAACGCACATTGGAAGCGTGTATCCGTCATCGCCATACTGGCGTATCACCCAGCGTGACGGTATGGGGTGCCATTGGTTACACGTCTCGGTCACCTTTCGTTCGCATTGACGGCACTTTGAACAATGGACGTTATATTTCAGATGTGTTACGAGGATTCCTTCATTCCTTCATTCGATCCCTGCGAAACCCTACATTTCAGCCGGATAATGCACGACCGCATGCTGCAGGTCCTGTATGAGCCTTTCTGGATGTAGAAAATGTTCGACTGCTGCCCTGGCCAGCACATTCTCCAGATCTCTCACCAATTGAAAGCGTGTGGTCAATAATGGTGGCCGAGGAACTGGCTCGTCACAATACGCCAGTCACTACTCTTGATGAACTGTGGTATCGTGTTGAAGCTGCATGGGCAGCTGTACCTGTAGACGCCATCAAAGCTCTGTTTGACTCAATGCCCAGGCGTATCAAAGCCGTTATTACGGTCAGAGGTGGTTGTTCTGGGTAGCTGATTTCTCAGGATCTGTGCAGCCAAATTGCGTGAAAATGTAACCAAATGTCACTTCTAGCATAATATATTTGTCCAATGAATACCCGTTTATCATCTGCATTTCTTCTTGGTGTAGCAATTTTAATGGCCAGTAGTGTAGTTTTGCCATGGGAGAAAATCGTAACATCGTGCAAAAACACTGTCCACAACACGTGAATTATTTGTGCATCGGTTCTCTGTAACCGTTATAAGAAACGGACTAACAAACTAAATGACTGACGCAAAAGAAGTAAATGCATAGTGCCTCTTCAAGAAAAGCACCAGATGTGACACAGGGCTGGCTTTTTATTCCGTACTCTTACTTCAGTCGTCGCAGCTGACTATGCTCGGGCAGGTAATGACGAATTCCGGGTACTCTAAGATAAGAAGGTATACGCTGTAGAGAAAGGACCGGGGAAGATAAGAAGGGCTGACGCCGGTCGCTCAGGAACAGCCAGCCAGCGAGATAAGCACAGCGGCCCCTCCAGCGCCGCAGGAAGCTGACTCCGCACGCGAACAACGGGGCATTCTTGCCTAATGCTGGCCCACGTGATTCCACTTGCGGGAGGCGGGAATTCCGCCTTCACGTGCAGTGGGTGGCGTGGGCGAGGGACGGCCAGTCAGCAGTCAAGCCGGAAGCCGCTCCCGTACTGTTCGGAAGACGTGCTGTGCTTGAATTTCTGCACAAAAGTTTTTTAAGCACCGCCTACGGCATAGCTATATCATTTTCTAGCCTCCTCCTCCGTGACGTACTTACCGGTTTTCATTATAATACACTAATGGCCATTAAAATTGCTACACCAAGAAGAAATGCAGATGATAAACGAGTATTCACTGGACAAATATATTATACTAGAACTGACATGTGATTACATTATCACGCAATTTGGGTGCATAGATCCTGAGAAATCAGTACCCAGAACAACCACCTCTGGCCGTAATAACGGCCGTGATACGCCTGGGCATTGAGTCAAACAGAGCTTGGATGGCATTACAGGTACAGCTGCCCATGCAGCTTCAACACGATACCACAGTTCCTCAAGAGTAGTGACTGGCGTATTGCGACCAGCCAGTTGGTCGGCCACCATTGGCCAGACGTTTTCAATTGGTGAGAGATCTGGAGAACGTGCTGGCCAGGGCAGCAGTACACCATCGCAAGCGCTCCTGTCTGTGATGCGGCATCCAGGGTAACCGTAGCCATGGTCTCCGAGCTGATTGCCCATGCTGCTGCAAACGTCGTCGAACTGTGCGTGCAGATGGTTGTTGTCTTGCAAACGTCCCCATCTGTTGACTCAGGGATCGACACGTGGCTGCACGATCCGTTACAGCCATGCGGATAAGATGCCTGTCATTTCGACTGCTAGTGATACGAGGGCGTTGGGATGCAGAACGGCGTTCCGTATTACCCTCCTGAACCCACCGACTCCATATTCTGCCAACGGTCATTGGATCTCGACCAACGCGAGCAGCAATGTCGCGACACGATAAACCGCAATCGCGATAGGCTACAATCCCACCTTTATCAAAGTCGGAAACGTGATGGTACGCATTTCTCCTCCTTACACGAGGCATCACAACAACGTTTCACCAGGCAACGCCGGTCAACTGCTGTTCGTGTATGAGAAATCGGTGGGAAACTTTCCTCATGTCAGCACGTTGTAGGTGTCGCCACCGGCGCCAACGTTGTGTGAATGCTCTGAAAATCTAATCATTTGCATATCACAGCATCTTCTTCCTGTCGGTTAAATTTCGCGTCTGTAACACTTCTTCCTGTCGGTTAAATTTCGCGTCTGTAACACGTCATCTTCGTTGTGTAGCAATTTTAATGGCCAGTAGTGTATGATGTGTTTGGTGGACGACAATTTTCTCTTTAAAAATCAAAACGGAGTTCGCAAACGGAGATCTTGCGAAACTTAGCTCGCTCTGTTCGTCCATGAGGTCCAGGGCGCCGTAGACGAAGGCGCTCTGGTTGATGCCGGGTTCTTTGACTTCAGGAAGGTGTTTGGTAACAGCTTCACATTGTCCTTTAGTGAAAAATATACGAGCGTAATGAATATTGGTCCAGATATATGTTCAGGTACAGAACATCCTTGCAAATACAACTCAACACATCACTCTTATCTGAACAAAACGCACAAATGTAAAGGCAATTTCAGAAGTACCCCAACGGACTGTTGTATGACCGCTACTATTTACAGTTTTCGTTAATGACCTAGTGGATAAAGATGGAGGCTCCGTGAGGATATTCGCGGACGTTGCTGTTGTCTATACTCCAAAGGAAGAAGCTCGAAAGCTGTTGCAAAATTCAGGAAGACCTGCAGAGGATCAATGATTTGTGCATGAACTACGAGTTGAATTCAAACAATGCAGGAAGAGTAGAAAATTTTGGTGACTGGGAAGAAATCACAAAGGGAGTCCCACGGGGTCCAATTTTGGGTCCACTGCTATGCCTTATACATGTGAATGATCTTCCATACCACGTTCAACATTCATAATTGGTACTTTTTGCAATCGATACTAGTGTTATGATAAATCCCATTAGAGAGAAAGCAGCAGAAGAGGTGGTAATTGATATTTTCTAAAGAATTACACAGTGGGGCTCAGAAAATAGCCTCTCCCTAAGTTTTGGAAACGCACGCCATATTCAGTTCTCTACGACAAACAGTCGTACCAGCAATTGATGGAGAAGTATATTACTGAGCTTATCAAACAATTAAGGTCAGCTACTCTTGCTCTTCATATAATTCATAATCTTAGAAACAAACGTATCAACCTCCTGACCTATTCTGCATATTTGCACTGAATAATGTCGTACAGATTAATTTTCTGGACTACTTCAACACTTAGTAAAAAAGTGTTTTCGCTCAAGAAATTCGTCATAAATAATCCTTCATCACAATTTGAGAAGAATATTGATGCCCATACCTACAGCACTGGAGGGAAAAGTGACCTTTATTACCGTTATTAAAGCTGTCAGTGGCTCAGAAAGGAGTTCAAAATGCAGCAACAAAAACATTTGATCATTTGTCCAAGAACATAAAATATCTGACAGCGAAGTATATTTAAAAAAAAAAAAACACTATTTGTAAGTGTAGCTGCATGAACAGAACTAAAATAATGAGGTGTTCATTAGTGTAGATACTAATCGCTTACACATATTCCGTGACGTTCCACGTTATTTCGTTAAAAAAATGTTTCAAATGGTCTACGGAACATGTAACCCAACTAAATGACCATGAACGTAAATGAATGTAACGTATTGCGCATAAATAGGCGAAGAGATTCACTACTGCTCGATTACACTACACTGAGGTGACAAAAGTCATGGGGTACCTCCTCATATCGTGTCTAACCTCCTTTTGCCCTGCGTAAAGCAGGAACTCGAAGTGGCATGCACTCAACAAGTCGCTTGAAGTCCCCTGCAGAAATACTGAGCCATACTGACCCTACAGCCGTCCATAAGAGTTGGGTTGGGTTGTTTGGGGGAAGAGACCAAACAGCGAGGTCATCGGTCTCACCGGATTAGGGAAGAATGGAGAAGGAATTCGGCCGTGCCCTTTCAAAGGAACCATCCCGGCATTTGCCTGCAGCGATTTAGGGAAATCACGGATAATCTAAATCAGGATGGCCGGACGCGGTGTTGAACCGTCGTCCTCCTGAATGCGAGTCCTGCGTGCTAACCACTGCGCCGTAAGAGTTGCCGGTGCAGGATTTTGTGCACGAACTGACCTCTCGATTATGTCCCATGAATGTTCGATGGGATTCCTGTCGTGCGATATGGATGGCCAAATCATTAGCCCGAACTTTGCACAATGTTCTACGATCCAGCCGGGGACAATTGTGGCCCAGTGAGACGCTGCATAATCCCCCATAAAAATCCCATCGTTGCTTGGGAACATGAAGTCCATGAATGCCTGTAAATGGTCAACGATCGGTTCAGCTGAACTAGAGGACTCAGACCATTCAATGTAAACATAGACGACATCATTATGGGGCCACCACAAGCTTGTGCAGTGTCTTGTTGACAATAAAATCTGGAGCCATCTGACCAGGTCACGGTTTTGCAGTCATCTAGGGCCCAAATGATATGGTCAGGAGACCAGGAGAGGCGCTGCAAGCAATGTTGTGCTGCTGTCAAAGGCACTCGCATCGGGCGTCTGCTGCCGTTAACGCCATATTTCGCAGCACTATCCTAACGGATACGTTCGACGTACGTCTCACATAGATTTGTGCAGTTATTTCATGCAGTGTTGTGCTTGTCTGTTAGCACTGACAAAGTCCTTGGAAGTTAAGTCCCATAGTGCTCAGAACCATTTTGAACCACACCCTTGACATAGCAGCTCTCGGAATATTGAATTCTCTAATGATTTCCGAAATGGACTTTCCCATCCGTCTAGCTCTACCACTCCGCGTTCAGTCTGTTAATTCCCGTCATGCGCCCATAATCACGTCGAACACGTTTTCACGTGATCACACGAGTACAAACGACAGCTCCGCCAATGCACTGCTCTTTTATATCTTCTGTGCGCGATACTACCAGTATCCTCATAAGTGCATAATCCTGTCACATGAGTTTTGTCACCCCACTCAGTGTAAAGGTGACAGAACACAGGAAACAGTAAAAATACGAGGAGCGTTAGTAAAGTCCGTGCAAAGTCCGAGAGATGGCACCAACGGCACGTATCGAGGTCATGTTTATTTGCTTCAAATGGCTCTGAGCACTATGGGACTTAACATCCGTGGTCATCAGTCCCCTAGAACTTAGAACTACTTAAACCTAACTAACCTAAGGACATCTCACACATCCATGCCCGAGGCAGGATTCGAACCTGCGACGTAGCAGTCGCGCGGTTCCGGACTGCGCGCCTAGAACCGCGAGACCACCGCGGCCGGCCCAGAATTTTTGGAGTTGCCATATGGGCACAAGTGATGTTGAATGTTCTGGACGCCCTGTGGAGGTTACGACTCCAGAAATCATTGATAAAATCAATGATATGGTGATGGATGACAGAAGAGGTACGGTGCGTGAGATTGCTAGTGCTGTGGGCATCTCGAATGAAGGGGTACATAATATTTTGCATAAACATTTGAACATGAGAAAGCTATCCACAAGATGGGTTCCACGATTGCTCACGCTTGACCAAAAACGGAATCGAGTGAAGTGTTGCGAGGATGGTTTGCAGCTGTTCAGGAAGAATCCGCAGGACTTTTTAAAAGGCTGCGTTCACACTGCCGGCCGGGCCGAGCCGGGCTGACGCGTACTGGCTCGGCTCGTGCCTAGCCAGCTCAGGCCGACGAGTAGTGCATTCACATTGCGCGCCGCGCCGAGCCGGGACGGCGAAATGGGGGAAAATCCACTTCTCCGATTTTCATGTTTTAAAAATTCTTAGCGGTATATAAGACTTCGCCACATCGTTTTATGAACTTATTTTTTCCTTAAAAGCGTTACTTACGTCGTGAAAAAAGAAAAAGTCTACTTTTCGTTTCGCGTGATTTCTTAGTTTCGTAACGCTTCCCAGCCGATTTTGAAGAAATTATGCGGCTAAAAAATCTGATTTTTGTACACGTGCTAGTGTAACATCTTAGCTTCGTATTGAATCATTTATCTTTTCATATTTCTTAACAGTCATTGTTAAATGATGCCATTTGTCAACGTTGTGCACTTGATTTACAAATCTTGTAGTGAAAAAGTTATGTAGCGGGTAGCTTACTGTTAGATCCGTTTTAGACCATACATTGTTGGGAATGAAATGTAGCTAAAAGTACCAAAAAGTTTTTGAAATGATAATGATACTGATATCTGTCTCTGGTCTCAAGTAATGCGAGCTATTCAGTGGCGTCAGTGCCGCGTCCGCAAGCCACGGAGTTCGCGCGGTTACAGCTTGGTTTAGTGTAGTCATATAATGCAGCACAGAATAAATCTAATTACTAGTGATCAACGCAGACCTAGTGCCGGTTCCTCTTATTATTTTAATGGTCTCATTCTCTAGATAAATCCAAATGTATAAGAATTTTTCCCTCGGCTACTGGACAATTCATCTGCTATGCTTTTACAATTGGCCACACGTTGCATCACAAAAGACAAACAATTATTTGTCATCAACATCCGACAATTAGTATGACGTACATTTCGTATTTCGAACTAAAAGATAACTGAAGCGCAATTCTGTAGTCTCGTTGTCAACTTTGACAGAAAAAGTAATGGAGAGTTAATGAAACTACTGTAGATCGGCACAGATGTACGTTTCATTGTTCTTCATTGTTTTTTTTTTTTTTTTTTTCTTCCTTGGTGGGCTGCGCTGCACTGTCAAGGTAATCCCCACTCTTTGGCTAAATGGCTGGCGGGAGGCCAAATAAATAAATTTAAAAAGATCTCCACCCTTCGACAGCTGACAAGCAAGTCAGTAGAAAACGCAGCTGCAGTCAACAGTTGATCGCCTTTACCTAGGCAAATGGTTCAAATGGCTCTGAGCACTATGGGACTCAACTGCTGAGGTCATTAGTCCCCTAGAACTTAGAACTAGTTAAACCTAACTAACCTAAGGACATCACAAACATCCATGCCCGAGGCAGGATTCGAACCTGCGACCGTAGCGGTCCTGCGGTTCCAGACTGCAGCGCCTTTAACCGCACGGCCACTTCGGCCGGCTTTACCTAATCTGTGCTGTCGTGTAGAACAATGTCTTCACTCTTTTATTGGTATTGTTTTGACTCTGCAGTAACTCGTCGAGTTTTGAAGTACAGAAGAACTAGGAGGTTATGGATTCATCCTATGAATAGCGACAGACATTTAGGAGAGTTTTTTTCGTTATATGAAGAACTTAAAAACTATCCTGAAAAATTTTATTCAAATTACAGAATGAATCATAATACATTTCAGTATGTGCTGCAGAACATTCAAGACAAAATTTCTAAACAGAACACAAATTTTCGCAGAAGTATAACAGCAGAAAAAAAATTTAGTACACACTTTTTGGTTTGCAGTAGAACTTTGTACAGCATTCGCTACCTCCAGTTAATTGTAGTCATGCTTTTGTATTTTAAATTTCACGAACGCTAACTTCTGAGGGGAAGAGAGTTTATGGGACTCCTGAGAATCATTAGGAAGTAATTAGCTTCGTCATTTTGGGTAATGTCTTGCTGTGCCTTCAACGAAGAATCGCAGAAATACTCCTTCAGAATTTTCCAACTTTTTTCTTCTTTTTTCTTCATGATGCAGCGCTTGGCAGTGGTGATGGTTCATCATGTGGAGCCACTGATGACCTCACAGAATTCTTTTCATTACCTTGTAAGATAGACAGATTGATAGGCGAAGAGTTTTGAGATAATGCCCTTTGACTCAGTGGTTCTATTTCCACTGATAAGGAACTGCCACAGCATGACTTTACAATGCATTATCATCTGGTAGGGACACATTTCCGTCCCTCAGTGACACTCATATCTGTCTCCGTTTACAAGTAAATGCGAACAATTCAGTGGCGGCAATGCCGCGATTGCTGGCAAGCTATTGTTGTAAATGCATGTAAATACGGTAGATTAAATAAATGAAATAAAAGTAATTTCGCATGTATCATCATAATAAACGTAATTTTTCCTCACTGATTGTGAAATGTGAGGTAACATCTTAAAATAAAAGACGTGTGCAGTCACACTTGTGAAGAAAGCAGAAGGGAGACGTGTGATGCGTGTACTGCAGAAGCTGTAGTGCTGCTCCACAGGCTCGCGCCTGCGGTCGGCTCGCGCCGGCAATATTAAACACTCGGAATGTCGTCGGCTCGGCTCCGGGAGGCACACGCCGTGTCGGCGCGGCCCGGCCGCCAGTGTGAACACTGCAATTCAGAACCATGTGTTTGATATCGAAGCGGGCGGCGGCCCGGCCAGGCTCGGCTCGGCCCGGCCGGCAGTGTGAACGCAGCCTAAGCGTTGTTTCGTCACTGTGGATACAACTTGGATACATTACTATACTCGTGAGACCAAACAACAATCTAAACAATGGGTTACGAAGGGAGAATCTGCACCAAAAAAGGCGAAGACCATACCTTCGGAAGGAAAGGTTATGGCGACTGCCTTTTGGGATTCGCAAGGGATAATCCTCATCGACTATCTGGAAAAGGGTAGAACTATTACAGGTGAATAGTATTCATCGTTATTGGACCGTTTAAAAATCAAGCTGCAAGAAAAACGCCGGCGATTGGACCGCAAAAAAGTCCTTTTCCATCACGACAATGCACCACCAGCACACACCTCAGCAGTTGTGGGCGCAAAATTAATGGAAACAGGATTCCAACTCGTTTCACATCCTCCCTATTCTCCAGACTTGGCTCCCTCGGATACTACACTCCTGGAAATGGAAAAAAGAACACATTGACACCGGTGTGTCAGACCCACCATACTTGCTCCGGACACTGCGAGAGGGCTGTACAAGCAATGATCACATGCACGGCACAGCGGACACACCAGGAACCGCGGTGTTGGCCGTCGAATGGCGCTAGCTGCGCAGCATTTGTGCACCGCCGCCGTCAGTGTCAGCCAGTTTGCCGTGGCATACGGAGCTCCATCGCAGTCTTTAACACTGGTAGCATGCCGCGACAGCGTGGACGTGAACCGTATGTGCAGTTGACGGACTTTGAGCGAGGGCGTATAGTGGGCATGCGGGAGGCCGGGTGGACGTACCGCCGAATTGCTCAACACGTGGGGCGTGAGGTCTCCACAGTACATCGATGTTGTCGCCAGTGGTCGGCGGAAGGTGCACGTGCCCGTCGACCTGGGACCGGACCGCAGCGACGCACGGATGCACGCCAAGACCGTAGGATCCTACGCAGTGCCGTAGGGGACCGCACCGCCACTTCCCAGCAAATTAGGGACACTGTTGCTCCTGGGGTATCGGCGAGGACCATTCGCAACCGTCTCCATGAAGCTGGGCTACGGTCCCGCACACCGTTAGGCCGTCTTCCGCTCACGCCCCAACATCGTGCAGCCCGCCTCCAGTGGTGTCGCGACAGGCGTGAATGGAGGGACGAAGGAGACGTGTCGTCTTCAGCGATGAGAGTCGCTTCTGCCTTGGTGCCAATGATGGTCGTATGCGTGTTTGGCGCCGTGCAGGTGAGCGCCACAATCAGGACTGCATACGACCGAGGCACACAGGGCCAACACCCGGCATCATGGTGTGGGGAGCGATCTCCTACACTGGCCGTACACCACTGGTGATCGTCGAGGGGACACTGAATAGTGCACGGTACATCCAAACCGTCATCGAACCCATCGTTCTACCATTCCTAGGCCGGCAAGGGAACTTGCTGTTCCAACAGGACAATGCACGTCCGCATGTATCCCGTGCCACCCAACATGCTCTAGAAGGTGTAAGTCAACTACCCTGGCCAGCAAGATCTCCGGATCTGTCCCCCATTGAGCATGTTTGGGACTGGATGAAGCGTCGTCTCACGCGGTCTGCACGTCCAGCACGAACGCTGGTCCAACTGAGGCGCCAGGTGGAAATGGCATGGCAAACCGTTCCACAGGACTACATCCAGCATCTCTACGATCGTCTCCATGGGAGAATAGCAGCCTGCATTGCTGCGAAAGGTGGATATACACTGTACTAGTGCCGACATTGTGCATGCTCTGTTGCCTGTGTCTATGTGCCTGTGGTTCTGTCAGTGTGATCATGTGATGTATCTGACCCCAGGAATGTGTCAATAAAGTTTCCCCTTCCTGGGACAATGAATTCACGGTGTTCTTATTTCAATTTCCAGGAGTGTATTTGTTCCCCAATTTGAAGAAATGGCTGGCGGGACAAAGATTTTATTCAAACGAGTAGGTGATAAATGCATCAACTAATTGCTATTTTGCAGACTTGACAATTCCTATTATTCGGAAGCGATCAACAAATTAGAACAGCGTTGGACGAAGTGTATAAGTTTAAAAGGAGACTACGTCGAAAAATAAAAAAGGTTCACTCCAAACACTTAATTAGTTTTTATTTTTGCACAGACTCTTTAAACGCCCCTAGAAGTAACCACACGGAACGAGCTAAAGTGAAATGATAAAATAAATCAAATAGTCGGAAAAGCAGAGGCCAGGCAGATTCATGGAAATGTAATTCATCCACGAAAGAAGTGGTCCACACAAAAAGTCGTTCCGCCGATTCCTGAGTACTGCTCATTGGTCCCCGACACTTTCAAGCGAGGATTAATAGAAGAGATGAGGAAGATCCGATGGAAAGCGGCGAGTTTCGCCGCGGGAACGTTTACTTGCAGATAGAGCATTACAGAGTTGCTTAACGAATTGCTGCGGCAGACGCTGCAAGAGAGGCGCTGTTCACCACCAAGAGGTTTACTGTTGAAATTTCGAGAGTTTATGTCCCCAGAAGAATCGGCCTCCAATACGCGTCCTGCGAAATAATCAAGACGAGAAAATTAGTAATATTAGGTGTCATGCGGAGCTTTGCCTGCAGTCATTTTATCCACGCGCCATTCGTGAATGAAAGAGGAAAAGGGGGGAAAAAGATAGGATACCGGAAGTACGTTCCGTGACACACCATAACTTGAGGGGTTTAGATGTAGATAGGAGGCCTTGTGAATAGTGAAAACAGATTCAGAGAAACGTGTAGTTCCAACGGAAATTGCTTATTGTACAGTTCGTCATACGATGCACGCAGTGGAAATCTTGTTTACTGTTATGGAGAAGTTTTCTCAGCCACGCAGTCACAAAGTAAGTAGAATACCGCCCATAATTTGCCCGGAAGTACGCAAAGCTACCTACAACGCACATCAATCAAACAAGGAGCCCTAAACTGTCTGCTGCAATCTTCAATTCAAGACAATCCTGTTGTGGTAGCCCGAACAGTCGACTCTTCTTGGGTTGCAACGGAGTCGCTAGATGCGTTTGTGTTAGGCAGTTGGTACGGCGTCACACGGAGACACCTACCTGTTCCAGAAAAACGCAGTAGTCTAAAAATATACCCCTCTCCGCTAAGCGATAGCTGCTCCGGCCGATATAAGACCAAGTGCTTTCCTCTGCGCTTTCCAACTCTAGAACATACGTCTGAAGTGCTCACAATCAAAAATTTACTTGTAACTAGTAACTTATTCGATGGCCCTTCCGTGTATGTTCTCCCAGAGTGGGAACAGCACCACTGCAGAGAAAATGATGCGGATAGTTGTGGTATTCCTGTGATGAGAAAACCATGCCGAAGTTAAGTTTTTGTATATGTGGAAATTTATCGCAGCGTTCTGCGGAATACGCTTACGTCTTACGCTGTCCGATACGGTCCGCAGGCCGCTGCTTGTAACGTTGCCATTGGCATGGGACGGTGCACGTCAAAACGTAAAAAATGAAGGTGCTGTTCTTTTTTTAATAATTTGACAACATTACATGACAAAGTGATGCGAGAACTACCTTCTGACACCCTTTTTTATTTATTGAAAATTTTGTTTTATTGAAACAGAGAAACATTCAAACTTTTAAGAAAAGTTGATGTTTCGAGCGACAACAACACAATGTTATAGTTCCCTTCAGCAGTATATTTCGATAACGTTTGCAAACTTCCCGGCCAGCAGGGTCAGCAATAGCGCAGTAATAAATTAAAAATGGCTCTGAGCACTATGGGACTCAACTGCTGTCATTAGTCCCCTAGAACTTAGAACTACTTAAACCTAACTAACCTAAGGACATCTCACACACACCCATGCCCGAGGCGGGATTCGAACCTGCGACCGTAGCAGCACCGCGGCTCCGGACTGGAGCGCCTAGAACCGCACGGCCACCGCGGCCGGCAATCTCCTTCGATTTCGCTACAAGACACACTGGTTCTAACAGCAACAAATAAGCCTTCACCAGCTGCATTTAATGCATCCTTTCTGAACACCGTCAGATCCTTTGCTAAAATTTCGACCGACTTTATCTGCGGCTTTAGCCAACTTTTAGTACCTATAAGGATTTGTGCTTCAGCGCTTTTTGTTAGCACCTGGAGCTCTGGTTCTTTCCCAACACAGCTACGACAACTTACTACTATAATACGTTTGGTTCCTAGGTAAACACTTGTCCTGTGTTTTACGTGCACACTTTGAGAGTGAAATCCTTTTTCTTCCTTACCGAGGCCCTCTAACCTAACGAGCGCGCATTCCACTGCACACAGCCCTGCTACCCATGTAGCCGCCTCCTGTGGGTAGTGAATCTCTCACCTCTTAAGCGGAACCTGAAACGTTGAGGAACCTCCGGCCTACACGGTCACAGAACCGCCTTAGCCTCCAAGTCAGACCCCCCACTCGGCTCTGTACCAAATGTCTGCAATCGGTCCTGTCGATTGAGCTCTGTCTTCATCTCGCAAGCAAGACTGACTGACAGTCCTTCAAAATTCAGACAGCCGGAAACCAGAGAAAATCTCTTTAGTACCGACATGAGCCACCACCTGCAAACAAAAAAAACTAGCTCTGAGCACTATGGGACTTAACATCTATGGTCATCAGTCCCCTAGAACTTAGAACTACTTAAACCTAACTAACCTAAGGACATCACACAACACCCAGCCATCACGAGGCAGAGAAAATCCTTGACCCCGCCGGGAATCGAACCCGGGAACCCGGGCGTGGGAAGCGAGAACGCTACCGCACGACCACGAGCTGCGGACTCTCTACGCTTCATTGGTATTGAAACGCTAGGCACGAAAACATGCAAGGATTATAAGAATTAAACTACTGAACACACAGGTAACTGAAAATTAAGTCGTTCCTGTTCGGAGCACATAAAAATCGTCTATTTTAGAGCGTAGGCTAGAACCAGCGTGTGCTTAAACAAGATCTTACTTCTTACTAAGGCTGTTTTCAGCTACCACTAGTTTTACTGGAATTTGTTACTCAATTTGCAGCAGGTGTTCACAGTAGCTCTGGAAAATAACTGTCATCACACTGACATGTAATATTGCAAATATTTTGCACTCTGGCAAAGTGCTACCTTTCGCAGGACGCAGTATCCTCTTGACTTTATCGGGCAGCTGGAAAAATGTTTTAATCCCTAGCCTGTTTAGGGATCGCCCTGTTTTACTGAATGTTGTCTCGCAGAGCAGTACGAACGCCATGTTCTCATTCTTTTGAGTTGATTCAGTGAACGACAATCTGCGTTTTCCAGAAAGTGGTAACCTGATGCCCTGTGGCATTCTATGTATATATTGAGCGAAAACATACTCGAACCAACGATTACCAGTCTCGAGCGCTACTGACTTTTTTCCATTTTTATGTGCTTCAAACTTCACGGAATTGCTAGTAGCTCTGTTTAGAAATTTGCATCGGCCGGGAATAGAACCTAAAACCCCCACGTGGCAAGCGAGCATTCTACCACACAGCTACGCGACCTATCGAGAAAAATCGACCTTGCTTTAGCATATTAACGACGGTCAGAAAACTTCAAAGTCGATTTTCTCGAGATTTTTGGAAAGTTGCATCGAACTATTTTGGGAAATTAATATTAGAATTCTGAACTTCACGAACCACAAATGTAAAAAATTTCAAAAATACGATTGCCGTATGGTCTCATTGTAAGACATTAATCCATAATTTAAGAGAAAAAATATGTCATGAATAGCCTTTATTAAGCTAATACACTGCAGTATGTCACTCGAACTCATTACTTGCAAACATTGTAAACATCTTTCCCAAATGTTTGTCTTACGCGAACACCATGGTACTGATGTTTACAAAGTCTGCATCACGCCGATGTAATTCTGAACGTCCTTATCCCTTGTCATTTGACTACCAATCAGTATTAAATTCCCTTCAACGACTAGGACATTAGATTTCTACCACCTAAGTGCTTCTTCAATGGTCCGAAGAGACGGAAATAACTGGCGCCAGGCCTTGCTCTGTGGAGGACTCTGTTGCGGTGCTTCGGCAGGAATACAATAGACCAGTCTGTTTTGTTGCTATTTGTTTGCGGCACGACACACAACATGTCATCTGTTCCTCCGTCATGGTGTGTGCTGTACACAAAGATCAAACATTTCTCCTTGTAACGTGGTTTTGTTGAGCGGTGTGAATCACGGTGTGCTGATTCTCATACTACGACACACATGGCTCAGTACAATCAATCTCACTCAGTTTTCGTACTGCTACAACATTCTCTCCAAGAGAGTGATCAGGTTCTACATGAGCAAGGAGCGCCCTAGAAACTGAAGTTGCACTCCTGAAAACCTCTGATGTTACAACTATGGTAATAATACTCTCCGAGCACTGGAGAGCCTCTAAGAACCGATTCACAGTTAGCTCTGGAGAAGAATTGTGCCACAAAATAGCTTGCAGTCTTTCTTGCAGTACCACATCCTCTTGGAACTAACTGAATGCCAGATATGGTAAAACCGATACAAGCTTGAGCTTCTTGCTACATTGCACACACAGACATGTATACACAAAAAATCTGTAGTGACTTGTATACCCGGGGCTTCATGCAGCATATTTTTCGTTGTATTCGCTGTATCACAGTTCTGAATAACTACTTTTTTACACTGCCTGAAAGAAAAAAAGGGAAGCACCCAGAAGACAAGGTCGAATGTCAACGTAACTTGGTACAAGTACACACCACCGACGGGTACGTAAATGATTAGAGTTGCAATTCTCTCAAACAGGGAGGAGGGCCATCAGAATGATCTAGAGTTGTTCACATTTACTGTTGTTACCAGGCGTGGTAGGGTGTACGAGGGGCGTTTGAAAAGTCCGTGCCAAGCCCGAGAGATGGCACCACCGGCGCGTATCGAGGTCATGTTTAGTTAGTAGCATCTTTGGAAAGAACGCACACCAAGTTTAAGCCATATTGGTCTATTTCTTTGTGTTTGGCATTCTTGTGAATCAAGTAAGTCGTTGTCAAAAAATGGACGAAAAAGAATTTCGTGTGGTGATTAAATATTACTTTATTAAAGGCAAAACGCCTCAGGAGACTAAAGAGAAGCTTGATAAACATTACGGTGACTCTGCACCTTCGATCAGAAGAGTTTACAAGTGGTTTCAAAATTTTCGGAGTGGCCATATGGGCACAAGTGATGCTGAACGTTCTGAACACCTTGTGGAGGTTACGACACCAGAAATCATTGATAAAATCCATGATATGGTGATGGATGACAGAAGAGTTAAGGTGCGTGAGATTGCTAGTGCTGTGGGCATCTCGAATGAACGGGTACATAATATTTTGCAAAAACATTTAGACATGAGAAAGCTATGCCCAAGATTGGTTCCGCGATTGGTCACGTTTGATCAAACACGGAATCGTGCGAAGTGTTGCAAGGATGGTTTGCCGCTGTTCAGGAAGAATCAGCAGGACTTCAGGCGTCGTTTCGTCACTGTGGATGAAACATGGATACATTACTATACTCCTGATACCAAACAACAATCTAAACAATGGGTTGCCAAGGGAGAATCTGCACCAAAAAGGCGAAGACCATTCCTTCGGCCGGAAAGGTTATGGCGCCTGTCTTTTGGGATTCGAAAGGGATAATCCTCATCGACTAACTGGAAAACGGTAAAACTATTACAGGTGAATATTATTAATCGCTATTGGACCGTTTGAAAACCGAGCTGCAAGAAAAAATCCGGCGATTGGACCGCAAAAAAGTCCTTTTCCATCACGACAATACCCCAGCACACACCTCAGCAGCTGTGGTCGCATAATTATTGGAAATACGATTCCAACTCGTTTCAAACCCCCGCTATTCTCCACACCTGGCTCCCTCGGACTACTATTTGCTCCCCTAATTTGAAGAAATGGCTGGCGGGACAAAGATTTTATTCAAAGGAGGAGGTGATGGCAGCAACTAATAGCTATTTTGCAGACTTGGACAATTCCTACTATTCGGAAGGGATCAACAAATTAGAACAGCGTTGGACGAAGTCTAAAAGGGGACTATGTCGAAAAATAAAATGGTTTACCCCGAACACGTAAGTAGTTTTCACTTTTGCGAACAGCGTCAGATGTTGAGTTGATCACGGAGATGCCCCGTGCTCCTATGAGACAGTGTTATCAGCATTTAACAAAGTTTGAAATGTGCCTCATTGTGGGTCTCTATTTAGCCGAATGATCAAATCGTGCAATATCCAGATTCCTGGGGCATTCGGATGTGACAACGGGCCGAAGTTGGACAGTATGAGAACGTGAGGGCATGCATACTAGTCGCCTAGGTACCGGTCGACCACGCCTGACCACCACATGAGATGATCGCCACACTGTGCGCCAAGAAAAGCTTAACCCCTTCGTATCTGCGCTTGACATGCGAGAACAAGTAATCGACTTCCAGCAACATTCTATGTCAGCTCGCACCATTGGTCGGAGACAAGCAGTAGCCAGACTAGCTAATTACCATTCCATTCCTAGGCTGCCGTTAACACAGGAACAGAAACGGCTGCGATTGGAGTGGTGTCCTGGATGGAATGCACGGACTGCTGGTAAATGGGGTCGTATTGTGTTCAGCGGTGAACCGCACTTGTGCACTACATCGGATGACCATCGTCGTCGAGTATGACGGTGACGTGAGGGGAGGTCTCATTCTTCCAGTGTTTCGGAGACGCACAGTGGAATTACCTCCTGGCGTTATACTGTGGGGAACAATCAAGTACGACTTCATGTCACAGCCAGTAGTGATGGAGGGAGCTCTGATGGCACTATGGTACGTCTCGGGGCTCCTGTATCCTCAAGTGAAACCTCAAACTTAACAGTACCGTGGTGTCGGTTTTCAAAAGCACAATGCTTATCTGCAAATGATACACGTCTCTAATAGCAGTCTGCGTGATGTTGAGATACTCCCTTTACCAGCAAGATCCCCAGACCTGTCCCTGATACAACTCCGTCTCAGTGGCAGCATCGAGGACATCAATGACTAGTTACAACAGTTGTGGGCCAGCTTGGCTATAGAGAGGATACAATGGCGTTGTGGTAACCTTTCGAACCGAATCAGTGCATACATTCAGATCAGAGGGGTGCAACGTCATACTGACAAGTGGTATCATACTGAAAAGTTTTTGGTAAATTTGACTAAATCTTGTAATCAGTGAAATAACATCACATACCCTCTCTAACTGTGAATTTTTATTTTGTTTCGTCTTCCTCTTCTGGGTGCTGCTTCTCGTCAGGCGGTGAATGTAACAGCCATCATCTCTCACTGTTTATTCCTCAACAGATCATCGTACTATGCATTATAGCGAGTAGCCATATCGCTCTCTATTGGTTCGTAGGTAAATGTGGAAGCAGACCGACCGTTTTCACTGTGTTCGTCCACTTATTTTCTTCACCATTACCATACTTAGATGACTCAGCCTACATTCCGTAACTCGTAATGATAATAAAAACAATGATGAGAACCGACTGAGGCAATTATAGTGTCGTCCATAAAACTAGAACGCACACGTAAGAACTGGTAGTAGTGAAAATGCCATCAAAAATGTTTATAAAAGCAATCTGTATTTACCACACCTAGGGGCTAAACAAGACGCAACATTCGAAGGCGAGGAAGATTAGGTTTAACATCGCGTCGACGGCGAGGTCATTAGAAACCGAGCACAAGCTCGTATTAGGAAAGGATGGAGAAGGAAATCGGCCATTACCAGTTTTGGAAGAAATCGTCCCAGAATTTAGGGAGATCGCGGATAATATAAATCTGGATGACCGGAAGGGCAACCTGAGCCGTCGCCCTTCCGAAAGCGAGTCCAGCGTGCTAATCACTGCTCCATCTCACTCGACTGCAAACTTCGACAGGAAGTGAAAAATGAAAGGGTGAAAAGAGGAAATATACGAAAAACGCTGAAAAGGCAAAACTCACTTTTACTGTTAAACCTGACAGTAACTTCAAGTACCAGTAGTTTTCGTGGAGTTGGAGTCGTGTCCAGTGGTCAGCGGACGTACTACGGCGCAGTGCCCGTCTCGCTGTATTCTAATGTGCCAGTGACGAAAGAGGGCCGCTGCCTTTGTGCGCACCAAAGGGCGTCCTGTGAACGAAATGGCGGATTTCGCAAATGTACTCAATGTGCTTTCCTACGGGTTTGCCAGCAGCGCCACTTCATCCGGATCTACAAGGAATTCTCCTCACAAGGGAACCTCCCCATCGCACCCCCCTCAGATTTAGTTATAAGTTGGCACAGTGGACAGGCCTTGAAAAAATGAACACATCAATCGAGAAAACAGGTAGAAGTTGTGTGGAACTATGAAAAAAAAAGCAAAATATACAAACTGAGTAGTCCATGTGCAAGATAGGCAACATCAAGGATAATGTGAGCTTAGGAACGCCGTGGTCCCGCGGTTAGCGTGAGCAGCTGCGGAACGAGAGGCCCTTGGTTCAAGTCTTCCCTCGAGTAAAAAGTTAAATTTTTTATTTTCACACAATTTTAGTGTGGGAGTAGACGTGATTACCATTCCTCCAGGTTGTAAACCTCTTGTGCAACCGTTAGATGTGTTTGGTTTTCGGCAAGTGAAATACTTTGTGAAAAGATTCTATGATTTTGCGAAGCTAAACAGGTACACAGAGCAGTATTGTTTACGTGATCGTGTGTCAATTATCAAAATTCAGGCACTCACACATAATCAACTTCGCTCTCCAAAATTCCAGGACATGTTCAGATTTGCTTGGACATATGCAGGATTTGACGGTCTACACACGGAAAAATCTGAAAACGTTAAAAACATATGTTTTGACAGAGCACAGGGGAAACTGTGCGACTGTGAAACTGTTGCATTCATTTGTTGCAACTCTTATGTTTTCATCACTTTTTTGGGAGTGTTTATCACATCCACAAGAAAACCTAAATCGGGCAAGGTAGAAGAATCTTTTTACCCATTCGCCAAGTGTACAAGTTAGGTGGGTCGACAACATATTCCTGTCATGTGACGCACATGCCGTCACCAGTGTCGCATAGAATATATCAGATGTGTTTTCCTGTGGAGGAATCGGTTGACCTATGACCTTGCGATCAAATGTTTTCGGTTCCCATTGGAGAGGCACGTCCTTTCGTCTACTAATCGCACGGTTTTGCGGTGCGGTCGCAAAACACAGACACTAAACAGAGACGTCAATGAACGAACGGACAGATCATAACTTTGCGAAAATAAAGAAAGTAAACTTTTCACTCGAGGGAAGACTTGAACCAAGTACCTTTCGATCCGCAGCTGCTCACGCTAACCACGGGACCACGGCGCTCCTAAGCTCGCATGGACTACTCAGTTTGTATATTTTGCTTATTTTTTTCAGAGGTCCACACAACTTCTTCCTGTTTTCTCGATTGATCTGTGTTCAGTTTTTCAATGCCTATCCACTGTACCAGCTTATAACTAAATCTGAGGGGGGTGCGATGGGGAGGTTCGCTTGTCAGAAGTGCGGCCGAAAGACGATCATCACGGATCAGCACCCCCGGCGTATATTCCTACTCGCGAATAAAGACGTTTCGCTACGATCGACGACAATGAAAATCGTGCGCAAGGAGTTCTTGTTCAATTCTGGCCACTAAGGTTACATTGAGCGGGGAGTGGACCATGGTTGACCTATTCAGCCAAATCTTATTCAGTCCGTATATGAATGACGCGGAGTTTCGTGTTGGTCGCAGGATTCGGAAAGCCTTCCGGGACGACAGCATATAGGTGTACAAGTGTACAAGTTAGGTTGGTCGACAACATATTCCTGTCATGTGACGCACATGCCGTCACCAGTGTCGCATAGAATATATCAGACGTGTTTTCCTGTGGAGGAATCGGTTGACCTATGACCTTGCGATCAAATGTTTTCGGTTCCCATTGGAGAGGCACGTCCTTTCGTCTACTAATCGCACGGTTTTGCGGTGCGGTCGCAAAACACAGACACTAAACAGAGACGTCAATGAACGAACGGACAGATCATAACTTTGCGAAAATAAAGAAAGTAAACTTTTCACTCGAGGGAAGACTTGAACCAAGGACCTTTCGATCCGCAGCTGCTCACGCTAACCACGGGACCACGGCGCTCCTAAGCTCGCATGGACTACTCAGTTTGTATATTTTGCTTATTTTTTTCAGAGGTCCACACAACTTCTTCCTGTTTTCTCGATTGATCTGTGTTCAGTTTTTCAATGCCTACCCACTGTACCAGCTTATAACTAAATCTGAGGGGGGTGCGATGGGGAGGTTCGCTTGTCAGAAGTGCGGCCGAAAGACGATCATCACGGATCAGCACCCCCGGCGTATATTCCTACTCGCGAATAAAGACGTTTCGCTACGATCGACGACAATGAAAATCGTGCGCAAGGAGTTCTTGTTCAATTCTGGCCACTAAGGTTACATTGAGCGGGGAGTGGACCATGGTTGACCTATTCAGCCAAATCTTATTCAGTACGTATATGAATGACGCGGAGTTTCGTGTTGGTCGCAGGATTCGGAAAGCCTTCCGGGACGACAGCATATAGGTGTCAACGTAGTGTGAAGTGGCCTTTTTGATGATATAAGAGATAACTGAATTACGTGAATTTCGCGTAAATCAGTTCTTCGGTAATGTCAGAGGTACTTCGAAACAAAGCAGTTACACTTTGCTGCTAACTAACCATGTTACGCTCTTACGATAGCAACAGTAACATTACCTTTGCAAGACGAAGAGTCTCGCTTCAATCGGGCGATACATGTGATCGTTTCACACGATGAATGTCAAAAACCACCACACTCCTGGAATGGCCCATGAAGTTCCCTGATGTACATACCATTTTAGTCTCAGAAGCCTCCTGGAAGAATTCCCACGCGCCAAGGAGGAAACCTATGCAACAGTTCGATCTATGCGATATGTGAAAAGATTGGTTGGAAAATATCTCCTAAATGTACAACCTAGTATAGGCCATATCACAGCGATTCGTTTCTACGCCACAAGCATTAAGGCGGGGAGGACAAGTTTTTTGTTCAGTGAATTTGCTTATGAACACATTGTTTCAGTGCAGAGTCGCGTGACACAGGTAGAATGCTCTGACATAATTCTGCCAAGACCCGTGCTGGTGACAGAAACTTTAGCCACCACAGCTGCATTTCATGTCATCTGTCTTGCAAAAAGTACGATGCATGGGAAATAACTGGAGGATGCGATCGTTGTAACACGGCGATCTGGCAGAAATGACTGCTCTCTGTGTTTAGTTCTGAAGACAGGGAAGATACCAATTTATCCTTTGCGTAATGTAAACAGCACATACCTTCGTTAGATAAGTGTGTTACCTTTGT
Source organism: Schistocerca serialis cubense (assembly GCF_023864345.2). NCBI lineage: Eukaryota > Metazoa > Arthropoda > Insecta > Orthoptera > Acrididae > Schistocerca > Schistocerca serialis. Next base: position 249,795,194 of record NC_064640.1, read on the forward strand.
GAAATGTACACAATTGTGTACGCTTTGTAAATATTACAGGACATTTGCACTATGAATTTTCCACTCTGCAGTGGAGTGTGCGCTGATATGAAACTCGCTGTCACATTAACACTGTGCCGCGCCGTGTCTCGAGATCGGTTACTTTTTGCCTTTCGCAGGCAAGTGCTCTACCAACTGAGTTACCAAAGCACGACTCACGACCCGTACTCACAGCCGTACTTCCGCCAGTATCTCATCGTTTACCTTCCAAAACTTCGCAGACTAGAACTCCTGGATGAAAGGTACTGCAGAGACATGGCTTAGACAAAACCTGGGGGATGTTTCCAGAATGAATTTTTCACTCTGCCTGGGACTGTGTGCTGATATGAAACTTTCTGACAAATTAAATCTGTGTGGTGGGCCGAGATTCGAACTCGGATTCTTTGCTTTTCACGGGCATGTGCTCTATCGAATGAGCCAGCTAAGAGCGTCCCGAGTTCGAGTCTCGGTCCAGCACATAGTTTTCATCTGCCAGGAAGTTTCATAACAGAACATGTTGAATTAGGACTACTCGCTCGGAACTCAAGGAAGGTCAGTGGACACGTCACCTCGATCACGGTTGTTAAGCCTGCCCCCCCACAGTCCATCAGGCTCATTGTCCACTAAGTAAGCTCATTGTGGGGTCAGCCGCGTGAGAGCCACATCACACTCCTGACCTAGCGTAACCGACCGACAGAGGCAGTGTAATCGTCTATTCAGTGGTGCAGACCTTTGTGTATACTTTATTATTCCGAGTGTGCACGTAGAACAGCTGGTCGAAGATGAAACGTGAGACCAGTGTGGATAATGTTCGTGAGGAAAAGTGAAAAATTCCAGAAAATTCTAGACTCTGAGAGGTACGAAGGAATATTAGGGTTTTACGTCCAGTGCATGACAAGGAACTCAGATTAAACAAGAACAGGGAAGGAATTCGGCTGTGTGCGTTTTGAAGTAACCATCATGACATTAGCCAAAAACGATCTTGTGACACGACGGTAACTTAAATCCAAATGGTTAGACAAGGATTTAAGCCCCACGTAGCCCGCTTACAAATCTATTGTGCTGCCTCGCTTAGTCAGCTATCTGATCGAACGAACCCAGACACCAGAATGTAAAGCAAAATTTACCCCCAGATGTCACGAGATCTGTATCTGCGAGTATAAAAGGAGGCGGAGCGTATTGTGTTGTGCACAGAGAAGCAGTAATAGCAGAATGGTTCTATCAATAGAGTTCAGTGACTCCGAACGTGGACAAGTCATTGCATGTCACCTGAGTAACAATTCCATCGGGTACATTTCAACCCTTCGACAGCTGCCAACGTCAACGGTCGCTGATGTGATTGTTAAGTAAAAACGTGAAGGTGCAACCGCAGTTAATGCAAAGCCAGGCAGCCCTCGTGTACCGACGGACAGGGAGCGTCGATCATTGTGGAGGGTGGTTTTAAACATAAGACATACACTTCTGAAGTCCATGTTAAGTGACACTTAAGATGGAGTACAGAGCGACACCACTGGACATATGATGACTGGAAACGACTATTTGCACTGATGAATGACGCTACATCCTGTGGCAATCCGTCGAAGGTTTTGTATTTGCCGAATGCATGGAGAACGTTACCTGCCATCATGTGTAGTGCCAACAATGACGTACGGAGTAGGTGCTGCTACGGTATTTGGGCTGTTTTTCGTGGTTAGCGTGTGGTACCCTTAAGAAAACTCTAAATGCGTTAGGATATGAACACATTTTACAGTTATGTACTGCGAACAATAGATGAAAAGGTCTACATCTACATGGTTACTCTGCAATTCACACTTAAGTGCCTGGCAGAGGGTTCATTGAACCATTTTCATACTACTTCTCTACCATTCCACTCTCGAATGGCGCGTGGGAAAAAGGAACATCTAAATCTTTTCGTTCGAGCTCTGATTTCTCTTATTAAGGCCGAGCGGTTCTAGGCGCTACAGTCTGGAACCGCGTGACCGCTACGGTCGCAGGTTCGAGTCCTGCTTCGGGCATGGATGTGTGTGATGTCCGTAGGTTAGTTAGGTTTAAGTAGTTCTAAGTTCTAGGGACTGATGACCTTAGAAGTTAAGTCTCACAGTGCTCAGAGCCATTTGAATTTTATTATGATGATCATTTCTCCCTAAGTAGGTGCGTATCAACCAAATGTTTTCGCATTCGGAAGAGAAAGTTGGTGACTGAAATTTCTTAAATAGATCTCGCCGCAAAGAAAACCGCCTTTGTTTCATGACTGCCACTCCAACTCGCGTATCATATCAATGACACTCTCACCCCTACTGCGCGATAACACGAAACGAGCTGCCCTTCTTTGCACTTTTTCGATGTCCTCCGTCAATCCTACCTGGTAAGGATCCCACATCGCGCAACAGTATTCCAGCAGAGGACGGACAAGTGTAATGTAGGTTGTCTCTTTAGTTGGTTTGTCGCATCTTCTAAGTGTTCTGCCAACAAAGCGCAGTCTTTTGTTTCGCCGTCCCCACAGTATTATCTATGTGATCTTTCCAATTTAAGTTGCTCATAATTGTAATTCCTAGGTATTTAGTCGAATTGACAGCCCTTAGATTTGTGCGATTTATCTTGTACCCAAAATTTATCGGATTACCATGTGGATGACCTTGCACTTTTCGTTGTTTAGTGCCAAGTTGCCACTTTTCGCACCATACAGAAATTCTCTCTAGATCATTTTGTAATTGGAATTGATTGTCCGATGATTTTACTAGACGGTAAATTACAGCGTCATCTGCAAACAATCCACTGGGGGTCCTCAGATTATCACATAGATCATTTATGTAAATCAGGAACAGCAGAAGACCTATGACACTACGTTGCGGAACGCCCGATATCACTTCTGTTCTACTCAATTATTTACCGCCTATCACTACGAACTGTGACCTCTCTGAGAGGAAATCACGAATCCAGTCACACAACTGAGACGATACTCCATATGCACGCAATTTGATTAATAGTCACTTGTGAGGAACGGTATCAAAAGCCTTCTGGAAATCTAGGAATATGGAATCGATCTGAGATCCCTTGTCGACAGCACTCATTACTTCATGGGAATAAAGAGCTAGCTGTGTTGCACAAGAATGAGGTTTTCTGAATACGTGTTGGTTATGTATCATTAAGTCATTTTCTTCAAGGTGATTCATAACGTTCGAGTACAGTATATGCTCCAAAATTCTACTGTAAATTAAGGTCAGTAATATGGGTCTGTAATTCAATGGGTTACTCCTATTTCCTTTCTTGAATATTGGTGTGATCTTTGCTACTTTCCAGTCTTTAGGAATATACCTTTCATGAAGTGAGCGGTTGTATATGATTGCTAAGAAAGGCACTATTGTGTCTGCATACTCTGAAAGGAACCTGATTGGTATACCATCTGGACCGGAAGACTTACCTTACTTATGTGATTTGAGTTGTTTCTCAATACCTAAGATACCTACTTTTATGTCACTCATGCTAATATCTGTTCTGGTTTAGAATTCTGGAATGTTTACTTCGTCTTCTTTCGTGAAGGAATTACGGAAAACTGTATTTAGTAACTCCGCTTTAGTGGCACCATCGTAGGTAACATTTCCATCGCTATCGCGCAGTGACGGTATTGACTGTTTTTTGCCACTAGTGTACTTTACATACGACCAGAATCTCTTTGAGTTTTCTACCATAATTTGAGACAATGTTTCATTGTGGAAACTATTAAAAGCATCTCGCATTGACGTCCGCACTAAATTTCGGGGCTTCCGTGAAACTTAGCCGGTTTTGGGAATTTTGCGTTTTTCTGATCGGATCGAGACGATGAGTGTTTGTATCGGCATAAAATGCACCATGTCTAAATACAGCATCTGTGAGGCAATGGTGTGTGGACAATAACAGTCCTGGAAAGACTTGGCCTGACTACAGTCCCGATCTGAACCCAATGGAACACCTTTGTGCTGAGTTAGAACGTCGACTTCACTCCAGATCACTGCATGCAACACCACGACCTTCTCTTCTTTCGGCTCTTAAGGAACGGTGGACAGCCATTCGTCCACAGACATTCAGAAACGTCACTGGAAGTGTCGCCAGCAGAGATCAAACCGTCATAAAGGCTACGGGTTAACACACCCCACATTAATGTCCACTAACAGGTGTCAGGACACATTTTATCAGATAGTGTATACTAGTTTTTCAGAATTCAAGTACGTACACTCGTGAGCAATTAATTAGGAATAGCTGCTGTGTTAGAAAGTATTCCTGTCTCTAAGGAAAATGGAATATTTCGGCCTGTCAGGTGGCCGGGATTTCGTTACGCGTTGCACTGGCGGTCTGCGTGACAAGAGAGGGAAGGATGGGCAAAAAGTTAGACACCAGCACACGTGGCTGCAGCACGATTCCAGGTGTAGAGGCACGACGCACTCCATCTCCAAGGTCATACGGAGACCAGGTTGTTCACTTCCACCACCTCAAGGGTATATCCCAAGTTTCTCGATTCGCTAAAAACAGCCACATCGGTATCAAGCGACGTGGGCAACAATGTGTCGAAAACATGGGTCGTTATCGACTATCGCGGATTGTAGTAGCGGATGGGGGCCATGGTGCAGAAAATCACTCACCAGTTCTTTTTGTAGACAAAAATCTGTTATTAGAGACATGTTTCAGGTTGTCCTCTTGAAAATGCACCATGATACTGTAGCATGAATAGTAATACTTAAGAACGCATCCGTGACGTGCTGGTTTACCACCAGAGTTCCCTCAGTCACCACCAGTTGTCCCCCAAGGCCATAACCGACGGCTTCTCACGCCGTGACATCAGGATTAACTCTGTGCCTCCCCAAAACTTTTTTTTCCAATTTATTGGCTTCCACACAAATGATTCAAATGGCTCGAAGCACTATGGGACTTAACATCTGAGGTCATCAGTCCCCTAAACTTAGAACTACGTAAACCTAACTAACCTGAGGACATCACACACATCCATGCCCGAGACTGGATTCGAACCTGCGACCGTAGCAGCTGCGTGGTTCCGGATTGAAGCACCTAGAACAGCTCGGCCTCAGCGGCCGGACGTACCCACACAGCCATCTCAACACTTGAAATGGTTTACGATAGTTTGTTGTGACAATTCAAAGTAGGCATTAGTTTAAGTCGTACCGAGGTACGCAGTTACATATGCTTAACAAATGACGGATTCCGACATAAGACAAGTCTTGCACCACACTTCAAAGCATTGGAAGAGTGAAATCTCTCCCCAGGTCGCCGCCACAAGCCGAAGAATGATCATTCCTGGTAACGTAGAAGCGAGATTCGTAGCTGAACACAATACGACGCAATTCAACAGCAGTCCATGCTTCTCGATCACGCCATTTTTACACACGCAGGCCGGCCGAAGTGGCCGTGCGGTTAAAGGCGCTGCAGTCTGGAACCGCAAGATCGCTACGGTCGCAGGTTCGAATCCTGCCTCGGGCATGGATGTTTGTGATGTCCTTAGGTTAGTTCGGTTTAACTAGTTCTAAGTTCTAGGGGATTAATGACCTCAGCAGTTGAGTCCCATAGTGCTCAGAGCCATTTTGAACCACACGCAGCAGTTTGTGTTACGGTGTTACTGGCAGCCTACGCCTAGGACGGAAGTTAAGTCTGGCTGCTGCTAATCTCCGACCAATGGCGCAGGATGACACAGAATGATGCAGAAAGTCCATGTTTTCGACGGCAGGCGTAGATGTGAAGGGGTTAGGATGTGCTTGGTACACAGTACGGCGATCCTCCCTTGTGGTGGTCAGACGTTGTCGACCAGCCCTTAACGATGGGTATGCATGCTCTCACGTTCCCATACAGTCCAGCACCGTACCGCTGTCACATCCTAATGCTCCACAAATCTGGATACTGCAAGATTAAGCCCGGCGGCCAAAGACCCACTAAGAGGTCCCTTTCAAACTGTGTCAGGTGCCGATAAAGTTGTCTCACAAGAGTAAAAGGCATCTCCGTGTCCTTCACAGCTGTCACTCAACATCCGAAGTTTTTTTTTTTTTCTTTATTGGATTTCGATCCCCCCCCCCCCAGAGGGGAAGGCGGGCTGGCAGCAGCACAATACCCCGCTCTGCAGCCGACAGAAAAGTTAAAAAACAGAATCAGGAGAAATGAAAACAAACAAAAGCAGGCGATAAAACGGTGACTGTTAAAAACTGAAACATGGAGAAAAAGATACGAAGAAAATATAAAAACGAAACGGTCGGCGATGCTGATTAAAACACATAGTAAATAGACAGGCACAATTTAAAAAACCACGGCGACAGTCTGGTTTCTGTTCGCACGAGATAAAAAAAACACAACTAGCGACAGTATGGTGGCTGTTCGCAACACTGACAGGGGGAAGCACAACACTAAACACTTACTTCAAACAGCACTATACAGGCGACACGGCGGCAGATTGGGGGGGGGGCGATCAGGAATAAAACGGGGGGGGGGGGGAGGAGAGGAAAGGAAAGGAAAAAAGGAGGGAGGGGAAATTCGAAGCTGTTCAGGCCCCTTACATACCCCATCAGAATGTAACAACGCCAAACTCGAAGAACACTAATGCAATTGGTGGCCGTTCTACTAGTCACAGAGAAATGCTGCTCTAATCATTTACATAGTCGTCGATGGTGTGCGTGCAAGAAGTTACAATGACACCAGACGACGTCTTCTGGGCGATTCACTTTGTTTGTCAGGCAATCACGAAGTGTATTAACAACTGCGCCATCTCGCTCGGACGGAAACCACATGGGTCATAGATAGCTGGCGCTTTCCAACAGGGCACTATTCGGACAGGCGGTTCATGAATTCACGTGTGAGGTGATCTTTTACAGGGGATGAAATCGATCTCTCTCTGGGGAATGATACAGGAGCCAACTGTCTGATCATGTCTAACTTACAGAATACTACACCCAAATAGCATCTTTAACAAGCCTATACACCACTCCATAGAGAAATGTGTGAAATTCAGTTTCCCCATGTGAGTATCTGTAACCGAAAGACGTCTTTCTTCCCCAGTCCAAAGTCTAAACCACACAGCTCTTCAGCACTGACATTAGAAACAACGCATCATAACGCACTGAGTAGCGAATATACAGGGTGATTATAATTAATGTTAAACTGTCAAAACGATGTAGAAATAACACCGCTGGTCAGAATGACGTCAAATTTCAACGGAATATTATCGGAAAAAGAGGAAAACGTATGGCAGAAGAAAAAAATAGTGTAAAAATTGATCAATAGATGGCGCTGTATGTGTCACAATACGTAAATGAAAACACCTGTCATTCGCACGACCTACTGAAGTTGGTACAAACACGCCGGCTGCACGGCTTTTCCTCCTTTCGTGTCTGCTACGTTCGCCGTGGCTGTCTCAATACAGGATCGCGCTCTGCTTGCAAAGCTGTATTCCAAGAATGATGACCCGAGCACACGTCGCTCTGTAGAAGTTCAGGACACAAGAGTTTGAGAAAAGGCGTTGGTCCGATAACTGCCGTGGGTCTGGAGAAAATGATTTGGAAATCGGAAAAGACTAGTTCTTTTGGTGTGCAACCTGGTAGAGGTGGAAACGAATTGATTCGACGTCAGTGGAAGGAGTGGCCACAGAAATGCAAGAGGACACGAGTGGTGGTGTACAAACGTGCAGTGCACGGGAATTGCCCGAACATTGGACATACCCGTGAGCACGGTGCGTAAAACCCTGCGAAACATCCTTCTTTGTTATCCATACTCATGTGCACGAGTTGCTTCGTGTTGACCTGCGAGCCAGAGAGACCTTTGCTTTAGAATTTCTTGCTCGCATGGAAGAGGAAATGATTGGCCGTGGAAGATTCTGTGGGCAGACGAAGCCCACTTCCATCTGACAGGATATATCAATACACAGAATTGTCGAATATGGGCAACGGAAAATCCACACACAAATCAACCAGTACCACTTCATCCTGAAAAGGTCACTGTGTGGTGCGGGTTTACGGCATCATTTATCATAGGGACATATTTTTTAGAAGAGACAGGTGCTTCCGGTCCTGTTACCTGTACCGTCACTGGTAAGCGCTATGAGCGTCTTTAGCGCAACCACGTCGTTCCAGCTCTCCAACAGCGTGGATGGGATCATTTTTACGCAAGATGGAACACCACCGCATATTGCAAATCCAGTTAAGCAGCTGCTGAAGCGGCATTTCGCAAATGCTAGAATCATCAGCCGCCATTTCCCAACAACGTGGCCGTCCAGATCATTTTATCTTAGTCCGTGCCTGGGCGCGTATGATCCCAGTTGTTTTTTGCGCCCTAAAGCAAAACAAATTAATGCGTGTGACTTCTGGCTGTGGGGCTGTCTGAAAGATGTTGTGTTCAGTCTTCCGACTGCAAACCTAGCTGCATTGAAGGCACGCATTACGCAACACATTCTGAACGTGACCCCGGAAGCACTTCGATCAGTTGTGGAACATGATGTTTCTCGATTTCACCTTGTTGCAGAAAACTGTGGACAGCATCTTGAGCCATATTTCGCTCCAGTCACACGGAAATTCATAATCTGATTTGATTTTGATTGATGCTTTGTATGCGGTTTATGGTCTCAGGACAATTAAAAACCGATGTGAGTGATGATTTTTATGCGGTTTTTGGCCTCAGGACAATTAAAACTCGATTTTTCCCATCCGATGTGATATGACCTTGCCGTGGTGGATGGGCTTAAGTAACTAACAGTATCACACCTGTACACCCATGCACACTGAGTAGTACAGTTTGTTTAGCGTCAAACGTACACCTTAGGCACTGTTGTATGATTCATTTGTCATTTGTAGTCGACCATTATTAAACTGTGATGCTTACAGCGTCATGCTTTTGCTATTCTGGTAGGAAACAGATGCAACTATGCCAGAATGTCCACCAACCTGTCACTCTCTCCTAAGATGGTGTTTTACCGATCTACACTGATCAGCTAGAATATTGTGACCATCGACCTGCTATCGATATAAACACATCCAGGAGGCAGGAGCGTCACCTGGCGAGGAATGGCTGCTAATCAGACACACGCACAGTGCGCGTAGTATCAGTGGGCGTGCTGTCCGTGTGTAGAATGGGGAAGTCGCGCCATCTATCTGAGTTTGACCCGAGGGCCCGGAGGCCCGACACGAGCATTTCTGAAACTGCACGACTTGCCGGGTGTTTGAGGAGTGCTGCGGTGAGTGTCTTCCACACAAGGTGAAACCAAGTAAAGACGTCGTGCAGATGGGCAGCCACCACACATCACATATGTCGGACATTCGTACGCTGGGCAGACCGGTAAAACAGGACAGACGGAGAACGGTGGCGGAACTAACATCACACTTTAATGCTGGGCAGATTACAAGTATGTCTGACCACACAGTGCACAGAGCACTTGTAACAAAGAGCCTACGCAGACGTCGACCCATGCGTGTGCCAATGTTAACACCGTGACATCGGCGCAACTACGACTGAAATGGGCACGTGACCATCGGCAATTGACGTTGGCGCAGTGACAGAGCGTTGCGTGGTCAATGAATCCCCATACGTTCTTCAGCATGCCGATGGGAGGGCGTGAATCCGTCGTCTTCCAAGTTGCTCCTCGACACCTGTACTGCAGAGACGGAGACAAGCTGGCGGCAGCTCTATTATGCTCTGGGGAACATTCGCGTGGGTATCCATAGATCCAGTGGAGCTCGTGCAAGGCACCATGACGGCCAAGGAGTATCGTACACTGGTTACTGGCCTCGTACACCCGTTCATGACGACCATGTTTTCCGACGGTTCAAAATGATTCAAATGGCTCTAAGCACTATGGGACTTAACATGTGAGGTCATCAGTCCTCTAGACTCAGAACTACTTAAACCTAACTAACCTAAGAACATCACATACATCCATGCCCGAGGCAGGATTCAATCCTGCGAGCGTAGCAGCAGCGCGGATCCACACTGACGCGCCTAGAACCGCTCGGCCACAGCGGCCGGCTTTCTCCGACGACAATGGCATTTTTCAACAAGATACTGCGAGGTGTCAAAAGACCAGGAGTATGATGGTGTGGTTCGAGGAACATAGTGGCGAGATACAAATCATGTGCTGCTGCCCCCCCCCCCCCCCCCAACTCGACAGATCTGAACCCGATCGAGCATATCTGTAATGTGACTGAACGTGGCATCAGAGCTCATCGTACCCCTCCCCGGAATTCACGGGAACTGGGTGACCTGTGTGTGTAGATGTGGAATTAAATCCCTCCAGGGACCTACCAAGACCTCATTGCTTCCCCGCCACAAAACGTCGCCACTGTTATCCGTGCGAAATGTGAAGATACAGACTATTAGGTAAGTGGTCATAATGTTCTGGCTGACCAGTGTATATTAACACAGACAGTATCAATTTATTTCACTCAACACACAGAACAGGACTAGTTGAATAACACTTAATCACTGTCGACCGACTGAGATACTTCAGCGGTTGAACACTAGACCGCTATTGGCAGAAGCGGTTCCACATCCCGCTAAAGTCATCCTGATGTAGATTTGCCGTGGTTTCCATAAACCACTCGAGACGAATGAAAGAATGTTACTATCAGCAAAGCCTAGACAGAAGCCCTCCCTCACCCTTGTCTCAATACTTAACGATCACTTTGGAAAATTGGAAATTTGTGGTAAGTTCCTATGGGACGAAACTGCTGAGGACATCGGTCCGTAGGCTTACATACTTCTTAATCTACTTCTTAAACTAACTTACGCTAAGCACAACACACACACCCATGCCCGAGGGAGGACTCGAACCTCCGACTGGGGGAGCCGCACGAACCGTGGTAAGGCGCCCTAAAACGCGCAGCTACCACGTGCGGCTAACGTTCAATTTAACGATGGGCACTGAACTATAAAAATTTTAAAAAAGCTAATTTACGCCAATTCGCAAAAACTACATGGTGTTTCATATGCTATGAGGGCAGAAAATATATCTCCGATTTATGCCAACATTACCACATTCTTCAGAGCCCTTAGAAAGATTGGCTTTCAGCAGTGAGATTCTAAATATTCCGTAGAACACTCAACCGTCTACATTCACCGTCCTTCGCAACTTAGCTTCGGAAAAAATAAAGGAAAAATTAAACTGCCTTAGATAACTGAAACAACTCTTCCCGAAGTGAGTAGAGTGTCTTAACAACAGCACCAGTACACTAGGTAAATGGATAACAGGAAGTTCCAAGATTCATTTGAATAATATTAAGAAACCTGCGAAAAAGCTAAGTACGGAGACCCAGATCGACAAACACGGACTCCAACGCACCACCTACCTTGGTATTTTTTAAACTCAGTGCAGTTTTACGGTGTTTTGGCGTAGCTCAATATCGAGTCAGCAACAATTTACACTGATAAAACGGGAAACCTCTAACGTTATGCAGTCAGCATCATGAATAGCCGCCGCCGAAAGACAAAAGATACCACACACGCATCACACATCCCATATTAAATTCCTACGTACGGGCAACCCATACTTTTTAGCGTATACATTTTGTTGAATACCTGCTCTTCTTAATACACAAGTTTTTAACCAGCGTCAACATCTCGATTGAAATGGTTAAAAAATATATAGTAACTTGACAAGCTCCGATCTCGAAACGAGCGCCATAAAGAACCAAACCACTCGCTTCTAGAAGCAGAGGGTAAGAGACAGTGTACTGTCAACGTAGTAGCAGTTTTATGAGAACGTGAATTCTTAAATTAAAAGCATCGATTTTCTTGTGGACAATCAGTTCGATTTTCTCTAACAGTATAACATGAATATTCAAGAAAAGGGTTGTGACAGAATTAACATTCGTGTGTTTCTGTCAGCAAGTTTCTATCTTCGTTAGCAGATTACTACATCTACATCTACGTGATTACTCTGCTATTCACAATAAAGTGCCTAGCAGAGGGTTCAATGAACCACCTTCAAGCTGTCTCTCTACCGTTCCACTCTCGAACGGCGCGCGGGAAAAACGAGCACTTAAATTTTTCTGTGCGAGCCCTGATTTCTCTTATTTTATCGTAATGATCATTTCTCCCTATGTAGGTGGGTGCCAACATAATGTTTTCGCAATCGGAGGAGGAAACTGGTGATTGAAATTTCATGAGAAGAAACTACCATAGAAGATTTGCTGGACTGTTCTGTACTTTTCACTGCAACGTAGTTTCCTTTTTTTTTTTTATTAGTTCGAGTAATGAGCCTGCATCTTCATCTATATAAATACTCCGCAAGCCACCGTACGCTGGCTGGTGATGGCGGAGGGTACAATCTACCACTACTACTTACTAATTTCCTTTCCCGTTCCACTTGCAAATATAGCGAGGGAAAACGACTGTCTACATGCCTCCGTACGAGCCCCAAATTTCTGTCATATTATCTTCGTGATCCTCACGCGGAATGTCCGTTGGCGACAGTAGAATCGTTCTGCAGTCGGCCTAAAATTATACTTCTCTTAATTTCCGCAACAGGGCCTCGCGGAAAGATCGTTATCTTCTATCCACGGAATCCCTTTTCAAGTTTACGAAGCATATCCGTAATATTTGCTTGCTGATCGAACCTACCGCTAACAAGTCTAGCAGTGCGCCTGTGAACGGCTTCGAAGTCTTTCTTTAATACGACCTGGTGGGGGTCCCGAACACTCTAGATGTATTCAAGAATGGGTCGCACTAGAATTCTATAAGCCATCACCTTTATAGATGAGCTACACTTTCCCAAAATTTTCTCCATAAAAGAAAGTTGAGCATTCGCCTGCCCTACTACCAATCTGACGTGCTCGTTCCATTTCATATCGCCTTGAAGCATTACTCCTAGGTTCGAATCCTGCCTCGGGCATGGGTGTGTGTGATGTCCTTAGGTTAGTTAGGTTTAAGTAGTTCTAAGTTCTAGGGGACTTATGACCTAAGATGTTGAGTCCCATAGTGCTCAGAGCCATTTGAACCATTACTCCTAGATATTCAATCGAGATGGCTGTGTAAGGCAGCACACCACTAATGCTGTGTCCGAACTTTACAGGATTGTTTTTCCTACTCACTCCCTTTAATTTATATTTTTCTACACAGCGAGCTGCCATTCATCACACCAACTTCCATCCTTTTAGGCACATGCACATTCGTAAATAACTGCTCATTTGCCAAGAAAACGAATATAAAACCTGCACAAAAGTCCTTGCACCACTGTAATAAGAAACATATATAAACTGTACGAGCTTTCTACTCCACACCGCCCTGGAAGTCGCCAACAATTAAACAGAGTAATGAAATAATTTAAGTCTCTGAATGCGTGTCACATCGAAGCAGAATCGTCTGTCATTGAAGCATCAATTAAATAGGCCATGCCGGCACCGGGTTTCACAGTCTCCCTTTCATTTCGATAGATATCCGTTACAATACAACACCATTTGTCCACTTCTCACATTTATACACATGGTACAAGGCAACATCAGACTCTTGCACCACTACACTCTTACACTGAACGCTGGGTGGAGTATTGGACGTTACTACTATATCAGTCGCGAAGTACATGGCTTTAACATATTAGCTCTAACGCAGTTATTTTGAATAACTGTTCCTTTCATACTTATTTATTTTCTGCTTTCAGACAACTCTGGAGAACAAGTGACAGAGAGGGCAGCACGAAAAGGGCTACTCGTGTCATCGTGTTACTTTTCGCTACCTATAAAATGCACAGTACTGAAGCAGATGTTACGATTTGTTATTTTCTGTTTCACTAGTGATTCAGAATGTAAACACATGAACTAAATTTCAAAATCCTAACTTTCAAAGTAGTACCCTAGTATACTGATCACGCATCAGTAGTACTGAAACATTTGTGAAGGTTCTAATAATAGTTTTCAGTAACGGCAATCAAACGAGAAACTTGCTCGCGAACTGTAACGAGACAGGTCGCAAACATAAGAAAAGTGGACGGAAGGAGAAAAGTACCACTATCCCGCACACAGGCGAGGACAGGTGGGGGCTCCCAAGTGTTTGGACGCCTAGCACATTGCAGACGGCGTGGCCCGTGCACACAGCGCCGCCGCAGTCGACGGACGACGACCGAACTGCAGGGCTGCTTTCGTGATCGATGAGTGCGGGGACAGCGCGCCGGCGCAAACATCGCGACGGTGCGCCGCTACCGTCAAGGTCTTTGCCCCACTAGCTGCCCCCATCAAACTGTTTCACTCGTAGTGGCTCAAGGTAGCGTACGTATATCTTTAGTTCTAACAGCGAATGATTAACAGCTGCGGATGCTCCTAGTGTTCTTGAGGTCGTTTACGTTATGAAAACATCTACGATATTTTCGGTAGTACTAGGAAGCTCAAATCCATATCAACAAACGGCTAACTCGGCACATGGCGCACGGTCCTGGTTATAAAGTGCGCCTCTAACGGCTTCACGGGGAAAAAAGTTTTTCTATTTTTCAGTATTTCACACAGTTATTGACCGAATTTAAAAATTTAAAATGCTGTCGTAAATTACCCATTTATACGCATAACCTTACGTTAAAGGTTTAACACAGTAAGACAAATAATATAGTTTGAAACTGTGTGTATGTCTCGAGGCAGCATAATTCACAGCGCGTAAATTATCCACATTGTATTCAGTCAATATTTGAGAATGAGAGCACTTGGTGGCTTCGAAGAAACTCTGCACATAATTTCAAACTTTTACGTAACTTTTTCTCGCTGACACCCTCCCTGTCCACCCATCCCCCAAAAGAAGAGTGTAACCGTAAAACATTCTGCAAACAGTATCCGTACGTACCACTGAATGTACCTGCAAAATTAACATTGTCAGACACACAGTACAAGAGATATGACGTACACAGTCAGAAACGTGTACAGCGCGGTGCAGATTACCCGGATTATAATTGGTTGGTGGGTTGGTTTGGGGGGAGGGACCAAACCGCGAGGTCGTCGGTCCCATCGGATTATGGAAGGAGGGGAAAAGAAGTCGACCGTGCCCTTTCAAAGGAACCATCCCGGCATTTGCCAGAAGCGATTTAGCGAAATCACGGAACTCCTAAATCAGGACGGCCGGACGCGGGTTTGAACAGTCGTCCCTCCGGAATGCGAGTCCAGTACGCTAGCAACTGCGCCACGTCGCTCGGTGGATCACACTCGTCCAGTGTTTGTGATAATGAGAGCACTTAGCAACTTCTAAGGAACTTTGAACGTAATTTAAAATATTTTCCAAGCATTTTCTCGCTTCCACACTTGACGTCAAATACTTAACACATGAATTCTTTTGTAAAGCAATCAGACGCTCGAAGCCGTTTTATACACGGAAGTTGGATTCTTAAAAGAATCAGGAGAGAAGGGTTTACTGGTTCTATCTAACGTACGCTCTACATGACGTGGCCCTCTGTTTCCGTTCACCATTTTGCATGTCTTTCCAGAGACGCCAGCCATCTAACTAACAGAAAGTACAACTTTCGCCATGTTTAATCATCAACCAACTCTTTCTACTAAGTTGTAGTATGAAGACAGTATTTTTTCTGTTCTTCCTGAAGTATGGAAAAAAAGTTGTCAGTTATTTCTCTAATTTATCAGATACGCAACCGAAACTCTAGTTCAACGAGTGATTTTCCGATGTGGTTAAAGCCAATGTTCTGTACAAGACAGACGAGCTAATCTACCACGTTGTCTTCGAAACACGGCGAAATGATCTTCATTTTGCTGACAGCGCCGTTTTTCTTGCACCACGCTGAAGGTTCATAAGCCTTTATGAATGTTATCTTCGAAACAACAGTTCGTTGTTTATGACCATGATTAGCCCATGTAAAATGCATTTTCGTGGTTGTATTGCAGATGACAGTAAGGGAGGGGACGGGGGAGGGTAGGGAGAGAGGGGAGTAGAGGGCGAGCGAAGAAGCGAATATCAGCATATAATCCGTTCCTCTCGAATAGCAACAAAGTTGCCATTTTCACTCAATGAGACACTGTGAAAAAGATTCGGACTTTTATTCAGGGTGCTGGCGCAAGATATAGCGATCAGGAATTGTTACGTCTCTATACTTACTATCAAGTACTAATGAAGAATTTTTTTGTGCCACCAGCTCTTTTGTATTCAGCGCCGCTGTAGTGGCGCGAGTTGGTCATCTTGATTACGGAGGCGTGTACAAAGGAAGAGAATTTAAATTTTTAAGTCCCGTCAACAACTAGATAATTATAGACAGAGCTCTAGTTCCTTTAAACACGGATAGAGACGGTAACTGGCCGTTGCCTTGTCAAAGGTTACATTTGTCTGAAGTGCTAGTGGTAGATCTACAATAGAGTCCAAAAGTTAAGTATAATCACGAAAATAAGAAAATGAAAGTGAGAAAAGGTGAGCAATCCCACAAAATCATCATAAATATTTACCTACGAACCCCACTTGTTCGCCCTGTATATGACAGTAGTACTCTGTGCTGTGAATAACGGCGTAACCGGAAGGTAAACACGAGCAGAGGGTGAGACCACTCATGTCTGTCTTATCTTTCCTTTCATGGTGAGCAGTGTGATCTCTTGGTGAAGTTGACAATGTAATGCCACAGACACCATTTGGATCCTGTTTTGCAAGTTAGAATAATCGGCCGCCTGGAAGGAAGCCAGACACAGGCTGAAGTCTCAGTATCCTTGGATGTGCCACAAAGTGTCATTTCGAGGCTTTCACGACAGTTTCGGAGCAAAGGAGATGTTCGTCGCAGGCCAGTGCAAGGTCGACCAAGGATAACCATCCTATAGCAGGACCGATATTTGGCCGTACCTGCCTGACGAAATCGGACTTCACCTGCAAGACAACTGGCTGCAGAGCATGCAGCTGCCTTAGGTGTTGCTGTTTCCCGACCAACTGTGTATCAGAGGCTCGGAACAGCAGGGTTATTTATCAGACGTCCGGCCGTGTGCATGCTGCTCACCCAGCACAGAGACGGGCCCGTGTATTGTGGAGCCGGCAACGCCAAAATTGGACCATGAATGAATGGAGGAATGTAGCCTTTACAGATGAATCCCGCTTCAGTTTGCAAAATGATTTTCGTCACACGCTATTGTGGTAGACAATTTATTATTATCGTATGCATCAATTACAGTAATACACATTTATCAAAACAAAGAAATATATATAAAAATGAACATGTGAAATTATATATATTACACAAGTTTCAAAACGGCTCAGACTACACTCGGATGTTGATGGACTCGATCCAGCCGAGTGCCTCGTGGGATGCTTGATGGAGCTTCTCAATGCCACCAGGGAAGCGTCTGATTGGACAGTCATTCACAATGTGGCTCATTGTTTGGGTGTCACCACAGTCACACACACTGTCACTTGAAAAGCCCCACTTGTGCATGTTGTATTTGCACCTACCCTCTTCAATCCGATATCTGTTTGACTGCCCCCATACCTCCCTCGGTTGGTGGAAGCCTGGAACTGTTGGATTGTACACAAGTTCGTGGTTTCGGGTTCTTGTAGCTTGCCACTCACGTTTCCACTCTGCGTCCCGGTCGAATCCTGTAGATAGCATTTGGACTCCCATTTCATATGCTGGTGTTCTAGATTTGAGGCGTTTCCTGGGCAGTGACAGCAAATCGTCATGAAGAGGGATCGAATTGTTTTCAGAAACTTGCTGACAGAGGTTGTAAAGAGCAGCCTTTCGACGGAGGTCTGGTGGACAGATGTTTGAAAGCACTGGTAGCCAGCAAGTAGGTGTAGACCGGACTGTACCACTAATTACTCCCATAACTGAGTTCAGTTGGACGGCTAATTTCACTACGTGGGCGCTTCGGAGTGGTGCACAGTATTCCGCTGCAGAGTATACCAGTGCAAGGGATGCTCCTCGGAGGACCGATATGGTTGCTCCCCATGTACTGCCTGCCAGCTTTCTCACAAGGTTCACTCGTGTTTGTATCTTCTTGGCCAAGTTGGAAAGGTGTTTTTTGTACGTTAAAGTTTTGTCCGGAGTGACTCCCAGGTATTTTGGGCTTTCGTTGTATCTTACTGCGCCAAGAGGGCCGAACTGTGGACTGATCTCTGCTGATGAAAGGCGATTAGAGAGGTGGAACAGGCTTACGATACAACCCAAAAAAAATCGTGGAAAGAGACCGGTTTGGTGGTGGCGGCGTGATGGTGCTGGCAGGCATCATGTTGAATCGCCGTATGGAGTTGCACATCTTCGTTGGTGGTTGGAGGAATACTGTAAAGGCTCAGATGCACAGAGATGAATTGCTCCTACCATATGCTCGCCTTTTCAGAGGTGCGGTAGGTCCAGTCTTTCTCTTTGTGGGCGATAACGTCCGTACGCATCGAGCTGCTCTGATGATTGAAATTCTTAAAGGTGAAGATGTCTGTCGCAGGGACTGACCTGCGAGGGCCGCAGTCTGAATCCTACAGAACATACCTGGGATCCATTACGTATGCAAATTGCATCCCGTCAGCCTCCACCACAGACACTTCAGGCCTCTTGAATGATGTCGTACATAGCAATCCACGTCGCTGGGCACTATGTGTGGCTGTTAGGGGTAACGATATGCCCTATTAGCAGATCCGTTTGCTGTGGAAGAGATTAACCAGGTGTTTTATTTTCCTAAAAATGTGTATCTTAGCTACACGAACTTTTCTAACATTATGTTTCGGACACTGTTGTATGCCAAATGTTTTCTGATTAAACTGTAGTTACTTCAAAAATCCTTCCAACATCCTGATAAACCAATATGCCCTCTTGCCATTATTATGCTTAACTTTTGGACACTAGTGCACTTTCCTTTTATACGTATCTGCGCATCTTGCTTTTCTGTGCTGCTACTGAAATGTGAAATGGTGAACGGGTCAACACGTTTTTGTAAATGGTGCCCATTCTCACATCAGACCCACCTGGATAGCACTGCGCGTCAACACGCCACTACCGGGATTTGGGTAGGTACGCCACGTATCGAATCCACCTGGTGGATTAACAACGAGAACCGTTGTACCAGCAGCCTGGATTTGGTTTTTAGGCCGTTTCCAACATCCGACGAGGTGAATACTTGTCTAGTACCCACATCCCGCCTCAGCCACACGCTTCATAAAAAATTTCAAAAAATTTCTGACACATTCACATGTGATAACACTAACCGCAAATGGATGGGTTGCACATATTATGTGCTGGGAAGTTGGGAAGGGTGACAACAGGAAGCCACCCTCTATCACTGCAGGCCCCCACACACAGACAGACGGCCGGCAGCGGTAGCCGAGCGGTTCTAGGCGCTTCAGTCCGGAACCGCGAGACTGCTACGGTCGCAGGTTCAAATCCTGCCTCGGGCATGGATGTGTGTGATGTCCTTAGGTTAGTTAGGATTAAGTAGTTCTAAGTTCTAGGGGAGTGATGACCTAAGATGTTAAGTCCCATAGTGCTCAGAGCCATTTGAACCATTTTGTCAACATAGAGGCAGATGCTAGCCAAGCCTGCAGATTGCGCTGTTGTATTTGAACGGCAATTATGCAATGTCCTCAATACGTTGCAGGTGTCAGTCGTTGTCAGAGAAAAGTTCTGCGCAGTTTTGAGTGCATTATATCGGAACTACGTCAATTCGAGCGTGGGCAAATTTTTGGTTCTCGTATAGTGGGTGCTTTTGCAAAAAAAGGTAACCGAAGTGTTTGGTGTTTCACGAGGAACCGTATCAAAGATTTCTACATCTACATCTACGTGATTACTCTCCTATTCACAATTAAGTGCCCGGTAAAGGGTTCAATCCTTCAAGTTGTCTCTACCGTTCAACTCTCGAACGGCGCGCGGGAAAAACGAGGACTCGGGCCCTGATTTCTCTTATTTTAGCGTGATGATCATTTCTCCACATGAAGGTGGGTGCCATCAGAATGTTCTCGGAATCGGAGGAGTAAACTGGTGATTGAAATTTCATGAGAAGATCCCGACGCAACGATAAACGCCTTTGTTTTAATGATTGCCACACCAATTACGTATCATGTCTGTAGCACTATCGCCCCTATTTCGCGATAATACAAAACGAGCTGCCCTTCTTTGAATTTTTTCGATATCATCCGTCAGTCCTACCTGATAAGAATCCCACACCACACAGCAGTACTCCAGAATAGGGCGGACATGTGTGGTGTAGGCAGTCTCTTTAGTAGATCTGTTGCACCTTATAAGTGTTCTGCCAATGAATCGCAGTCTTTGGTTTGTTCTACCCACAACATTATCTATCCGATCGTTTCAATTTAGGTTATTTTTAATTGTAATCGCTAAGCATTTCGTTCAATTTACAGCCTTTAGATTTGTGTGACTTACCGCTTAAGCGAAATTTAGCGGATTTCTTTTAGTACTCATGTGGATAACTTCACACTTTTCTTTATTCAGGGTCAAATGCCACTTTTCGCACCATATAGATATCTTATCTCAATCATTTTGCAATTCGTTTTGGCCATCTGATGACTTTACAAGACCGTAAATGACAGCATCATCTGCAAACAATCTAATACAGCTACTGAGATCCTCTCCTACGCCGTTAGTATAGATCAGGAACAATAGAGGGCCTATTAACACCTCCTTGGGGAACGCCGGATATTACTTCTGTTTTACTCGATGACTTTCCGTCTTTTACTACGAACTATGACCTTTCTGTCAGGAAATCTCGAATCCAGTCGCACACCTGAGGCGAATTCCATAGGCACGCAGTTTGGGTAGAAGACGCTTGTGAGAAACGCTGTCGAAAGCCTTCTGGAAATCTAAAAATATGGACTCAATCTGGCATCTAATGTCGATATCACTCATTACTTCATGAGTATAAAGAGCTAGTTGTGTTACGCAAGAGCGCTATATTCTGATTCCGTGCTGACTATGTGTCAATAAATCGTTTTCTTCGAGGAACTTCATAATGTTCGAATACAGTATATGTTCCAAAACCGTACTGCAAATCGACGTTAGTGATATAGGCCTGTAATTCAACGGATTACTCCTACTTGCCTTTTTGGGTATAGGTGTGACTTGTGCAATTTTCCAGTCTTTAGGTACGGCTCTTTCTGCGAGCTAGCGGTTATATATAATTGCTAAATACGGAGCTATAGTATCAGCATACTCTGAGATGAACCTGACTGGTATACAATCTGGACAGGAAGCTTTGCCTTTATTAAGTGATTTAAGCTGCTTTGCGACACCGATTTCTATGTTTCTCATCTTGGCAGTTGTTCTTGATTGGAATTCAGAAATATTTACTTCGTCTTCTTTAGCGAAGGAGTTTCGGAAAACCTTGTTTAATAACTCTGCTTTAGTAGCACAGTCATCAGTGACTTCACCGTCGTTATCGCGCAGTGAAGGTATTGATGCTTCTTGCCACTGGTGTGCTTTATGTATGACCAGAATCTCTGGGTTTTCTGCCAGATTTATAACGCATACAAGGAAAGCGGAGAAACTTCATCCGCTAAGTCACAACGCGGACGAAGGTGTGTGTTGGGTGATCGTGACGGCAGGATTGTGACGAAACGTAAGAGGACAACAACTAAAACAGCACCGCAGAACTGAATGTCGCACTCGCGAACAATGTCAACACCAAAACAACACGAAGGGCCTCCATAAGCAGAGAATTGCAGGGTGATCTGGAGTTCCAAAACCACTCATCAGTGGTGCAAATGCCCAAGCCATAAAACCGGGACTATGGAGCAAAGGAAGAGTGTCATCTTGTCGCATGAGTCTTGTTTCACACTGTTTCCAAGTTCCAGCAGAGTTTACGTCCTAAGAGTGAAACATGGCGGGGGTTCGGTGATGTTTTGGGCAGCTATATCGTGTTATTCCATGGGCGCCATGGTTACTCTGCACGGTCGCATTACTGCCAAGGACTATGTGACCACTTTGGCTTATCAGGTCCTTCCCATGGCACAATGTTTGTTCCTTAATGGTGATGCTGTCCTCCAAGGCGACAGGGATCCTGTCCATACATTTCGCAATGGTCACGTCTGATTTTGTGAGCATGAGGATTAACTGGGGTCTAATCTCCCCATGCCACCAGTCACAAGATCTCAGTATTATTGCCGGCGAGGGTGGCCGAGCGGTTCTAGGCGCTACAGTCCGGAACCACGCGACCGCTACGGTCGCAGGTTCGAATCCTGCCTCGGGCATGGATGTGTGTGATGTCCTTAGGTCAGTTAGGTTTAAGTAGTTCTAAGTTCTAGGGGACTGATGACCTCAGAAGTTAAGTCCCATAGTGCTCAGAGCCATTTCAACCATTTGAATCAGTATTATTGAGCATTTGTGGTCCACTTTGGAGAGAAGACTGTATAATCGCTATCCACCTCCATCATCGCTACCTGAACTTGCCACTATTCTGCAAGAAAAATGATCTACCATTCCCTTAAAAACCATACAGGACCAATATTTATCCATTCTAAGACGCCCGGAAGCTGTTTTGAATGCCAGCGGTTTTCCTACACCATATTAGGAATGGTAACGTGTTGTGTTCTAAAAGTAAAGAAGGCGTGTTTCTCCAGACACTGTTATTCGAGATAAGGAAAGAAAAGTTATTTTACTATATATTTTGATATCTTATCTATTTCTCTTACATTGTATTGAACTGGGGACCTAGAAACGACGGAGAGGTTTCGTCCCCGCCGTAGCCCTCAGTGGTCCACAACCCCACAACACGCTACAGCAGTCCACTCACCCCGCCGCCGCCCCACACCGAACCCAGGGTTATTGTGCGGTTCGGCCCCCGGTGGACCCCCCCTCCCAGGGAACGTCACACACCAGACGAGTGTAACCCCAATGTTTGCGTGGTAGGGTAATTACGGTGTACGAGTACGCGGAGAAAGTGTTTGCGCAGCAATCGTCCACATAATGTAACTGAGGCGGAATAAGGGGGTGCAGCCCGCATTTGCCGACGCAGATGGAAAACCGCCTTGAAAGCCATCCACAGAAGGCCGGCACACCGGACCTCGACACTAATCCGCCGGGCGGATACGTGCCGAGGACCGGCACGCCTTCCCGCTCGGAAAGCAGTGTGTTAGACCCCACGGCTAAACGGGCGGGCTATTTCTCCACATAGTCGCCGTTCAAATTTAAACATTGGTCATAGTGCTCCACAAATTCCCTACATCTCCGGCTGCTGCCAAGCTGCTGAACCGGTCACAAAACATCCTCTTTTAATTAGTTGTCTTTTCCATAGTGCCTTCCGTCCAAAATATCCTTCAATTTGGGAAAAATGTGGTAATTACTCGTGATCTGGATAGCGGAGCGCGTTAACGCGTCATTTCTGGGATTTGGGGAGTCGATCCTGTCCCGCATCGAATGCGCCTAGCGGATTACCGACGAGGATTGGTGAGTCAGTCAGCCTGGACGTGGTTTTCAGGCGGGTTCCGACTACTAACTAGGCAAATACTGGGCAGATACCCTTGTCCCGCCACAGATACACTATGTGATCAGAAGTATCCGGACAGCTGGCTGAAAACGACTTACAAGTT
This sequence comes from Schistocerca serialis cubense, assembly GCF_023864345.2. Classification (NCBI taxonomy): domain Eukaryota; kingdom Metazoa; phylum Arthropoda; class Insecta; order Orthoptera; family Acrididae; genus Schistocerca; species Schistocerca serialis. Next base: position 249,818,648 of record NC_064640.1, read on the forward strand.
CGTAGCGTCCTCCGTCGGTAATGCTCGAATTCAGTATTGTGCTGTCCCACCCTTAGCTTTGATGAAAGCTTCCACTCACGCAAGCATACATTCAATCCAGTGGTGGAAGGTTTTTTGGGGAATGGCAGCCCATTCTTCACGGAGTGCTGCGCTGAGGATAGGTATCGATGTCGTTCGGTGAGGCCTGGCACGAAGTCGGCGTTCCAAAACATACCAAAGGTGTTCTGTAGGATTCAGGTCAGGAATCTGAGCAGACCAGTCCACTACAGAAATGTTATTGTCGTGTAACCACTCCGCCACAGGACATGCATTATGAAAAGGTGCCCGATCTTGTTGAAAGATGCAATCAACAGTGGGAAGCAAGAAGGTTCAAAAATGGTTCAAATGTCTCTGAGCACTATGGGACTCAACTGCTGTGGTCATCAGTCCCCTAGAACTTAGAACTACTTAAACCTAACTAACCTAAGGACAACACACACACCCATGCCCGAGGCAGGATTCGAACCTGCGACCGTAGCAGCATCGCGGCTCCGGACTGGAGCGCCTAGAACCGCACGGCCACCGCGGCTGGCAGCAAGAAGGTGCTTAAATCATCAATGTAGGCCTGTGCTGTGATAGTGCCACGCGAAACAACAAGGCGTGCAAGCCCTCTCCATGAAAAACACGACCTCGCCATAACACCACCGCCTCCGAATTTTACTCTTCGCAGTACACAAGCTGGGAGATGACGTTCACCGGCCATTCGCTATACTGACACCCTGCCTTCGGATCGCCACATTGTGTACCGTGATTCGTCATTCCACACAACGTTTTTCCACTGTTCAGTCGTCCAATGTTTACACTTCTTACACCAAGTGAGGCGTCATTTGGGATTTACCGGCGTGATGTGCGGCTTATGAGTAGCCGCTCGACCATGAAATCCAAATTTTCTCACCTCCCGCCTGTCATAGTACATGCAGTGAATCCTGACGCAGTTTGGAATTCCTGTGTGGTGGTGTGGATAGATGTCTGCCTATTACACATTACGACCCTCTTCTACCTGTCAGCGGTCTCTGTCAGTCAACAGACGAGGTCGGCCTGTACGCTTATGAACTGTACGTGTCCCATCACGTTTCCACTTAACTATCACATCGGAAACAGTGGACCTACGGATGTTTAGGAGTGTGTCCACAAACCACATTCAGGTTGGCCAGTAGACTAAGGCAACGGTCGTTAATTCGAAAACAGGTTCGATACGGGCCGGGCTTAAGTCTACCAAGTTGAGTGACATTCAACTACACGATCAGGGGCTCCGTCATCAGTTTTATTTCCAATGCGTGAGCGAGCTGCGGCTAAATTCCTTCCTATCATGCACATTTTCCACGTTTTCTCTAAAAATGAACAATAAATCTTCATTAATCTACTATCGGAGCATCAATTAGACCTACACATTTCTCACACACAGCGTCTTACTGTAACTCCCACCAAACATGATTTAGGGCAATTCCAATTAGAATATCCAACTAAAAGTAAGGAAATTCTAACAACAGGTGAATTTAAGTATGTAAGGTGCACATCCTTCATCTGATAATTTTTTTTTTTTTTTATAAATAACTTTTTGCTATCAGTCACGATTTTCTTTTCTTTACTGATTCCCATTTTCAAGTGTGTATTTCTTTGTATTATGCCAGTTTTCCGTAATGTTTTCGACGTGAGAGATTCTGCTTTGTTTGTTGACTTTTTAGTTAGTTATCGAATTTTATACGCAGTTATGGCGAAATTTGGAAGAACTTGTACTAAGAATACTGTAAGTACAAGTTATTCCAAATTTCACCACTAACTACACATAAAAATCGATAACTTACTCAAATTCCGCGTTTTTTTACATATTGCAGTGAAGTCAAAAAAACAAAGCAGAGCCTCACATATCGAAAACATTACGAAAAAATGGCGTAATTCGATGAAATACACTATTGAAAAAAGCGTCGTGTAAAAGAAAATCGTACACGGTAGCAGAAAGTTATTTATAAACATACCATTTGTTCCCACAAGTCGCATGCTTTCAAAAACCAATTATAACGGACAAAATCACATTTCATCTGATACTTCAGTTTATGATGTCACCATTCGACTGTGACTTGCTCGATGCCTGTCCTGTGGGTTTAAACAGTTTGTCGCTAACTTCCGTGTCCTTAATTTCAGGCGGCTGCTTTCTGTCGACCGGGAAAGCTATTTTTTAAGAAAACATAGTTACTTATAATTGTATTATTTCTTTGATATGACAATGTTCATTATTATAGATAAATATCCGCCACACACTGCGGGTTCAACAACTCATTGCGCTCGCCGCCTTATCACATTTGCAAAAGAGATAAAATTGGGACTCATCGGACCGCGCTATAAGTCTCCAGTAAGCTACTGCTCAGTTTCTGTGTTCTTTGGCCCATTGAAAAAATGGTTCAAATGGCTGTGAGCACACTGGGACTTAACATCTGAGGGCATCAGTCCCCTAGAACTTAGAACTACTTAATCCTAAGTAACCTAAGGACATCACACACATCCATGCCCGAGACAGGATTCGAACCTGCGACCGTAGCGGTCGTGCGGTTCCAGACTGAAGCGCCTAGAACCGCTGGGCCACATCGGCCGCCGTCCACTGAAGACGTACAGATTTTTTTGCCGCTATAAGTAATGGTCTTCGGCGAGGTATTCTATTCAAAATGTCCACTGCATGCAGTTCCCTTCGCAACGTTAGCTCGGAAAGTGGTTCAGATAGATCTGCATTCACGGGCAGCAGCATTTCATTTCTGCTTTGAAACCTGTTGCCACTGACAAAGCATGACACTTGTCTCCGGTCCTTGTCGGTTAGGATCCTTTTACGAACAATAGGCTTACGCTGTCTTACTTACGCACTAGGACAAAATATGTAGACGCACCTCCAAGGCATTATCCGAATGGGACGGAAATCGGTAGATGTGGTGTACACACACCCATCAAAAAAAGTTTTGCATCACCCCGGCTCCCAGAAATCCTGAAGATAGACGTTGAGTGTGGGTATTGTATCTCAGACACAGTCCTTTGACTGTTCAGAGATGTCACTAAACCCGCCCAAAGATGTAAACAACCATGCATGAACAGCGCCTATTAGACGGAGGGGTTCTGACAGCTGATCGGTGCCAGTCATTCCACCAGGAAAGAAGTACACGGTTCCTGTTGTCTGTAGTTCAACCATGACTAGACAGTCAATACCGGGGTTTAATCACGTCTGCATTGTTACTTTGTGCCAGCAAGGGCTCTCAATGAGGGAAGTGTCCAGATGTCTCGGAGTGAGCCAAAGCGATGTTGTTCGGACATGGAGGAGATACAAAGAGACAGGAACTGTCAATAACATGCCTCGCTGAAGCCGCCCATGGGCTACTACTGCAGTGGATGACCGCTACCTATGGATTATGGCTTGGAGGAAACCTGACAGCAACGCCACCATGCTGAATAATGCTTTTCGTGCAGCCACAGGACGTCGTGTTACGACTCAAACTGGGTGCAATAGGCTGTATGATGGGCAACTTCACTCCCGACGTCCATGGCGAAGTCCATCTTTGCAACAACGACACCATGCAGCGCGGTACAGATGGGCCCAACAACATGCCGTGTGGACCACTCAGGATTGGCATCATTTTCTCTTCACCGATTAATGTCGCATATGGCTTCAACCAGACAATCGTCGGAGACATTTTGGAGGCAACCCTGTCAGGCTGAACGCCTTAGACCCACTGTCTAACAAGTGCAGCAAGGTGGAGGTTACCTGCTGTTTTGGGGTGGCATTATGTGGAGCCGACGTACGCCGCTGGTGGTTATGGAAGGTGTCATAACGTCTGTACGATACGTGAATGCCATCCTCCGACCGATAGTGCAACCATATCGGCAGTATATTGGAGAGGCTTCCGTCTTTATTGACGACAATTCGCGCCCTCATCGTGCACTTCTTTTGAATAACTTCCTTCAGCATAACGACATAGCTCGACTAGAGTGGCCAGCATGTTCTCCAGACATGAACCCTATCGAACATGCCTGGGATAGATGGAAAAGGGCTGTTTATGGAGGACGTCACCCACCAACCACTCAGAGGGATCTACGCCGAATCATCGTTGAGGAATGGGAAAATCTGGACCAACAGTGCCTTGATGAACTTGTGGATAGTATGCCACGACGAATACAAGCATGCATCAATGCAAGACGACGTGCTACTGGGTCTCAGAGGTACCTGTATGTACAGCAATCTGGACCAACACCTCTGAAGATCTCGCTGTATGGTGGTACAACATCCAATGTGTGGTTTTAATTAGCAATAAAAAGAGCGGAAATGATTTTTGTGTTGATCTCTGTTCCAATTTTCTGTACAGGTTCCGGAACTCCGACGTGATGCAAAACTTTTTTTGATGTGTCTATATAGACGAACAAATTATTTCAGTATCAGAAAAACTGGATGATATATCCACGAGGAGGGCCTTCAGAAATTGAACAAATCAATAACGCGTTGGTCCACTTCTCGCCCTTACGCAAGCACTTTTTCGGCGTGGAACTGACCGCCAAGGGTTGTTGGATGTCCTCCTGAGGGATATTGTGCCAAATTCTGTCCAATTGGCGCATTGGATTGTCAGAATCCCGAGATCATTGCAGGTGCCTGCTCATAATGCTCCATACGTTCTCCGTTAGGGAGAGATCCGGCGACCTTGCTGGCCAATGTAGGGTTTTGCAAGCATGAAGATCAACAGTGGCATTACGTTGCTGAAATGTAAGTCCAGGCTGGCTTGCCATGATCGCCAATAAAACGGGACGTAGAGTATCGTCGACGTACCGATGTACTGTAAGGGTGCCGCGGATGACAACCAAAGGAGTACCGCTATGGAAAGACTGGCTGTAGGGGCATATGGCGGGTGACAGTCAGACAAGTATCCCACCACTGCCCGGAACTCTGCAGACATGCCTCCGCTGGACATCGGGGCTCAGTTCCAAGCGGGAACCATCACTAAAGACGATTACACCACAGTCAATGAGGTTCCAGGCCGAAGTCGCGCCCGAGACAGCAGTGCGATATCAACCTCACTATCGCCCGCCATAAGGCCCGACAGTCATTTGTTTTCATAGCAGGCCCTCCAACCATCTCGGTATTTTGACTATTTAATGCGCCAACTGGACTGGCACGATATCCCTAAGGAGGACGTAGAAGAACTCTATCAATTACGGCCAAGCCGAATAGCTGCTTGCATAATGGTGAGAGACGAACTAACGAGTTACTGACTTTCTCAACTTGTGGAGTTATTTCTCTTGAACAAACCATCACATTCTTCTGAAATTGTAATAATTTGTTTGTCGTGCATGTATATCCCATTTACAGATTTCAGTCCCATTCGGATAATTCCTTCGTGGTGCATCATTGTCTTTTTTTCTTAGAGTGTAGCTGTGTGTGGCACACCAGTCTTTGTAGACCGGTTAAACAGTCCCCGTTGATACACCGACAAATCGGTCTGATTCATTCGTAGTGTGGTCATGGGCAGGTCCAAACACGATAGGTCTTTTCTGCAAGACCTACCCTGAACCATCTTACTGCCCTGATTCCACACAACCGATTGGTACATACACACCTTTTCACTGCACGACTTATTTCAGTGGATAGAGGCTCACATGACTAACTGGTACCAGTTCTACACTATCTCGAGCGCTACAAAGCGAATAGTATAGCCCTGAAAGTGGTTGAGCTTATTAGTGGCACGAATAAATTTTGTTCCGCGAGTTTTTATTTTGAACGATCGCTTATTGTGTATATCAGACGAAAGTGGCAAATCAGCCAATTAGGCAAGTACGTGAACATCTGAAAATTTTGGAAGTTTGTGCTAAGTTCCTTTGGGACCAACGTGCTGAGGTCATCGGTCCCACTACTTAATCCAACTTAAACTAAGTTAAGCTAAGAGCAAGACACACACCCATGCCCGAGGGAGGACTCGAACCTCCGACGGGGAGAGCCGCGCGAACCGTGGAACACGCCTGAGACCGCGCGGCTCCACGCGTCTGAGGACATCATCCGTGCTGACTTGTATACCAGGCCAAGACTGGTTAACATCTTACCCCCACTGTCATGCAATGTCTTATAACATAGCGCTCTCAAGCTGAACTGGGCTAGCAAACATGGGTCCATAAACGCAAACTAATATTATAGGATTACGCGATTGCCAAATAATGAATGGAAGCAGTCTCAACCATTAAACACCTAGCAGTATATGTACTGAGCGATTTGAAGTGGAGCGACCACATAAAACTATTGCAGGGAAGGCAGATGCCAGGTTGAGATTTGTTAGGCGAATCCTCAAGAAGAGTAGTCCACCCACAAAAGAGGTAGCTTACAAAACATTCGTTCGACCTCTACTTGAACATTGCTAATCAGTCTGGGACTCTTATCAGGTAGGATTGATTGAAGAAATAGAGAAAATCGAAAGAAAAGCAGCTCGTTGCGTCAGACATTCGTTAAGAATGCGCGAAGTGTCGAGGAGAAATTCATACACCACTAGTGGCAGAAGCTACAAGAGAGGGGTTGTGCACGTCAGTGTGGTTAACTGTTAAAATTCGGAGAGCGTATACTCCTAAAAGAAACGCCCCAATACATTAACTGCTTCTACGTACATTTCCCGAAAGGATGAAGGCAGAATTAGCTAAGATTCGAGTTCGAACGGAGGCTTACCAACAATCGCTTTTTCCTGAGCACCATTCGTGACTGGAACAGGAAAGTGGAGAAACGAAGCGATACACAAAGTAACTCCCGCCACAACAAAAAGTTGGCTTACGAAGTGCAGATGTAGTTGTAGAACAACGCAGCGTATACCCACGAAATACGGCTATCGCCCATCACGGCAGAGTTGAAGCAAAGACGAATTCCGCGTAATTAGTCAACGTTGAACGGCATTATTGATTACGTAATTCCTTTTCACCCAGTTGCTCCTTCAGTATTGTATTGTGGTCTGCAGTGTTCGCGCACCTACGATATCTTTTGGTCTCCAAAATGGCTATACAACAGTTGTGTAGATTAGTGTAGATGGCACACCTTCCAGTGGCTCGCAGGTTAGAACAAAGTAATCAACATTATTATTCTCGGCTGTCCTCGAGGCTGCATGTGTAGGACAATGCTCTGACATATCAGAACTGAACCTGTCTTACGAGTAGTTGCATACATGAGTAACGTATTAGTAATTGTGTCTGTGGAAACAAGGGCGGATGATGTGCTCGTGGAGATACTGCTGTGATGCACGGATAGCAAAATGATTATAGCCGTTCATAAAACTACATACTTACTTCTCAGGAGAATGCTCTCTCGCACAGTGAATCCTTCTCTGAGGCTTGACGGAATCCCTATAGTTCAAATCACTATTTGCAAATATCAAGACAGTCTCTTAGATTTAAAAACAATGTGAAATCCGTTAGTCACAAAGAAGTAAAAACTATTTTCAAATTTATAGAGAGCCGCAGTCAGTCGTTTCCTTTCTGGCTTTATTAATGTAAATCCGGCCCCTCCCGCCGGAGGTTCGAGTCCACCCACGGGCATGGTTGTGTGTGTTATTCTTAGCGTAAGTTAGATTACGTTAGTTTAAGTAGTGTGTAAGTCTAGGAACCGATGACCTCAGTAGTTTGGTCCCTTAGGACCTTAGGAATTCACAAGCATTTGGACATTAATGCAAATCCAGATTTCGGCTACTAACTAGTCATTATCACAGCAGTATTTCAGATTTGTAATACGTGCCCTAGTGCGTCAGCCGTGTTGTTCGGGCTTCCCTCACAGTTCCTTCAAGACTCATTGAACAGTCTTTAGTGAACCTCGACGGGAGCCCGAGCAATAGGGGTGACGTACTAGGGCATGTATTAAAATGCTAATTAATTGAAACCTTCAGCTTCCGACAGGTGTTGTTGATATACCTCGATGGGGACAGCTGAAAATGAGTGCCCCGACCGGGACTCGAACCCGGGATCTCCTGCTTGCATGGCAGACGCTCTATCCATCTGAGCCACCGAGGACATCGATGAATAGCGCGACTGCAAGGACTTATCCGTGGCAAATACGGAATCGATCTGAAATCCCTCGTCAATAGCACTCAACACTTTATGTGAATAAAGAGCTTGTTGTGTTTCACAGGAACGATGTTTTCTAAACCCATGTTCACTGTGTGTCAACAGACCGTTTTTTACGAGGTAATTCATAACGTTGGAACTCAATGTATATTCCAGAATCCTGTTGCATATCGACGTTAACGATATGGGCCTGTAATTTAATGGATTACTCCTACTACCTTTCTTGAATATTGGTGTGACCTGCGCAACTTTCCAGTCTTCGGGTAGGGATCTTTCGTCGAGCAAACGGTTGTATATGATTGTTAAGTATTGAGCTAATGCATCAGCATACTCCGAAAAAAACCTAATTGGTATACAGTCTGCCGGCCCGTGTGGCCGAGCGGTTCTAGGCGCTTCAGTCTGGAACCGCGCGACCGCTACGGTCGCTGGTTCGAATTCTGCCTCGGGCCGGGCATGGATGTGTGTGATGTCCTTAGGTTAGTTAGGTTTAAGTAGTTCTAAGCTCTAGGGGACTGATGACCTCAGATGTTGAGTCCCATAGTGCTCAGAACCATTTGAACCATTTCTTGGTATACAGTCTGGGCGAGAAGACTTGCTTTTATTAAGTGATTTAAGTTGCTTCACAACTCCGAGGATATTTACTTCTACGTTACTCATTTTAGCAGCTGTTCTCGATTCGAATTCTAAAATATTTCGGAAGGCTGTGTTTAGTAACACTGCTTTTGGCAGCACTGTCTTTGATAGTATCTCCATTGCTATCGCGCAGAGAAGGCATTGATTGTTTCTTGCCACAACTTACTTCACATATGACCAGAATCTCTTTGGATTTTCTGCCAGGTTTCGAGACAAAGTTTCGTTGTGGAAACTGTTATAAGCATCTCGCATTGAAGTCCGCGCTAAATTTCGAGCTCCTGAAAAGATCGCCAATCTTGGGGATTTTGCGTCTGTTTAAATTTGGCACGTTTGTTTCGTTGTTTTTGCAAAAGTGTTCTAACCCGTTTTGTGTACCAAGGAGGATCAGCTCCGTCGTTTCTTAATTTATTTGGTATAAATCTCTCAATTGCTGCCAATACTAGTTCTTTGAATTTAAGCCACATCTGGTCTACACTTATATTATTAATTTGGAATGAGTGGAGGTTGTCTCTCAGGAAAGCGTCAAGTGAATTTTTATCTGCTTTTTTGAATAGGTATATTTTTCGCTTATTTTTCGAGGATTTGTGGATTACAATATTCAATCTCGCTACGACAACCCTGTGTTCACTAATCCCTGAATCGGTTTTGATGCTCGTTATTAGCTCAGGATTATTTACTACTAAGAGGTCAAGTGTGTTTTTACAACCGTTTACTATTCGCGTGGGCTCATGAACTACTGCTCGAAATAATTTTCAGAGAATGCGTTTAGCACAATTTCCGATGATATTTTATGCGTACCTCCGGAATTAAACGTGTATTTTCGCCAACATATCGAGGGTAAATTAAAGTCACCACCAACTATTATCGCACGAGTCGGGTACTTGTTTGAAATCAAACTCAAGTTTTCTTTGAACCTTTCAGCAACTGCATCATCTAAACTGGGAGTTCGGTAAAAAGATCCAATTATTATTTTATTCTGGTTCCCAACAATGACCTCTGCCCATACTCACTCACAGGAAGTATCTACTTCAATTCGCGACAAGTTAAACTACTTCTGACAGCAACAAACACACCACCGCCAACCTTGTTTAGCCTATCCTTTCGGAACACCGTTAGGTTCTTCGCAAAATTTTTGGCCGAGCTTATATCTGGCTTTAGCCGGCTTTTAGTGCCTATAACGATTTGAGCATCAGTGCTTTCTATCAGCGCTTGGAACTCTGGTACTTTCCCAACACAGCTACGACAATTTACAACTGTTATACCAATGGTTCCTGTATCTACGTTCTTCCTGTGATCAGCCTGCACCCTTTGTAACTGAAGTCCTTCTTGTGTTTTCCCGAGACCCTCTAACCTAAAAAAAAAAAAAAAAAACACCCTGTCCACGCCACACAGCCCCTGGACGATCTGAAAATCAGCCAAATGTCTATAATGGTATTTATAATCCGTCTTGATTGCATAAAATGTTTATTCAAATGACCGGTTTTCACATGAAAACGCAGCATGTGAAGGTTGCTGTCTATGGATATGTTACTCCTGTAACCGAAATTGCAGATCTGAAGATGGTTCTAGAAGAACCGAAACCGGTCATTTGAATAAACATTTTATGCAATCAAGACTGGTTATAAATAATATTGGAAAAACTAGTGATTGCGGTTATCCCATCAGACATTATGTCTGTTTTAGCAAAATATCTATAAGTACGAAGAATTTATTCAAAGGAGAATTTGAGCGTAGCACATTGCACTTACATTCGAGAGTAAGCCGACTCCAAACCCCGTCTGACCATTCAGATTTGGGTTATTCCTTATTTTCTTAAAACGCCTAAAGCAGTTCCCTTAAAAAGAGCACTGCTGATTTCCTTCGCCTTCCTTACATAACAGGACCTTGTGATCCATCTCTAAATGCTCTAACCTTCCTTCCCTCAAATAAAAAGGGCAACGAGAAATGCAACAAAAAGGGTAACGAGAAATGTAACTTCCAGAGTGAAAGCATAGTACCTAGGACTGAAACTATTAGATGTAAGCCGGCCGCTGTGGCCGAGCGGTTCTAGGCGCTTCAGTCCGGAACCGCGCTGCTCCTACGGTCGCAGGTTCGAATCCTGCCTCGGGCATGGATGTGTGTGATGTCCTTCCGTTAGTTAGGCTTAAGTAGTTCTAAGTCTAGGGGACTGATGACTTCAGATGTTAACTCCCATAGTGCTTCGAGCCATTTGAACAATTAGTTGTGAACAAAAACTGAAAGTTAGCTCAACTGGAAAAGACTGACTACGCACATGGGTACGGGTAGGGTAGGAAGATGGTCGATGCAATAGCTAACACAACGAGGCCATGCAAGATGGTATAATTAATAAAAGATTTAATCGTAGATATATTTACAGATGGTGCGGGCTTGACATGCCATACTACTAGGGATTCCGAGGTAGCCACTAACGATTTACTAGGTGAAAACCTAGGGGATGAATTACTTTGTCCTTGCTTCTTTATAATTTTTTATACTGGCGATCCGCACCGGCTTCACACAGGTAGCACTAAGTATCTACGACTGGACGACTTCTCTGGCGTAGCGGTAACAAATTATATACACAAACCTTCCTTTTAAATGAGTCTGTCAATCAGTGAAAACTGTATCACAATCCCTACAATATTTCCTAAGATTAATCTTCACGTACAGGCAGAAAAGAGCGGCGGGGACTTTAATTTATAATAGGAATGGAACGAGAATATATGTATAGATGTATACATTGTGGTAGTAATAATTTCGAGGGGCTCAATGGCCTGTGTAAGTCTTTCAGTTGGACCTCACTTCGGCGACTTTGGTGTCCGTAACCTGTTATGTAATTGCGGAAAGGGACCCACAGTTTAACGTGGAGCCCGAATCATATTTCGTTTATGGTCGAGTGTCAATATCACAGAGATAAATGCTAGGTTAAAATGACGAGTGAAACATCCGTCGCGCAGTCGCCATTCGATACGGTCACCTTTCAGTTTCCAGGCACACGATTTACCGCTAGACCTCCAGGCCCAAAGTAGAAGTTACGCGGCGTAGCCGCGGGGTAGCGGGAAAATGTATTACTTCCTCCTACATACGTCCCGCGAAATGACCACAACGACAACATTCGAGAAGTTAGAGCTAAAACAGAGGCTCACCAACAGTGATTCCCCCAAGCGCCTTTCGTGAGTGGAACAAGGAAGCAGAGATCCTTTGATGGTACAATTACTACCCTCAACTGCACACCGTCAGGTGGCTTGCGGAGTATTTACGTAGATGTAGGTAATTAAGGAGTGTCCCAGGCAAGTGTGACACTACCGCTACTGTTTCCAATATTGTAACGGGTACCAGTGTTCTGTGGTGGAGGTAGGTGGGTGGGGGCGAGTCACAAGAAGTAGGCTGTCAGTAGGAGCCTTTATTTCCTAACAGTGTTTACTAGAGGCCCGTAGCGCTACGACTTAATGGAGAATCAAAAACGCATCAGAATGGAAATGTCCAAATAATGTTTGACACATTTTCAGAGCAGCCAACAAGATTTTTCGCGTCGGTCTGAGACCAGAGATGAAACTTGTGTACACTACTATATCCCGGCGCCAGTTTACTGGGATGCGAAAGGGATTCTGCTGATAGATCATATTCCCACTGGTCAGACAATTACGGGACAATATTGCGCCATCTCCAGTACCAACTAAAGCAAAAGATAGGCGAAAAAAGGGCCAGATTCGACGAGGAAGAACGTCAACTTTCATCAAGAGAATGCACGCCCACATGCAAGTGTCGTTGCCATGTGAAAAATACATGAACAAAGGTAAGAGGTGTTACCAAACGCGCCTTATTCGCCTGATTTAACTCCATCAGACTTCCATCTCTTCCCCAAATACAAAATTTTCTCGGTGGACGGAGAGTCTCTTCAAACAAAAACTCATAGTCGAAGTTGACGTATATTTTGCCGCCCTAGAGGAATCAAATTTTCGAGGTGGGATCAGGGCATTGGAACATTGCTGGACCAAGTGCATTAGCGAACAAGGAGACTATACTAACAAAAAATTTTACGAAGGTAAGTCGTTTCGACATATACCATTCCGAGAGCATTTCAAATAACTCCAGTGCATATCGATAAAACGATATCGCACTAGACTAATGTGAGACCACCCTGTCTAATGTACACGTAAAACTTCGGTTTGAAAATCATTTTGTTGCTAACGGAAAGCAAACCCACGTTTTCCGTGACACTGGGCGTCACATAAAACGTGTGATGAGCAATATTCATTTATGAAACATTATGGCAGATTAGAAGTGTGTGCCGGACCGAGACTCGAACTCGAGACCTTTTCCTTTCGCGGGGAAGTGCTCTACCGACTGAGACACCCAAGCGAGACTTACAACCAGTCCTCACAACTTTGCTCCTGCCAGTACCTCGTCTCCTGCTTTCACAGAAGTTTTCCCGCTGCGAAACCTGCAAGAGGACGGGTCGTGAGTCATGCTTGGGTAGCTCAGGCGGTAGAGCACTTGCTCGCCAAAGACAAAGGTCGCGAGTTCGAGTCTCCGTCTGACACACACTTTTAATCTGCGAGGAAATTTCATATCGGTGCACATTCCGCTGCAGAGTGAAAATTTCATACCGAATATTCGGTTAGAGTATCACCAACTACACACTGCAAAAACGAAATTGCAAATATCTGCCAAAACACTAGAGAAAATGCGGCTGACGACTCTTAGGAGAGACACCCAGTATAAATGATTTAGTGCATAACTTTGGTAGCTCCATGGGGCTGTTTTCAGATGATGCGGTTGTCTATAAGAATCTGGAAACATCAGAAGACTGCAGGAACACCAGCTGAGGATTGATGAACGTTGCAACAACTGACAACTGACTCGGAACGAAAATAAGTGTAACATACTACGCATATACAGGACAAGGAATCCACTGCTTTACAATTACGCTATTGAAACTTCCTGGCAGAATAAAACTGTGTGCCGGACCGAGACTCGAACTCGGGAGCTTTGCCTTTCGCGGGCAAGTGCTCTACCAACTGAGCTACCCAAGCACGACTCACGCCCCGTCCCCACAGCTTTACTTCTGCCAGTATCGCAGTTCGCAGGAGACCTTCTGTAATGTTTGGAAGGTAGGAGACGAGATACTGGCAGAAGTAAAGCTGTGAGGAGGGAGCGTGAGTCGTGCTTGGGTAGCTCAGTTGGTAGAGCACTTGCCCGCAAAAGGCAAAGGTTCTGAGTTCGACTCTCGGTCCGGCACACAGTTTTAATCTGCCATGAAGTTTCATATCAGCGCACACTCCGCTGCAGAGTAAAAATCTCATTCTGAATTACACTATTGGTCAAAAATCAATGGAAACAGTAACGACCGTGAAATCCACTCGTGAAGAATTACACTATTGGTCACAAAGCGCGGGAAACAGTAACTACCGTAAAATCCAGGGTTCGACAAAAATATGGAAACACTAAAACACATTACCATTTCCAATACGGCGCAGGAAACACGCCGGCATTCAAAACAGCTTCCAGTCGTCGCGGAATGAATAAATACACATTATGCATGGTTTTCAAGGGAATCTTATACCATTCTTCCCGTGAAACAGTGGCAACTTCAGGTAACAGTGATGGAGGTGGAGAGCATCAGACACCCTCTTCTACGAAGCAGGCCACAAAGGCTCAATAATACTCCACGTTTGGTTAATGTTATGGCCAGTGAAGATGCGAAAATTCATCCTCGTACTCTCAAAATCAGTCCTGGATTACACGAGCTTTGTGAACAAAGCCGGCCAGGGTGGCCGAGCGGTTCTCGGCGCTACAGTCTGGAACCGCGCGACCGCTACGGTCGCAGGTTCGAATCCTGCCTCGCGCATGGATGTGTGTGATGTCCTTAGGTTAGTTAAGTTTAAGTAGTTCTAAGTTCTATGGGACTGATGACCTCAGTAGTTGAGTCCCATAGTCCTCAGACCCATATGAACCATTTTTGTGTGAACAAGAGTCCTGTCGTCTTGAAACACAGCATAACCATTGGGGAACCAACACTGTACCATGGGATGGAGATGATGAGCAAAAATGGCCACATAATCCTTGGCAGTAATGTGATAGCAGAGTAGCCATTGGCTGTCAAGATCACCACCACCGAACACGCGCCAAGTTCCACTCATAGGACAAACTCGGCCAGTATTTGTAAACGGTGTGAAACAAGACTCATTCGACGAAATGACTTTCTGCCATTGCCCCATAGTCAGTGTTTTATGGTTTCACCCCACGTTTACCTGTAACAGGAATTTGGGTCGCAGATGGATAGTTCTGGAATTCCAGCTTACCCCGCAATTCGCAACTTATGGAGTCCCTTCGTGTTGCTTTGGTGCTGGCATGGTTCGCGACTGCGACATTCAGTTCTGCAATGACTTTTCCAGCTGACCTCGGTACTTTTTGTCGCAAGCCTCTTCAGTTACCGTCCTACACGATCACTCATCACACACCTTCCCGCGTCGTGACTTAACGGATGATGTTTTTCCGTTTTCCCTGTATGCGTAGAAATCGTCCATACGGTGCCTCTTGAAACACCAAAGATTTTGGTTATCTAGGTTACGGAAGCACCACCATACGAGTGCCAACAATCTGCCCACGTTCGAATTCACTTAACTCTGATATAATACACACAACTGCGGCCGCGCGGGATTAGCTGAGCGGTCGGGGCGCTACAGTCATGGACTGTGCGGCTGGTCCCGGCGGAGGTTCGAGTCCTCCCTCGGGCATGGGTGTGTGTGTTTGTCCTTAGGATAATTTAGGTTAAGTAGTGTGTAAGCTTAGGGACTGATGACCTTAGCAGTTAAGCCCCATAAGATTTCACACACACACACACACACACACACACACACACACACACACACACACACACACACACACAATTATCCGTATGGGACGGAAAATGGTAAATCTGTTGTACATGTACAGACAAACAAACATGTTTGAACACTCACAACTGCGCAGAAGATGGTTCTGACCACGACGACACTAGCAACGTATAGAGGACATTGCACAGATGCTGTTCGTGGTCAAGTAGATCAGCGAAACCTGTAGACTTGGCTAGCATCTGCATTTGTATTCAAGCATGCATTTCTCGCGGTGCTTCCATATTTTTTGTCCAACCCTAGTAGCTAAGAGTAACCATCCGGTGTGACCTAAACTGGAATGTCAACATAAAAAATAACACGAAAAGCAGATACCAAACTCGCAAAAAGAATGTTAAGAATATGTGATTCATCCACGACAGAAGTGGCTTACGAAACACTTATTCGACAGATTCTTGAGTACTGCTCCTCAGTTTGAAGCCCTTCACAAGTTGAATTGATAGAAGAAAAAGACAACATCCAACGAGGAGGGGCGCGTTTCGTCATGGGATCGTTCTGTCGGTGCGAGAGTTTTACGAAAATGTTCAACAAACTCCAATTACAGACGCATTTTCACAAAAATATATATATATATAACCTAGTAGATAGTGTTGTCCGCAGCTCGTGGTCGTGCGGTAGCGTTCTCGCTTCCCACGCTCGGGTTCCCGGGTTCGATTCCCGGCGGGGTCAGGGGTTTTCTCTGCCTCGTGATGACTGGGTGTTGTGTGACGTCCTTAGGTTAGTTAGGTTTAAGTAGTTCTAAGTTCTAGGGGACTGATGACCATAGATGTTAAGTCCCATAGTGCTCAGAGCCATTTGAACTATTAGATAGTGTCGGAAGTTCCATGCGGCTTTTCGCGGATGATGCTGTAGTATACAGAGAAGTTGCAGCATTAGAAAATTGCAGTGAAATGCAGGAAGATCTGCAGCGGATACTGACTTGGTGCAGGGAGTGATAACTGACCCTTAACATAGACAAATGTAATGTATTGCGAATACATAGAAAGAAGGATCCTTTATTGTATGATTATATCATAGCGGAGCAAACACTGGTAGCAGTTACTTCTGTAAAATATCTGGGAGTATGAGTACGGAATGATTTGAAGTGGAATGATCATATAAAATTAATTGTTGGTAAGGCGGGTGCCACGTTGAGATTCATTGGGAGAGTCCTTAGAAAATGTAGTCCATCAACGAAGGAGGTGGCTTACAAAACACTCGTTCGACCTATACTTGAGTATTGCTCATCAGTGTGGGATCCGTACCAGGTCGGGTTGACAGAGGAGATAGAGAAGATACAAACAAGAGCGGCGCGTTTCGTCACAGGGTTATTTGGTAAGTGTGATAGCGTTACGGAGATATTTAGCAAACTCAAGCGGCAGACTCTGCAAGAGAGGCGCTCTGCATTGCGGTGTAGATTGCTCGCCAGGTTTCGAGAGGGTGCGTTTCTGGATGAGGTATCGAATATATTGCTTCCCCCTATTTATACCTCCCGCGGAGATCACGAATGTAAAATTAGAGAGATTCGAGCGCACACGGAGGCTTTCCGGCAGTCGTTCTTCCCGCGAACCATACGCGACTGGAACAGGAAAGGGAGGTAATGACAGTGGCACGTAAAGTGCCCTCCGCCACACACCGTTGGGTGGGCTGCGGAGTGTAAATGTAGATGTAGATGTTGATGAAGGAGTTGTGAATCACAGACTTATTGCTAAAATTCCGAGACAGTACGTTCCCACACGAGTCGAGCAAACATACTACTTCCTCCCAAATACGTCTCGTGAAATGGCTGCAACGAGAAAATTCGAAAAATTATAATTAATACGGAGGTTTACTGACAATCATTCTTCCCTAGCGTCATTCGCGAATGGAATAGGAAACGGGTGGGGGAAGGAGGACGAGTGGGAGGGGGCAGGAGGAGGAGGGTGGAGGGGGAGAGCGCACACAGTGGTAACAGATGTGCCCTTCGCCATACCGTAAGGAAGCTTGCAGGGTACAGTACAGTCCACAAGATGTTATCATGTAGTGGGAACGGGTAACCTTCGCTCCTCGCACAGTAGCTGTTCTACATCAGCAACCTTGTCGCAACGCTTATATATGCATACAGAAATGCTGGGGCACAAGTTGGGCACCGAGCCAACATTCATTTTCATGAGCGTGAAAAATCGCCTACAACTCCGCTGCAACTGGTTTTCGCCTCGGATCGTAGACCCAAAAGAAATCATGCTGTGCCTTTTAGATGTCCAAATGTACACTGTGCAAATCCTATTAATAAACTGCAGTTTTATAATGCTCCATGCTTTTCGTTTCTCTTCTTTGATCTCAAATAACTATACTCTGGAAGGTTTATTCAGTCAGTAAAGCCGTCGTCACATGGGACGAGTTAGCTAACGTTGACGCGTCACTTCACTTCCTGTTAGGTCACGTTGAGGACCCACTTCGACACATGAAAACCTAAACAGGTTCTGCGATATTGGCAACGTGCCACGTACAATAGAACCAATAGGAAGCAAGAACGCTCCCTATGTCACAAGCAGAAAGCGAGATACCACTTTGTATTTGTCGTGTTTGACTGAAACACTTATTCGGTGGCTATTATGTTATACCTTACAACGTATGAATACATGCTGTTTGTCAGCACCAGCACACAGAATGCCTCGAGAACGAATCGTTAGTGCCGCGCGGGATTAGCCGAGCGAGTCATGGACTGTGCCGCTGATCCCGGCGGAGGTTCGAGTCCTCCCTCGAGCGTGGGTGTGTGTGTTTGTCCTTAGGATAATTTAGGTTAAGTAGTGTGTAAGCTTAGGCACTGATGACCTTAGCAGTTAAGTCCCATAAGATTTCACCCACATTTGAACATTTGAATCGTTACTGGAACGATTTGTTGTAAAGAAGTGATGTGAAATGTCATATTGGTGGTTAAAGAATTTTCGAATTTAGTTGCTTTCGCATTGTACTCGCGCGTTACGACAATAAGCCATTTTAAGGCAACGGCACATTGAAGACTCATGAAAAACCTATCGTTCTTAGGATTTATTATAACTAAATGTCAGTTAATTACATTTCGGCGATTAAAGTCTTTATAAGAGTGTAGCATAAAATACAAGGTCACTCATTAGAGACTTTCAGGGAAGCGTAGTTTGTAGCGCCGGCACTTTACTGAATAGAGGGTGGACTGATAGTTTGTGTCCAACTGTACTTTTTTTTCGCCTTCGCGTTTTCTAGAAGGTTATGGGACTTTCTTATGAAATTAATAGAAATAATTTCTGTAATATCTAATTTTATGTAAATATCAGCTCGCTCCCTCTCTCTCTCTCTCTCTCTCAGGAGTGAGTTTGTTCGATTTGGTGAACTTCTATCAGCTGAGGTCCTGAAGGACTGCACATGTATCTTTCCTTTTTATCTAAGTACATGTTCATTGATACTGAAGTTTTTAATAATGTACAAGAGTATATCACAAACAGTACCCCATAACTAGCGTAAGGACAAGGAAGGAAAAGTGCGTTCTAATAGAGATAATGTAGGAATTTTACGCGTGTCCATTTTTGTGAATACACTGCACGGTTTTCGATACAAATAAACCGACAACTGCTACTGGAGAGCACAAAAGCACGTTAATCAGCTCGTCCCGTGCGCCTACGGCGCTGTGTCTCGTGACGTTTGATTTCCCGTCTCCATGCACGTCAACGTTAGCTGCCTCTCCCCGTGCGACGGCTTACCGCTACACTGAATGCCTGCCGTCATCCGTTATCCTTATCCAGATGATTCAAAGAATGTTAGTTTACTATCTCCAATACCTATTCTCACAATGTGTTTGACTAGATGTGAGGCACTAACAGAGAGAATAATCTCACCGTACAAAATATTACTGACCTAAAACTTCCTGGCAGATTAAAACTGTGTGCCGGACCGAGACTCGAACTCAGGACCTTTGCCTTTCGCGGGCAAGTGCTCTACCATCTGAGCTACCAAAGCAAGACACACCACGGCCTCACAGCTTCACTTCTGCCAGTACCTCGCCTCCTACCTTGCAAACTTAACAGAAGCTCTCCTTTCTTTCTGGAGAGCTAGTTCTGTAAGGTTCGCAGGAGAGCTTCTGTTAAGTTTGGAAGGTAGGAGACGAGGTACTGACAGAAGTGAAGCTGTGAGGACGGGGGTCGGGCGGGGTGGCCGACCGGTTCTAGGCGCTACAGTCTGGAACCGAGCGACCGCTACGGTCGCAGGTTCGAATCCTGCCTCGGGCATGGATGTGTGTGATGTCCTTAGGTTAGTTAGGTTAAAGTAGTTCTAAGTTCTAGGGGACTGACCTCAGAAGTTAAGTCCCATAGTGCTCAGAGTCATTTGAACCATTTGAGGACGGGGCGTGAGTCGTGCTTGGGTAGCTCAGATGGTAGAGCACTTGCCCGCGAAAGGCAAAGGTCCCAAGTTCGAGTCTCGGTCTGGCACACAGTTTTAATCTGCCAGGAAGTTTCATATCAACGCACACTCCGTTGCAGAGTGAAAATCTCATTCTATTACTGACCTCTTTAGAAGAGCAGGCCGGTCGTATTAGAGTGCTGTAGATGGCGTACAGCTGGTGGGCCTACTAGAGGCTCATGCGATTCTCCACCGCTCTAGTACGCCATCGCACTTATGCGTTAAGTATTGCCACTCTGTTGGATGGAATCAGCATAATTTGACATTCACGCCGTGAATGAAGTTACCCGATTTGTTGGCGTTTCAACGATGAGAGTCTAGCGCGTCGAGAACGAATTGTGTACTACTTCCAGCCATATAAGACGACCTGAGAATAGTGTAGCAAGAGCATCCTATCAAGCACCTATCCCACACAGAAAACTTCTAAGCCTCTTTGGAACAGCGAGTAAAACGTAGCTCTCACCATCCCAGAAGTTTGGTAGCTGTAACGGACCTAATCATCAATGACTTCAGCTGAATATGAGAGTGCTGACGAAACTTGTGGACACACTGCCTCACCGCACTGAGGTTGTTATCAAGGCTAGAGGCGACGTTACCCGGCATTGGCGTTATGTCTCCTAGGAGTGACTTTTTTTCTCCTTGTTCTTATCTATCGAGGGATGTGGCGCAGTGGTAAGACACTGGACTCCCATTTCGGAGGACTATGGTTCAAATCCCTATCCGGCCATACAGGTTTTGATTTTCCGTGATTTCCCTATATCACTTACGTCAAATGCCGGGATGGTTTCTTTGAAAAGTACACGGCTGATATCCTATACCGTCCTTCCACAATACAAGTATGTGCTCTGTTTCTAACGGCTTCGTCGTCCATGAGACGTTAAACTCATGAGATAAAAAGTCGCACGATTGAAATTTCGTGCCACAAACGGTAATAACCATGACGAAGTAGTAACGACTGATTATCTTTCCATTATTCCTTTCGTATATACAACGAACTGACACACGTAATGCGATAGCGATATGTACATATACAGAGGGCGGTAGTATCCCGCACATAAGGTACAAAACGACAGTCCATTGGCGGAGCTGTCATATATATACACAGAGGATTCATGTGAAAAGGTGTCCGACGTGACTATGGCCGCAGAACAGGAATTAACAAACTTTGGTCGCGGAATGGTATTAGCTGCTAGACGCATGGGACATTCCATTTCGGAAGTCGTTACGAAATTCAGTATTCCGAGGTCCACAGTGTCAAGAGTGTGCCGAGAATACCAAATTTCAGGCATTACCTCTCACCACGGACAACGCAGTATCTGACGGCCTTCAAATAACGACCTAGAGCAACGGCGTTTGCGTAGAATTATCAATGCTATCAGACAAGCAACACTGCGTGAAATACTGCAGAAATCATTATGTACGTACGATGAACGTATCTGTTAGGACAGTGCGGTGACATTTGCCGTTATTGGAGCGCAACATCAGACGACCGACATGCCTTTGCTAACAGCACGACATCGCCTGCAGCGCCTCACCTGGGCTCGTGACCGTATCGTTTGGACCCTGAACGACTGGAAAACGGTGACCCCCATCCGATGAGCCCCAATTTCAGTTGGTAAGAGCTGATAGTAGGGTTCGAGTGTGGCGCAGACCATACAAAGCCATGGACCCAAGTTGTGAACAAGGTACTGATCATCCTGGTAGTAACCAGAATGAGATTTTCACTCTGCAGCGGAGTGTGCGCTGATATGAAACTTCCTGGCAGATTAAAACTGTGTGCCGGACCGAGACTCGAACTAGGGACCTTTGCCTTTCGCGGGTAAGTTCTCTACCAACTGAGCTACCGAAGCACGACTCATGCCCCTTCCTCACAGCTTTACTTCCGCCAGTACCTCGCCTCCTACCTTCCAAACTTTACAGAAGCTCTCCTGCGAACCTGAAAGAAAGGATATTGCGGAGACATGGCTTAGCCACAGCCTAGGGCATGTTTCCAGAATGAGATTTTCACTCTGCAGCGGAGTGAGCGCTGATATGAGCACTTGCCCGCGAAAGGCAAAGGTTCCGAGTTCGAGTCTCGGTCCGGCACACAGTTTTAATCTGCCAGGAAGTTTCATATCAGCGCACACTCCGCTGCAGAGTGAAAATCTCATTCTGGAAACGTCCCCTAGGCTGTTGTTAAGCCATGTCTCCGCAATATCCTGTCTTTCAGGAGTGCTAGTCCTGCAAGGTTCGCAGGAGAGCTTCTGTAAAGTTTGGAAGGTAGGAGACGAGGTACTGGCGGAAGTAAAGCTGTGAGGAAGGGGGCGTGAGTCGTGCTTGGGTGGCTCAGTTGGTAGAGCACTTGCCCGCGAAAGGCAAAGGTCCCGAGTTCGAGTCTAGGTCCGGCACACAGTTTTAATCTGCCAGAAAGTTTCATCTTGATAGTCGTTCCGTAATGGTGTAGGTCATGTTTGAATGAAATGGACTGCTTCATCTGGCACAACTGAACCGATCCCCGACTGGATATGAGAACCGATCACCGACAGCAAATCGTTATTTTCGGCTACTTGGAGATCATTCATGGACTTCATGTCCCCAAACAGATGGAATCTTTGTGGAAGACAATGTTTTATATCACCGGGCTACAGTTATTCACTACTGTCTTGAACTACATTCTGGACAATTCGAGGGAATGATTTGGCCATCCGAATCGCCCGACATGAATCCAGTAGAACATTTATGGGCTATAATCGAGATATCAGTTCGTGCTCAAAATCCTGCACCGGCAACACTTCCGCAATTCTGGACGGCTATAGAGCAGCATAGCTAAACTTTTCTGCCTCGGACTTCCAACGACTTGTTGAATCCATGCCATGTCGAACTGCTGCACTACGCCAGGCAAAAGGAGGCTCAACACGATATTAGGAGATGTCCCAAGACCTTCATCACCTCAGTGTACACTTTAAGACAAATAAATAAACAACGTGCCATGAAGGAATTACCCGCATGGGATGGAAATCGGTAGATGTGATGTACATGTACAGACAAACAAACGATTACAATTTCAGAAAAACTGGATTATTCATTCAATAGTAAGAGCTTCTCAAATTGACCAAGTCAGTAACGTATTTGTCCACCTCTTTCCCTTATGTGCCGGCCGGAGTGGCCGTGCGGTTCTAGGCGCTACAGTCTGTAGCCGAACGACCGCTCCGGTCGCAGGTTCGAATCCTGCTTCGGACATGTATGTGTGTTATGTCCTTAGGTTAGTTAGGTTTAATTAGTTCTAAGTTCTAGGCGACTGATGACCTCAGAAGTTAAGTCACATAGTGCTCAGAGCCATTTGAAACATTTTCCCTTATGCACGCTCTTATTCGGCTAGGCGTAGATTGACAGAGATGTTGGATGTCGTCCAGAGTCGTGCCAAACTGTGTCCAATTGGCGCGTCAGAACGTCAAAATCCCGTGCTGGTTTGAGGGCCCCGCCCATAACGGTCCGAACGTTGCCAATTGGGAAGAGATTTGGAGACCTCGCTGGTCAACGTCGGGCTGGGCAAGCACGAAGACAAGTAGTAGAAACTATCGCCGTGTACGCGCGAGCAATATCTTGCTGAAATTATAAGCAGAGGATTGTTTGCCATGAAGGGCAACAAAACCGGGCGTACAGTATCTTCAACGTACCGCTGTGCTGTAAGGTGCCGCAGATGACAAATTAAGGGGTCCTGTTATGAAGTGAAATGGCATTTCAGACCATCACTCCTGGATATCGGGGCGTACGGTGGGCGACACTCGGATTAGTATCCCACTGCTGTTTGGCGCGTCTCCAGACACGTCTTCGCTGGTTATCGGAGCTCATTTCGAAGTGGGTTCAGTCACTTAAGGCCATTCTACTCCAGTCAATGAGATTCCAGGCCGAAGATATGTCTGGAGACACCCCCATCAGTGGTGGGATACCAACATGACTCTCGCCCGCCATACAGCCAGCAACCAGGAGTGGGGCCTGTGGTTCATTTCTTTTCACAACAGGACCTCTTTGGTTGTTATCCGCGGCACCCTTACAGCACAGTGGTAGGTCGACGATATTCTGCGCCCCGTTTTGTTGCCCTTCCTGCAAGCCACCCAGGGCTTACACTTCAGCACGATATTGCCCGCCCACACACGGCGATATTTTCTACTGCTTGACAAACTCTATCTTGACCAGCAAGTTGCCAGCCCTCCTCCCAGTTGAAAACGTTTGGAGCATTATGGGCAGGGCCCGGCCAACAATATCAGGGTTTTGACGACCTAACTCACCAATTGGACAGAATTTGGCACGATATCCCTCAGAAGGACGCTAAACAACTTTATCAGTCAATGAAAAGCTTAATAAGTGCTTGCATAAGAGCCAGATGTGGACAAAAGCGTTATTGACTTTCTCAATTTATGAAACACCTTTTATTGAATAAATCGTCCAATTTTTGTGTAATATTGCAATTGTTTGTATGTACATGTACATCAAATTTACTGATTTAACCCCGGAAGCAAATGCACACTGCAAAGCAAGGGGTTTTGGAAAATGTAAGGGGGCGATCAAAAAGTTTCCGTTCGAATGTCGTACAGTCCAGAATCGGTATGCGGATCAGGAAAAATCGCCGTGAGCATTGAGGTAATCATCCGACCGACGCACCAGGTTGAAGATGCCCGTTTGGTAAAACATCGTGTCCTGCTCCGTGAAGATGTCCGCAACTGGCCGCTGCACGTTCTCGTCAGACGGGGATCGCCAATCCTACAAGGCCTTTTTTAAGGAACCGCAGTCGTGATATTCGCAAGGGGAGAGCAGCTATAGGGCGGCTGTTCGTGTGTCTCCCACTTGAGTTGGCGTAACTTCTGCATTACGACATTTACGCAGGTGACGCCTGTATATAAGAAGGGTAGAAAGACGGATCCTCAAAATTACAGACCAATATCCTTAACATCGGTTTGTTGCAGGATTCTCGAACATATTCTCAGTTCGAATATAATGAATTTCCTTGAGACAGAGAAGTTGCTGTCCATGCATCAGCACGGTTTTAGAAAGCACCGCTCCTGCGAAACGCAGCTCGCCCTTTTTTCACATGATGAAGGGTATCAGACGGATGCCATATTCCTTGACTTCCGGAAAGCATTTGACTCGGTGCCCCACTGCAGACTCCCAACTAAGGTTCGAGCATATGGGATTGGTTCCCAGTATGTGAGTGGCTCGAAGACTTCTTAAGTAACAGAACCCAGTACGTTGTCCCCGATGATGAGTGTTCATCGGGGGTGAGGGTATCATCTGGAGTGCCCCGGGGAAGTGTGATAGGTCCGCTGTTGTTTTCTATCTACATAAATGATCTTTTGGATGGGGTGGATAGCAATGTGCGGCTTTTTGCTGATGATGCTGTGGTGTACGGGAAGGTGTCATCGTTGAGTGACTGTAGGAGGATACAAGATGACTTGGACAGGATTTGTGATTGGTGTAAAGAATGGCAGCTAACTCTAAATACCGGTATAGATAAATGTAAATTAATGCAGATGAATAGGAAAAAGAATCCTGTTATGTTTGAATACTCCATTAGTAGTGTAGCGCTTGACACAGTCACGTCGATTAAATATTTGGGCGTAACATTGCAGAGCGATATGAAGTGGGACAAGCATGTAATGGCAGCTGTGGGGAAGGCGGATAGTCGTCTTCGGTTCATTGGTAGAATTTTGGAAAGATGTGGTTAATCTTTAAAGGAGACCGCTTATAAAACACTAATACGACCAATTCTTGAGTACTGCTCGAGCATTTGGGATCCCTATCAGGTCGGATTGAGGGAGGACATAGAAGCAGTTCAGAGGCGGGCTGCTTGATTTGTTACTGGTAGGTTTGATCATCAAGTGAGTTTACGGAAATGCTTCAGGAACTCGGGTGGGAGTCTCTAGAGGAAAGGAGGCGTTCTTTTCGTGAATCGCTACTGAGGAAATTTAGGGAACCAGCATTTGAGGCTGACTGCAGTACAATTTTACTGTCGCCAACTTACATTTCGCGGAAAGACCACAAAGATAAGATAAGAGAGATTAGGGCTCGTACAGAGGCAGATAGGCAGTCATTCTTCCCTCGTTCTGTTTGGGAGTGGAACAGGGAGAGAAGATGCTAGTTGTGGTACTAGGTACCCTCCGGAGTATGTATGTAGATGTAGATGTAGATGTAGATGTAGATATGGGAACATATGTTTGTGTCGAATCGCGACCAGCACAGAACTTGGCGTACCAACCCACAACGATGGTTTTCAACACACACGCAACTCCATACATATTCATCATTCTCCTTCGGCAGCCAAGGAAAGAATAACAGCGCGCTGGTTTTTGGACGCATTTGGTAATAATGTCGCCATAGTTCACGTTTCCGCATTTACCGCGCGCACGCCGTGAAGACACGAGTAACACAGTAATTCCTTGTCTACATGACACCCACATAGGAGTCGCTCTATGTTGCATACAAGCTGCAGCAACGACCTCAAACCAAAACCTTTGGCTGAACTTGGACAAAGGGGGTTGGGGGCGAAGAGGGAGATCCATCACTACGCTATCTGGGCAAAGCAACCATCCTGACATAGGCCTGTAGTAGTTGTGGAAAATAGCACAGAAAATTGTTTCGATTCTCCACACTGCAGCCGATTTCCACGGTATTCGTGGGAAGGCGTTGTTTCAGTACTGTCTTGTGTTTTTTGTAGTTGCAGATGATCACGGAGAGGAAAAAAATGCGGTTGCTGCCACATTTCTAACCCTGTCGACGACTACCAAGATGCTGGCGACCATGATATCCCCACCCGACTGTATTGCGAAAACGTCTGCTGATTAAAGGTATGGCCGGCCGCTGTGGCCGAGCGGTTCTGGGCGCTTCAGTCCGGAACCGCGCTGCTGCTATGGTCGCAGGTTCGAATCCTGCCTCGGGCATAGATGTGTGTGAAGTCCTTAGGTTAGTTAGGTTTAAGTAGTTCTATGTGTAAGGGACTAATGACATCAGATGTTAAGTCCCATAGTGCTTTGAGCCATTTTTTGAACGAAACGTATGGCATTGATGCAAAATCTATTGATCACCAGCTGCACGTCCTTGGTGGTCAAAAAATGATTCTTATATTCATTCTACATCTACATCCATACTCCGAAAGCCACCTGACAGTGTGTGGCGGAGGGTACCTTGAGTACTTCTATCGGTTCTCCCTTCTATTCCAGTCTCGTATTGTTCGTAGAAAGAAAGTTTGTATGCCTCTGTGTGGGCTCTAATCTCTCTGATTTTATCATCATGGTCTCTTCGCGAGATATACGTAGGAGGGAGCAATATACTGCTTGACTCCTCGGTGAAGGTATGTTCTCTAAACTTCAACAAAAGCCCGTACCGAGCTACTGAGCGTCTCTCTTGCAGAGTCTTCCACTGGAGTTTATCTATCATCTCCGTAACGCTACGATCAAAATTCGAAACCAGAACCTCTGGTTGAGCGGCGGTAGACTAGCGTGCGCTACCGAGGTTGGCTTCAGAGTCAAGTAGTCTCAAATGTAGTTGAATATCTAAATCGGGTTACCAGACCGCTATTTGTCTCGAAGAGCGGAAATTTGGAGTTTTAAGTCCACCGATGCGTGGTCATTGGTCACAAAAAGGTAGCGACATTCCATGCAGCCTTGCTGAATGAACAGTCCTCGCGTTAGCCTGATGTGATTATAGGGAGCCATGGGAACTTCAGTCAGGATCACCGAACGGGGAGCGGAAGCCCAGCTCCTGGATACAAGGCGGAGTCAGTGTGGCACTGCCCTCAGACATAATGCTAGTGGCTGGTGTGCTCCAGTCGGGTCCTTGATATAATCTCCCGATTTCCTGAATAACTTGTTAAAAAAATTTATATAGTTTTAATTGTGAACTCAAAGACTGGGATTAGGTAATTTTTTGCTAGCGCTGATAACATAGCCTCTATGTCCCATTAGAATGTCGCTGAGTGCGAATCACTGTCGTAATTACTGCGCTAACTTGCTTATCGCAGAGGAAAAGGAATGAGGAATATTAGTGTTTAACGTCCCGTCGACAAAGAAGACATTAGAGACGGAGCGCAAGCTCGGATTAAGGAAGGAAATCGGCCGGCCCTGTGGCAAGAGCCACGCTGCAACGATCTAGGGAAATCACGGGACACCTAAATTAGGATGGGCGGAAGGGGATTTCAACCGGTATCCTCCCGAATGCGAGCCCAGTGTGCTAACCGTGGTGCCAACTGGCTCGATTATCGCAGAGGAAGCGTATAACATGTTACTTTAAGAAGACAACCCAAAACGTATTTCCAGTGAGCCAGTACTAGTGGTTAATACCTTCGATAATTCCCTTGCGTGAAAGGGTTGCCACTGGGTTCCAAACGCCAATGAACACTTCTGGGATGCTCTATCCTGGTGTACACCAACTATTTTGAAGGGTCATAGCTGTTTTAATTACCAGCTTAGGAAGGCAAATACACTCTAAGACAAGAAAAAGCACCACGAAGGAATTATCCGAAGATGCGCGGGATTAGCCGCGTGGTTTAAGGCGCTGCAGTCATGGACTGTGCGGCTGGTCCCGGCGGAGGTTCGAATCCTCCCTCGGGCATGGGTGTGTGTGTTTGTCCTTAGGATAATTTAGGTTAAGTAGTGTGTAAGCTTAGGGACTGATCACCTTAGCAGGTAAGCCCCATAAGATTTCACACACACACACAATTTTCCGTATGGGACAGAAAATGGTAAATCTGCTGTACATGTACAGACAAACAAACGATTACAGTTTGAGAAAAAAATGGATGATTTATTCAAGAGGAAGAGCTTCACAAACTGAGCAACTCAATACAGCGTTGGTCCGCTTCTGGCCCTTATGCAAGCAGTTATTCGGCTTGGCATTGACTACTATAGTTTTTGCATGTCCTCCTGAGGCATATCGTGCCAAATTCTGTCCAATTGGCGCGTTAGATTGTCAAAATCGTGAAATGGTTGGAGAATCCTGTCCTGAATATTCCTAGTTAAGGTAGGATTTGGCCAGCACGAAGACAAGTAGTAGAAACTCTCGTCTCGTGTGGGCGAGCGTTACCTTGCTGAAATGTGAGCCCAGAATGGTTTACCACGAAGGGTAACAAAACGGGGCGTAAAATATTGTCGACGCATCACTGTGCTGTAAGAGTGGCGCTGATGATAGCCAAAGAGGTAGTATTATGAAATAAAATGGCACTCCACACCAACACTCCTGGTTACCGAGCCGAATGCCGGCGACATTCGGCTCGGTATACGACAGATGTCTGGTGCGTTCCCAGACCCGTCTTCGATGGTCATCGAGGCTCATTTCGAAGCGGAACTTATCACTGAAGACAATTCTACTCCAGTCAATGAGATTCCAGGTTGAAAACATGTCTGGAAGCGCCCCGGACACTGGTGGTGTTGCTGACTATCGTCCACCGTACGGCCTGGCAACCAGGAGTGTGGGGGTGTCTTTTCTTTTCATAGCAGGACGTCTTTTGTTATCTTCCGCAGCGTCCTTACAGCATAGCGGTATGTCGACCACGTTCTACGCCTTTTTTTGTTGCCCTTCATGGCAAGTCATCCTGGGCTTACAGTTTAGCAAGATAATGCTCGCCCGCACACGGCAAGAGTTTCTACTGCTCATCTTCGTACTTGCCAAGTCCTGCCTTGGCCATCAAGGTCACCGGATCTCTTCCTAATTGAGAACTACAGTTTAGCAAAATAATGCTCGCCCGCACACGGCAAGAGTTTCTACTGCTCATCTTCGTACTTGCCAAGTCCTGCCTTGGCCATCAAGGTCACCGGATCTCTTCCTAATTGAGACCGTTTGCAGCATTATAGGCAAGGCCCTCTGACCAGCTCGGTATTGTGACGACCTAACGCGCCCATTGGACAGAATTTGGCACGATATCCCCCCAGGAGGAAGCCGACAGCTTTATCAATCAATCCCAAGCCGAATAACGGCTTGCCTAACGGCCAGAGGAGGGCCAAGGCGTTATTGACTTGCTCAATTTGTAAAGATGTTTCTCTTGAATAAATTATCCAACTTTCCTGAAACTGTTATCACTTGCCTGTCTGTACAGGTACATTCATTCCATCGATATCAGTTCCATTCAGGTAATTCTTTTCTGGTTTGCCTTTTCTTGCCTTATGGTGTGTTTTAGATCTTCTAGAACGCTTAATGAGACTTTCTCTAGTCTCTCAATTTTGTGCAGCTGAAAAATGCCACGACGCATTGAGCTGTCTCTCTAAATCACTTGAGGCTAGTGCCGGAACGGTTCCACCAACAACCTACGCAATATTTCCTGTTTCATCCTCGTTTAATTAAGTAACTGCACCGTCTCACACCAAAGTCAACGAAGCTTTATACTGTAATTTTCTGTTTCTTTCTTTAAGCCGCAATTTGGTTTGGGTTCTGCATTAAATTGTAACTAACTGAGTAAGCTGATTTTCATGTAGGTGACCATGACAAGTAAAGCTCTGTAGTGATCTAAATAGCCTCCGAATTTTCGACTATTTTATTTTCGCCAACAGGAATCGATGTCATAGATGTCAATAGGCGATTCCACCGGCTGTTGAAAAGTTCGGAGGGAGTGGCTCTGAGCACTATGGGACTTAACTTCTGTGGTCATCAGTCCCCTAGAACTGAACTACTTAAACCTAACTAACCTAAGGACATCACACACATCCATGTCCGAGGCAGGATTCGAACCTGCGACCGTAGCGGCCGCGCGATTCCAGACTGTAGTGCCTAGAACCGCTCGGCCACTCCGGCCGGCTCGGAGAGAGTGGGTAGAGACGTTTTTAACACGGCTATTATGATTTGCCTGCAGATTCCTTTATCAGCCCTTCTTTAGTAAGACAGTGAAACCGCAAAGAGGTTTACGATGGCCTGCCAACACTTGACTTAATTTTTTGGCGCAAGGGATAAAGGGAAATACCTTTCGTGCCCTACAGTAAAGTCGCTTCCGAGCGCACGCTTACAGAACTTCGAGCAGTCACTGGCCCCACTCCGTGTCCATGCATACGTATGAACAGGATCGTACAGCCGTGGACTTGGCTAGCTTTGTCCCCACGCCGGCCCCCTCCTACACAGTGGTTATGACTCAGTTGCTTTTTAGATGGGACTGCAGGTTCACTGTGGCCGTACAGGCTATGAGGGCCTCTATGGAGTGGCGGCTGACCACCTGTTTGAAAATCCACCTGGAAACTGGACTGCCTGCAATACGGAGCTGTCAACACTACTAACGGTCCTGCTTTTAAATATGACCGACACCCAGTACAGCTGCACTTACCGCGCTGGTGGCTGTCAAAGGCCAGTGTTTCTGCTGTCAGTTACCACATTCAACCTGCAAGTTCCCTTACCTCATTGCTAATATGGCGCTGGAGTTAACATTTTACTTCGCAAATAGAATCTGAAACGATAAGTTGGGAGCTAAATTACTACCATCAACATTTTACGTTCCAAGTCTGGTGATGTAGGATCAAGAAGAGATTGCAGCTTCCCGTAGACACCAAGGTCATTTCAGGGGTAGCACTACATCGGATTGGGCAAGGACTGGAGAAGGAATCGGCCGTGACCTTGAAGAAACCATCTCGGCGTTCGCCTGATGGAATCCACAAGAACAAGGAACCCCAATGCAACGTTGCTCGGACGGGAATTTGAACCCCGCTCTTCCCCAAGATGAGTTCACTGTGACAACTACAGCACTTCATACTATTTTCATTATAAGGATATTACAGTCAAGTAATAACCCATGTCAATTACATTTGTGATAAATATTTGTCAGCATACCAAAAATTATGAACTAACACTTTGCCGCAGAAGGACTTTACTAAGAATTATTGCTTAGTTAGAACTTTGTAGTTCGACGGACTCCTCTTGCACACGCGACCCCCCCCCCCCCCCCTCCACCCCTACACACACACACACACACACACACACACACACACACACACACGTTAGACGAAATACACTTTTGAAGTGCTCTCACTAAGGCGAGTGACCTGAATCCTTAATCCACAGGCTTATCGGGTTCGAGTCCCATTGTCATGCGTAGGTGGAACCTTAATCTCTATGTCCCACGGGCACTTGGGTGCTCTATGTTGTCTTATAGCGACAGTTATGCGTGTCGATGACCACGTGACACTTCCCCCCTCTCGCCGCCAAATCGCCGTCGTCATCCACACCCCCATCCGCTTCCCCCTGCCGAGCCACAGTCTGTTATAGTCTACAAAGTCTGAGGCTATAGAGTGTTTTATAGACCATCACCATTGTAATTATGAAGTCATTGTAGTCCTGGCCCTGTGTTCAGATATATGGGCGTATTTTCCACAAACTCATGTAAACTTCGTCTGGTTTTGATAAGCAAGATAGAAAATAAACATGCGTGAAACAAAGTTAATGTGGTCAACACCGCGAGCAAAAGAAACTTTGATGCATTCTGTAGTTACGTCTCTTAAGTACGACGCTATGCACACGCAGTCTCAAGAATACTTTTAACAATTCTGGCCGCCTTCACACACACACACACACACACACACACACACACACACACACAAAAGCACATGCGAGCTAAATTCATCGAAGTATTGTTACGATAAAAAAAAATTTTGGAACCAGACTGGAATTGTTGCCATTAATCTAGACACAAATTTGCTCAATAAAAATTACATGCAAATCACCTAAAACAGTTAGCCGCGTTGTAACGGTTCCACTCAACATAAACAGAAATATCTCGCAATAGCGCATTCCAGTCTGAAGACGGAAAGCAAGTGCATCTTACAAACTGAAAACAACACGCTTTGTTTATAAACAAAGCGCTACGACAGCCGATTTAACTCGGCTTCGGCACTACTGTTATTCCCCACGCTTCAGTTTTCATTTCGATAAATAAGTCAGCGTATTAACAATCGCACGTGAAACGTGCGTCGACGCATGCAAATTATCGGCGAAGAATACACCGAATTACCATGCAGGGTGAGGCAAAACGCTGGGTATCGTACAGCACAACAAAAGTGAAACAAAATAAAAATGCACGAAATCAGTCAGCGTTCCACGACGCTATTGATTATTACGCCCTAGGGAATTCCACTTGACCCTGAAGGCGGGCGCTCAACCTGCTCAGTGTCGGACACAAATACGCGCGCGACCGGCAAAACAAAGCGCGGGAACAACGTGCCACTGCTATAGGCCACTCTACAAAATGGGATCATGCAGTGTAAACGGGTTACCTTGGCACCTGGCACGGTGACGTCAGGCAGCGGCCGACGCCGGCAAAACTCTGCGCGCCCGACGGCTGCCGGCCGCCGCCGATCAATACCGAGCCGTGACGTCACTCGAGCATGCTCGATACCTACACTGAACCCGGGCGCCAACTTTGGTCTTATCCGCGCGGTCGAGGCCACCCTTAAAACTCTCACACCCCAAACCGAGCCATCAAACTCTTCCCGGCTTTTACTAGTTACACAATAGATAAACTTTGCACTAACTGAACATCGGAGGCGAGCGTTTCTACTTCGGCGCAGCAGCGACATTCTCACATCCCGCGTGAAGGGCAAACACAACAACACGCAGCTCCTCTCTCATAATCAACAACTGTCACCCTGTGTCTTAGATCGAGTAAAAACTAATATGAATTACTGTCCTAACTAATTAATGCTCGGTAACCGTGAAATCTCTGTACAATACACAAATATCGAAAATGTGAAATAATAGAGACGAAAATTAAGATATGAATAAGCTATAGGATAAATATGAGTGCACTATTCAACGTAGCACGCCTCTGAAATACTGGATGTTTCAGCTTAGCAACGAGTCTGCGCGCCGTCGCATACATTAGCCGGAAGACGGTCGATTATGGAAGCTTCACGTAACTCCTTTGCCGCGTAAACTTACGTTAGAATAACTCTGCCACGTGAAATTACGCTAGAATAACTCTTGTAGCTACAACCGCTCTGATGTGTAACAAACGCCTTAACCACCGAATCTTTGCTTCTAAAATATGCGTTTAACTGCAACCATTTTCTAAAATGTCACGCATAGCTTCGGAAATCTTCCCCAAAGAATACACCCAGTTTTTAACAACCATTCATGCCAAAGTGTGTTAACAAAACTTATTCTTAAAAAAAGTCTGAAACTAATTCCCTGACACAAATGTTATTGTTACTACTGCTGTTCTTACCACTCGTGAATAAGATTCTTGGTAATATATTTAATGAAATAAACCGAGTAGAGAAAATTTGGAATACATTTCACATAAATTTTCTCAGCATGTTATAGTCTTAGGTGGAGATTTCAATTTACCAGATATATACTGGGACACTCAGATGTTTAGGACGGGTGGTAGGGACAGAGCATCGAGTGATATTATACTGAGTGCACTATCCGAAAATTACCTCGAGCAATTAAACAGAGAACCGACTCGTGGAGATAACATATTGGACCTACTGATAACAAACAGACCCGAACTTTTCGAATCTGTATGTACAGAACAGGGAATCAGTGATCATAAGGCCGTTGCAGCATCCCTGAATATGGAAGTTAATAGGAATATAAAAAAAGGGAGGAAGGTTTATCTGTTTAGCAAGAGTAATAGAAGGCAGATTTCAGACTACCTAACAGATCAAAACGAAAATTTCTGTTCCGACACTGACAATGTTGAGTGTTTATGGAAAAAGTTCAAGGCAATCGTAAAATGCGTTTTGGACAGGTACGTGCCGAGTAAAACTGTGAGGGACGGGAAAAACCCACCGTGGTACAACAACAAAGTTAGGAAACTACTGCGAAAGCAAAGAGAGCTCCACTCCAAGTTTAAACGCAGCCAAAACCTCTCAGACAAACAGAAGCTAAACGATGTCAAAGTTAGCGTAAGGAGGGCTATGCGTGAAGCGTTCATTGAATTCGAAAGTAAAATTCTATGTACCGACTTGACAGAAAATCCTAGGAAGTTCTGGTCTTACGTTAAATCAGTAAGTGGCTCGAAACAGCATATCCAGACACTACGGGATGATGATGGCATTGAAACAGAGGATGACACGCGTAAAGCTGAAATACTAAACACCTTTTTCCAAAGCTGTTTCACAGAGGAAGACCGCACTGCAGTTCCTTCTCTAAATCCTCGCACAATCGAAAAAATGGCTGACATCGAAATAAGTGTCCAAGGAATAGAAAAGCAACTGGAATCACTCAATAGAGGAAAGTCCACTGGACCTGACGGGATACCAATTCGATTCTACACAGAGTACGCGAAAGAACTTGCCCCCCTTCTAACAGCCGTGTACCGCAAGTCTCTAGAGGAACGGAGGGTTCCAAATGATTGGAAAAGAGCACAGATAGTCCCAGTCTTCAAGAAGGGTCGTCGGGCAGATGCGCAAAACTATAGACCTATATCTCTTACGTCGATCTCTTGTAGAATTTTAGAACATGTTTTTTGCTCGCGTATCATGTCATTTCTGGAAACCCAGAATCTACTATGTGGGAATCAACATGGATTCCGGAAACAGCGATCGTGTGAGACCCAACTCGCTTTATTTGTTCATGAGACCCAGAAAATATTAGATACAGGCTCCCAGGTAGATGCTATTTTTCTTGACTTCCGGAAGGCGTTCGATACAGTTCCGCACTGTCGCCTGATAAACAAAGTAAGAGCCTACGGAATATCAGACCAGCTGTGTGGCTGGATTGAAGAGTTTTTAGCAAACAGAACACAGCATGTTGTTATCAATGGAGAGACGTCTACAGACGTTAAAGTAACCTCTGGCGTGCCACAGGGGAGTGTTATGGGACCATTGCTTTTCACAATATATATAAATGACTTAGTAGATAGTGTCGGAAGTTCCATGCGGCTTTTCGCGGATGATGCTGTAGTATACAGAGAAGTTGCTGCATTAGAAAATTGTAGCGAAATACAGGAAGATCTGCAGCGGATAGGCACTTGGTGCAGGGAGTGGCAACTGACCCTTAACATAGACAAATGTAATGTATTGCGAATACATAGAAAGAAGGATCCTTTATTGTATGATTATATGATAGCGGAACAAACACTGGTAGCAGTTACTTCTGTAAAATATCTGGGAGTATGCGTACGGAACGATTTGAAGTGGAATGATCATATAAAACTAATTGTTGGTAAGGCGGGTACCAGGTTGAGATTCATTGGGAGAGTGCTTAGAAAATGTAGTCCATCAACAAAGGAGGTGGCTTACAAAACACTCGTTCGACCTATACTTGAGTATTGCTCATCAGTGTGGGATCCGTACCAGGTCGGGTTGACGGAGGAGATAGAGAAGATCCAAAGAAGAGCGGCGCGATTCGTCACTGGGTTATTTGGTAACCGTGATAGCGTTACGGAGATGTTTAATAAACTCAAGTGGCAGACTCTGCAAGAGAGGCGCTCTGCATCGCGGTGTAGCTTGCTCGCCAGGTTTCGAGAGGGTGCGTTTCTGGATGAGGTATCAAATATATTGCTTCCCCCTACTTATACCTCCCGAGGAGATCACGAATGTAAAATTAGAGAGATTAGAGCGCGCACGGAGGCTTTCAGACAGTCGTTCTTCCCGCGAACCATACGCGACTGGAACAGGAAAGGGAGGTAATGACAGTGGCACGTAAAGTGCCCTCCGCCACACACCGTTGGGTGGCTTGCGGAGTATCAATGTAGATGTAGATGTAGAAGTTGAATTCGAACCGCAGCGAAGCTTGGTATACATAAAGCATTCTCGATTTTCGAATCTATGGAGTGACTGTGAAAAATATTAAGTAACTTTACTGTATGGGAAATGAGCATACGCTTCCATCTGCTACAATCTTAAGTTCCAACGTATTTTGAAAATAATTAACGTTTTTGAGTGTTACAATATAGTGTCCTTAAGACACTATGCTTATTAAAATGTTTTATTACAGCATATGCTTCGTCTTATATTACCACTAATGAGACAAAATTGTAGCTGTGAATCGCTATCACTGAGTCATTGCACGGCATTTTAATCTCCCTTTCTATTAAACGTAAATTACTGTATTTCCTCTAATAACACACTTACATACACAACAGGGAGTCTCCATGATCGAATGCCGTCAAGGAGACATTTACGAGACGAAATGAGATGCAAAACTACGTATATTGGAGGAAGATCCATATTGAAGTGCCAAAGGACACTAATTATATCCGCTATCCGTTCTTACGTGTAAGTTTCCTGCAAAACTAAGAACTGATGGCACTGCCATGGAAAATTTTTCACCCTTTAGCGAAACAAAATGGGAAAGCCAGAGTTGCATTCAAACTTCTTATCTGAACAGTTACGAAGATTAGCGGCGAAGTTTGAATAATTGCTAAATTCCGTAGTGCAGCTTATCGGTGAAGGACAATGCTCCTGCCACCA
Organism: Schistocerca serialis cubense; assembly: GCF_023864345.2. Taxonomy (NCBI): domain Eukaryota; kingdom Metazoa; phylum Arthropoda; class Insecta; order Orthoptera; family Acrididae; genus Schistocerca; species Schistocerca serialis. The sequence goes on from NC_064640.1 coordinate 249,856,020, forward strand.
GCTCAGGATAACTCCTTCCATTGGATTAGCAACACCAAATGAAGAAACGGGAATACGGCTGCGGCACACGGCATTCCCATACGTAATGACCAATACCATAAGTTTTAACACCACAGCCACGCGGACTGTAATACATTTTAATTTTGTGTAATGCCTACATGACGTGATCCAGTTCCTGGAACCTGCTTGAAGCGGTTCTTTACAGACGAAGCAAATTACTCTACGTTATAGCCTACGACTGTATATAATGGGAACAGAACTCTTCGCTCATGGTGAACTACTCCCATATTTCGCATTCGGAACTCTATGCGGTTGAAGTGCCAAAGATGAAATGTTAAGTATGTACTGGAAAACCGATACGTATGAATATATGTATAGGAACCTTAATAATAGAGTTCACTTATTGTGTTTTTAATTGTGCGTTTTGTTCGATAACGGACACTTCGAAGAACAGCCTCACCTACAGGCTTTTAGTGGGATATCAGATAATCTCCATTTTGCTGTCAACGTGTCTGAAACGCGTATCTGTGGGAGCTTATGAGCGTTTTTTAAACTGAAATTCGTGAAGTTATGGTAGATCAGATACAAAATTACGGTACAATACATGCAATTTTTGTGTAACACTTCGTATTTGCATATACTTTGCCATTATTTTGTATATGTTTAGCGCAGTTTTGCGGACTTTCAAATTGCAGTATAACCTCCTACAGATACGCGTTTCTGTCGTGATGACGTGACACTGAAGGTCATTCGACGGCCAACTAATGCCGTGAAGATGAAGCTGTACTTCGAAGTGTACAGTGACGAATAAAATGACGCAGTTGTAAAGACAATACACGGACAGTATTTTTAAGTGTTCCAATAATCGGTTTTGCTGAGATCATCCAATACGGCTACCACGAAATTTCATGAAAATACGATGAGTGTATGCAGCAATTTTTTTTCTCCGCCAGTTTCGAATGAAAAAATGCGAAATTTCTTGTGGGACATCATGGAATATTTCCGCTTCAGCCCCTATAGTCTCATGAAATTCAGATACGTGAAGGCGCTATACGCAAGCTTCAAAATGGCTTCTGTAACTAAGGTGCGTTCCAAGCAGACAGCTGTCATTAAATTTCTTTTGGCGAAAAACCTGAGCATCGCAGATATTCATAGGCAGTAGCAGAATGTTTACGAAGACGTGGCAGTTAACAAAAGCACGGTGAGTTGTTGGGCGAGCTGTCTGTCATCATTGCAACAAGTTCGCGCAAACCGTTCCCACCTCCCGCCTGCCTGCCGGCAGCACACGGTTGGGACTCCTACAACATTGGAACGTGCAGACACTCTCATTCGAGGTGATCAACGGATCACAATAAAACACATCGCTGTACAACTGGAGGCTCTGTTGGTAGGGCAGACACACTCGTCCACCAGTACTCAGAAGTGTGTGTGTTTAAAAGCCGGTGTGTGTGTGACCGAGCGGTTCTAGGCGCTTCAGTCTGAAACCGCGCGACCGCTACGGTCGCAGGTTCGAATCCTGCCTCGAGCATGGGTGTGTGTGATGTCCTTAGGTTAGTTAGGTTTAAGTAGTTCTAAGTTCTAGGGGACTTATAACCTAAGATGTAGAGTCCCATAGTGCTCAGAGCCATTTGAACACAAGACCACAAATAGCAACGAAGGACCATCTGTGCGGAACAACGCTACTGTGTGACAACGAAAGGCCTCACACAACTCTCCGCACTGGAGAGAAGTTCACAGAACTTCATTGGACTGTACTTCCTCATCCACACTACACCCGGATCTCGCACCTTCCGACTTCTATCTCTTTGGCCCACTGAAGGATGCGTTCTGCGGAAAGCAGAACGTACGTGATGCGTTAGTTATTGATGCAGCAAGAAGTTAGCTCTGACGTCTACCAGTAAAATGATACCAAGTGAGTACACAGGCCCTCCCACGTAAGTGGGCGTAAGGTCGTCGCAATGAACTGAGGTTATGTTGAAAAATAGGATTTTGTAGCCAGAAGAGTGGAGAATAACTTGGTGTATTGGAATCCTGAATAAAACTAACCTGCTTTGATAAACAAAATGTATCGAATTTCTTACTGAACGCCGATCGTATGTCTGTCGATGACTCTCCATCCACTGTAACAAGCTGTGTCTTCCCTACCAATAAATCCTCACTCCAGTCCCACATTTCGTTTAATATACCAAATGATCATACCTTCATTAATAAGCGTTGGTGCAGTACTGATTCAGACACTTTTCGGAAGTCAAGAAATACTACGTCTATCTGATAGCTTTGATCCATAACTTTCAGGACGTCATCTAAGAAACTTGCATGTAGGGTTTCGCATGATGGATGTTTCCGGAATCCTTGTTGACTGGCATGGAGAAAGTCATTATGTTCGAGACACCACATTACATTTGACCTGGACATAGATGAATGTCAAAGATACTGGACGGTACGTTTGTCGATCAGTTTTGCTACCCTTCTTGTAGGCAAATGTAACCTGCGCTTTCTTGCAGCTGCTGGCCAGAGTTCTTTGAGGCGATATTGGCTACATGGCGTATCATGTCCTGCGTATTGAATCGAATCTAATCAGCAAGATCATACAGCCTTTAATTATAACAAGATATAATGGGTGTGGCAACCATCTTTTACATAGGCGTGCAACAATCAACAACAGATGATACAATAAATGATTGAAGATTCGCCCAGATAAGCTAACAACTACCTCTTCGTCAGTGCCTGTGCAGTATTTATACAGGATGTAACATAAAGGTACACAGGACACATTGCTACGAGCTAGAACTGGAAAATATGTTATATGGGCATGGATCCGGAAACGCTTTGTTAGAATGTCAGAATTTTTTCTCAATAATTCTTCGAACTGCATTTATCGTTGGAAACTCCAACAAACATACCGGAAGAATCCTGTCGTCCAGTCGTGATAGTACGAATCCTTGCATAAAGCGACACAATCTCATCGGCTATCTTCGACGGCCTACAATACAATGTAGATGAAGCAGAAGCACGTTAGCCCGCATCTCGTGGTCGTGCGGTAGCGTTCTCGCTTCCCACGCCCGGGTTCCCGGGTTCGATTCCCGGCGGGGTCAGGGATTTTCTCTGCCTCGTGATGGCTGGGTGTTGTGTGGTGTCCTTAGGTTAGTTAGGTTTAAGTAGTTCTAAGTTCTAGGGGACTGATGACCATTGATGTTAAGTCCCATAGTGCTCAGAGCCATTTGAACCATTTGAACCAGAAGCACGTTAAACTATTAAATCTCAAAGACAAATGCAAATTTCCAGGTTAAAACAATTATTTATTCCACACTCCAGAATCAGTCAACAACTATCGGCGGATTGAACGCTGGTCAATGGGCTCAAAATGGTGTAGCAATTGTACAATATATAGTACGTCTGCAAACTGCGCGTCCCCGTTGTGGCGACCACGTCACAGCTCTGTTTCACCAGGTTGAGCTGACATTTCCGCAGCGCGCCTTTTAAAACCAGAAGCGACGCAGCGCTCACACGCGCCAGGTGAGTGTTTATTTCCTCCTACTGCATTTCTTGACGGGAAATTGATTCTCAGACATCCTGTGCGGGAGTTGCGTTCTGCCGGAAGAGATCACTTTCCTAAACACAAACACTGTCCGCTCTTGCGTTTACAGACACTATAACAATGCTGAAGTCCGCGCGTAGCAGTTCAAGCAAAGTTGCGCTACCACATTAACAGTTCCTGGTATTCGCGCACCAACTCGCCATACCCACCCCGGCCAGTTCCTGCTGGCCATGCAATTCCCTGAGTGACCTCTCTTTCGAGCAAGGGCACAAAGTTCTAATGGCCAACTGCATTCCAAGCATTCGCGTAAGGCAAGGCTTAGAGCCTCTAATGTCACAATACCAGAAGCAACTCTTAATTACACGAAATGTTCAAAATGCGCTCTTGGTTACGTGTGGCTAACTTGTGATTCTTAAATTCACCGTTGGTTATAAATAAAAGATTCCGTGGCAGACTGATAGGAAGAGGTGAAACAGCTCCCTGGCTTTCACGTACTCAGGACTTAAATTCAATCGATATTTGTATTTATCATGCAGATAAGAAAAATTCCGTCTTCTGAATTTGAATGTTTATTTTGTTTCCAACTAAATATGTTCCGCCTAATCATCAGTGGACCACAACATAAACAAAATTATTGAATTATACATATTTTGTTACGAGTGCATTTAAATTATCTATTTGCAAATATCAGACTGTGACTTATCATTTACACTACTAGCCATTAAAATTGCTACACCAAGAAGAAATGCAGATGATAAACGGGTACTCATTGGACAAATATATTATACTAGAACTGACATGTGATTACATTTTCACGCAATTTCGGTGCATAGATGCTGAGAAATCAGTGCCCAGAACAACCACCTCTGGCCGTAATAACGGCCTTGATACGCCTGGGCATTGAGTCAAACACAGCATGGATGGCGTGTACAGGTACAGCTGCCCATGCAGCTTCAACACGATACCACAGTTCATCAAAAGTAGCGACTGGCGTATTGTGACGAGTCAGTTGCTCGCCCACCATTGACCAGACGTTTTCAATTGGTGAGAGATCTGGAGAATGTGCTGGCCAGGACAGCAGTCGAACATTTTCTACATCCAGAAAGGCCCGTACAGGACCTGCAACATGCGGTCGTGCATTATCCTGCTCAAATGTAGGGTTTCGCAGGGATCGAATGAAGGGTAGAGCCACGGGTCGTAACACATCTGAAATGTAACTTCCACTGTTCAAAGTGCCGTCAATGCAAACAAGAGGTGTCCGAGACATGCAACCAATGGCACCCCATACCATTACGCCGGGTGATACGCCAGTATGGCGATGACGAATGCACGCTTCCAATGTGCGTTCACCACGATGTCGCCAAACACGGATGCGGCCATCATGATACTGTAAACAGAACCTGGATTCATCCGAAAAAATGACGTTTTGCCATTCGTGCACCCAGGTTCGTCGTTGAGTACACCATCGCTGGCGCTCCTGTCTGTGATGCAGCGTCAAGGGAACCGCAGCCATGGTCTCCGAGCTGATAGTCCATGCTGCTGCAAACGTCGTCGAACTGTTCGTGCAGATGGTGGTTGTCTTGTAAACGTCCCCATCTGTTGATACAGGGATCGAGACGTGGCTGCACGATCCTTTACAGCCATGCGGATAAGATGCCTGTCATCTCGACTGCTAGTGATACGAGGCCGTTGGGATCCAGCACGGCGTTCCATATTACCCTCCTGAACCCACCGATTCCATATTCTGCTAACAGTCATTGGATCTCGACCAACGCGAGCAGCAATGTCGCGATACGATAAACCGCAATTGCGATAGGCTACAATCCGACGTTTATCAAAGTCGGAAACGTGATGGTACGCATTTCTCCTTCTTACACGAGGCATCACAACATTTCACCAGGCAACGCCAGTCAACTGCTGTTTGTGTATGAGAAATCGGTTGGAAACTTTCCTCATGTCAGCACGTTGTAGGTGTCGCCACCGGCGACAACCATGGGTGAATGCTCTGAAAAGCTAATCATTTGCATATCACAGCATCTTCTTCCTATTGGTTAAACTTCGCGTCTGTAGCACGTCATCTTCGTGGTGTAGCAATTTTAATGGCCAGTAGTGTACTTTCATTTTTCCATTCCTTCCGTGTACAAAAAAGTAACAAATAAGTCACAACCACATACTTGTGAAAATAAAAAAAGACGCACTACGAAGAAATCGGTAGGTGTGATGTACGGCTTGGTATTGATCGATAGAATTATTGGATGTCGTCCTCAGGGATATCCTGCCAAATTCTGTCCAACAGGCGCGTTAGATCGCCAAAATCCCGACTGCTTGCAGCGCCCTGTCCATAATGCTCCGAACAATGTCAACCTGGGAGAGATCGGCGACTTTGCTGGTCAAGGTAGGGTTTGCCAAGCACTAGTCAATAACTCTCGCCGTGTGCGGGAGGGTATTATCTTGCTGACATATAAGTCCAGTATGGCTTGCCACGAAGGGCAGCAAAACGGGGCGTACAATATCGTCGACGTTTTGTTGTGCTGTAAGGATGCCGCGGATAAAGAGGTCCTGCTATGATTAGAAATAGCACCCATATCATCACTCCTGGTTGTTGGGCCTAGGGCGGCCGACAGTCATGTTGGTGTCCTACCTCTGTCCGGGGCGTCTCTAGACACCTACTCGCTGGTTATAGGGGCTCAATTCGAAGCGGTACTTATCACTGATGACAATTCTACTCCAGTCAGTGAGATTACAGGTCGAAGACGGCTAGCTCAAACAGCCCACAGCTGCCCTCAATCACAAAATTTCTTGTAATATCCTCACATATAAAACATTTAATGCGACAAGTTTTAGTTGACATATTAAACCATTATAACGTATCAGCCTATCAGTTTCTTGGAGCTGGGACACGTTACATTGGCCAGGACGCTGGTTTGTCACAAAGTATGTTTTTCATGTTATTTTCGAATGTCACACAAGCAACAGCTGTCTTTAATTTCGCCTTATATTAACTCCCAAAAGAAAAGTAGTTGAGGATGCAATGCGTTCTCGTACTGAGTATCAATCGCACTAGTAAATCAACTGACTCCATAAAAAATGGAAAAGTTACGGAGTCATTTGTTGTCTGAAACTGCTCAAACGCAAGGAGCTACTGCGTAGACAATTCAGTTTTAGTAAAATACGTTTAATACGCTATGTACCTTATGTCAAGGTTCTCCGCACGATGTTAGTTTCTGAATCCAATTACATCTTTTTTCAGTGAACTGTGTTAACTTCTCTATGGAATCTCTTAGAACAGAATTGTTTATTTCCACTACGGAGTACTTCCTGACGTGCTATTCAAAACAGAAGTGTGGAAAACTACTTTTATTCACTCAGCACTTTTTCCAGAAGGCGCACTTCGTCTTCACATTTACTTATGGTAAGTGCTGGAGGCCTTTGAAACATTTTAAACATCCACTTTTTTTGTTTTTTTACACGCTCGGCAATTAAAAATTTTACCTCATGTTCCTTCTTAATGTTGCAATCTAGCGTCCTGACTTCTTTCGATTTAATAAATTGCAAACAAAAATAAATGGCGTAGCTGTAGCACCTACTATTATGTACCATTGGTATGACCGTATCCACCTCCTGTTGGAAGAAGCGTGCATGAAGTAGGCTTCTAAAACCGGTATTTCATGATTTCAGTCACTCACAAGTGTGTTGTACTTATAATTAAATGCAGTATTATGAGATTAACTGCCTGAGCATTAAAAATCGTTGTAACAAAAACTCAGTTATGTAGCTGAAACAGTACCATGGTGTTAGATATAAAACACAGCAAAAAAAAAACAGTTACAGCTCATTCTTTCATTGCCACTTTTGACAGATTTTATATGTTTACTCACATAATGTCTACCCCGTTGTCTCAAACCACTGCTTTCTGATAAAGTTTAGCAAGCCGTAAATGAAGTTCCCAGTCCGCGAATCAGGAGGGAACGAAGATAAGAAATACATCAAAAAGCTTACTCCAATCACCGAAAGTATGAGCACAATATTTATGAAGTAAATAATTCATACGGTTAAGTGCAGATTTTCGCATATAGTACATAGCAACAGAACAGGGGAAAATGTTAATGATTATGTTGTTGTTGTTGTTGTCGTTGTTGTTGTTATTTCCAATGCGATAGGGTCTGCAGCTGTTAATATTGTTCCAATATTCAATCCTAATACTGGTTTGAGCCAACTCTCCACCTTAGTCTATCCTGTGCAAGCCTCTAAATCTCTACATAGCTACCGCAACTTGCCTCCACTTGAACCTGCTTGCTGTTTTCATGCCTACGTCACAGCCCGCAGCTCGTGGTCGTGCGGTAGCGTTCTCGCTTCCCGCGCCCGGGTTCGATTCCCGGCGGGGTCAGGGATTTTCTCTGCCTCGTGATGGCTGGGTGTTGTGTGATGTCCTTAGGTTAGTTAGATTTAAGTAGTTCTAAGTTCTAGGGGACTGATGACCATTGATGTTAAGTCCCATAGTGCTCAGAGCCATGCCTACGTCACCCTCTGCAATTTCACCCCCCTTCTCCACCACACTTCCCTCCATTTCCACATTATCCATCCTTGATGCCTCAAGAATCAGGATGTGTCCTGTCACCGATCCTTCTTTCTATCAAGTTGTGCCATAAATTTCTTTCCTTCCCAGTTCAATTCATTACTTCCTCATTAATTATTCGATCTATCCATCTAATCTTCAGCATTATTTTACGGCATCACATTCCAAATGTTTCTATTCTCTCCTTGTCTGAACCGCTTACCGTCCGTGTTTAACTTCCAATGAAGGCTACATCCCAGATACATACCTTCATAAAAGATTTCGTAACATTTAAATTTATCTTATACGTTAAAACTTCCTGTTTTTCAAAAATTCTTGTTTTGGTGTTGCCAGTCTGCATTTCATATCCTCTGCACTACGGCTCTCATCAGTTAGCTTGCTGCCCAAACAGCTGAACTCATCTACTACTTTTAGAGTCTCTTTTCCTAATCCAATTGTCTCAGCATTGCCTGAAGTAATTCGACTTCATTCCATTATCTTTGTTTTACTTTAGTTGATGTTCATTTTATAACCTCTTTTCAAGGCTCCATCCATTCCATTCAATTGCTCCTTCAAAGGTTTAGCCGTCTCTGACAGAATTGCAAAGTCATCGGTAAAGATCAAAGTTTATTTTCTTCTCCCTGAACCTTAATTCCTTTTCCAAATTCCCCTCAGTTTCGTCTACTGTTCGATCAAGACACAGAGTGAATAATATCAGGGATAAGCTACACCTCTGTCTCTTTCCCATCTCAGATACTGCTTTCTTTTCATGTCCTTCGGTTCTTATAATTGCAATCTGGTTTCTAAACAAGTAGAGATTGCCTTTCGCACCCTCTGTGATCGGCTGAGATGGCGCATTGGTGAACACATCGTAGTTGCATACAGCAGATTTATGTTTTGTGTCGTTTTCCTACACTGATGAGCCAAAGAAACTGGTACACCCGCCTAATGTCGTGTAGGGTCCCCGCGAGCACGCAGAAGTGCCGCAACACGACGTGCCATGGACTCGACTGATGTCTCAAGTAGTGCTGAAGGGACTGACACCATGAATCCCGCAGGGCTGTCCATAAATCCGTAAGAGTACGAGGGCTGGCGATCTCTTCCGAACTGCACGTTGCAAGGCATCCCAGATATGCTCAATAATGTTCATGTCTGGGACGTTTGGTGGCCAGTGGAAGTGTTCAAACTCAGGAGAGTGTTCCTGGAGCCACTCTGTAGCAACTCTGAACGTGTGGGGTGTCGCATTGTCCTGCTGGAATTGCCCAAGTCTGTCGGAATCTACACTGGAGATGAATAGATGCATCTGATCAGACAGATATGATGTTTTACCGGATTCCTGGTATTCACGGTACGCTGGTGAGATGTTCGTACGGGAAGCCCCCACTTCATCGCTGCCTCGGAGGTGCTGTGTCCCGTCGCTCGTGCGTGGACTATAACACTACGTTCAAACTCGCTTATATCTTGATAACCTGCCATCGTAGCAACAGAAACCGATCTAACAACTGCGCCAGACACTTGTCTTATACAGGGTGTTACAAAAAGGTACGGCCAAACTTTCAGGAAACATTCCTCACACACAAATAAAGAAAAGATGTTATGTGGACATGTGTCCGGAAACGCTTAATTTCCATGTTAGAGCTCATTTTAGTTTCGTCAGCATGTACTGTACTTCCTCGATTCACCGCTAGTTGGCCTAATTGAAGGAAGGTAATGCTGACTTCGGTGCTTGTGTTGACATGCGACTCATTGCTCTACAGTACTAGCATCAAGCACATCAGTACGTAGCATCAACAGGTTAGTGTTCATCACGAACGTGGTTTTGCAGTCAGTGCAATGTTTACAAACGCGGAGTTGGCAGATGCCCATGGATTAGCACGGGGCAATAGCCGTGGCGCGGTATGTTTGTATCAAGACAGATTTCCAGAACGAAGGTGTCCCGACAGGAAGACGTTCGAAGCAATTGATCGGCGTCTTAGGGAGCACGGAACATTCCAGTCTATGACTCGCGACTGGGGAAGACCTAGAACGACGAGGACACCTGCAATGGACGAGGCAATTCTTCGTGCAGTTGACGATAACCCTAATGTCAGCGTCAGAGAAGTTGCTGCTGTACAAGGTAACGTTGACCACGTCACTGTACGGAGAGTGCTACGGGAGAACCAGTTGTTTCCGTACCATATACAGCGTGTGCAGGCCCTATCAGCAGCTGATTGGCCTCCACGGGTACACTTCTGCGAATGGTTCATCCAACAATGTGTCAATCCTCATTTCAGTGCAAATGTTCTCTTTACGGATGAGGCTTCATTCCAACGTGATCAAATTGTAAATTTTCACAGTCAACATGTGTGGGCTGACGAGAATCCGCACGCAATTGTGCAATCACGTCATCAACACAGATTTTCTATGAACGTTTGGGCAGGCATTGTTGGTGATGTCTTGATTGGGCCCCATGTTCTTCCACCTACGCTCAATGGAGCACGTTATCATGATTTCATACGGGATACTCTACCTGTGCTGCTAGAACATGTGCCTTTACAAGTACGACACAGCATGTGGGTCATGCACGATGGAGCTCCTGCACATTTCAGTCGAAGTGTTCGTTCGCTTCTCAACAACAGATTCGGTGACCAATGGATTGGTAGAGGCGGACCAATTCCATGGCCTCCACGCTCTCCTGACCTCAACCCTCTTGACTTTCATTTATTGGGGCATTTGAAAGCTCTTGTCTACGCAACCCCGGTACCAAATGTAGAGACTCTTCGTGCTCGTATTGTGGACGGCTGTGATACAATACGCCATTCTCCAGGGCTGCATCAGCGCATCAGGGATTCCATGCGAGCCGGCCGAAGTGGCCGTGCGGTTAAAGGCGCTGCAGTCTCGAACCGCAAGACCGCTACGGTCGCAGGTTCGAATGCTGCCTCGGGCATGGATGTTTGTGATGTCCTTAGGTTAGTTAGGTTTAACTAGTTCTAAGTTCTAAGGGACTAATGACCTCAGAAGTTGAGTCCCATAGTGCTCAGAGCCATTTGAACCATTTGATTCCATGCGACGGAGGGTGGATGCATGTACCCTCGCTAACGGAGGACATTTTGAACATTTCCTGTAACAAAGTGTTTTAAGTCACGCTGGTACGTTCTGTTGCTGTGTGTTTCCATTCCATGATTAATGTGATTTGAAGAGAAGTAATAAAATGAGCTCTAACATGGAAAGTAAGCGTTTCCGGACACATGTCCACATAACATATTTTCTTTCTTTGTGTGTGAGGAATGTTTCCTGAAAGTTTGGCCGTACCTTTTTGTAACACCCTGTATAGGCGTTGCCAACAGCAGCAATGTATTCTGCCTGTTTACGTATATCTGTATTTGAATACACATGGCTACACCAGTTTATTTGGCGCTTCAGTTTAAATCTCTTAAGCAAATTCTAGGGAGGTTCCTTTGATATGTTCCCTGTCGATTTCCTTCTCCATTCTTGTACATTCCAGATTTTGCTGATCTCATGATCTCGACGACGGGACGTTAAACTCTGTTATTCCAATTTCGTGGTTAATTCCTTGATGGTTTACTGATTAATCGACGGCTTTGACAGTATGACTGCCACTGGGGTAAATTTCGTCATCCGAAGTCGGACTTCATAATTTACATTACATTTACCAACCACGTACAGCCCTATCATTACCACATTTTAATATAAAAAAACATTTCCTGTCAGTCTTGATCCGTTCAGTAAGTTGCAACTTTGTCTTAATTACCAAAACTGATTTTGTGAAGTTTTCCGCTGAACATTTTTGCAACATTGGGAAAACAAATAAACACGTTTTACAAGTTGTCGTCACATACTACATACTATTTAAATTTAGGCACACAGTCAGTTTATGAAATATACGTTAATTCGGCATTCTGCCAAAATAGGTCAACGTGCTACACTGCTCAATCATCACCGCATTGTACACATGTAAATATATTTACCAGAAACGCTGGTAGATTCACTGTTTCTGTACCGAACGTTATTTGTGTCGTATGTGATACACAAATAAGGTTCACTTTATGAAGTGAAGATTCTTGTAGATAAACAGCCTTCACATAGCTTTGTGGCAGCTTTCTCTAATTATATAAGTGATCTCTGCTACTGTAAACGAAACACGAATGAATCAGACGCAAGACAGTTGCTCGTACTGTGGAAACAAAATGGATCAAATGGCTCTGCGACTATGGGACTTAACAGCTGAGGTCATCAGTCCCCTAGAACTTAGAACTACTTAAACCTAACTAACCTAAGGACATCACACACATCCATGCCCGAGGCAGGATTCGAACCTGCGACCGTAGCAGTCGCGCGGTTCCGGACTGAAGCGCCTAGAACCGCTCGGCCCTGTGGAAACAGAATGCAGAAAACGAGAAAGGAGAGAATATCATAATCTTTAGATGTCAACAACGCATCTGCCGTTTCCAGGATACTACTGCACATTAACGCCAATGTAATAACAATCCCGTACGGCTCAACGCCGGGATACAAGTCTTTACATTAGACGCCATTTCGCCAACTTACTTGTCCCTGGCCTATCATAATAATCGTACCGGGAAAGCGGACCTTCAGTTTAACGTGGAATCCGAACCACGTGTCGTTCCTGAGGAATCTTCACATCACTGAGAGGTGAAGGCTAGGTTAAAGGAAGACTGAAAACTTCCGTTGTCTGGCCAGGGTTCGATCTCACGATCTTCCAGTTCGCAGGCACGCATTTTACTACCAGACCCGACACCAAGAGTAATAGTTCAACATCACACAGATATCGTTGGAATTACACACGGAAATTGTAACTGGTATTGGATACGGGTAGAGGAAGGTCTCAGTCGTAGTCTTTCAAAATAGTTCTCTCGGCATTCGGCTGAATTTTGCAGAGCGCCGGAAAACATTTATCAAGAAAGCGGTAAGGGGGTTTGAACCCCACTGCTATCAAACAAGAGTCTCGTGGTGTAAGCTAGTGTACCACCACACTCAGTCGCTTGCGGGAAAGTCTGCCATTTAATCCAAGATGCCGATTTACTCTGAGGTGATTCCACTGCTATGTAAATAAAAGCTATTTAGAGAAGCAGTTGGCGGAAGAGAGCTTATTTCAATGCCACTCTTCAATCAAGCCTGCGGTTTGTCAGTACAAACGACAGAGATGAACAGTCAGGGTGCTGTGCGCTCTAAACGCACTCTCGGTTCTTAGAATACATGAGGTAGTAAGCGGTGATAGCTGATAAACAGAGAATTCTACCACGCTAGCAGCCATTTCCGTGAACAATGGCTCGTCTGCTCGGTCTACACACTCAGCAATCCGCTTAGGTCGTCACAGCATATATGAAGCAGATATAAGCGCAACTGTAAATAACGCGAGACACTAAGGCTATCGCGGAAGTAAGGCTGAGATATTCCGAATAGTTGAATAATGCTTCAAGACTCCTGTGTTCGTGCGTACAATTCCAAATTTTTAACTTCGTGTGTGACAAATTCCCACGGCAACACCGGAAAAAAAAGAATCTTCCTTGCCACTGCGTAAATACATTACGTATCTGTTCCAGCACTTCAGTGTTGTTTGTTCCCGGGCATAACTTAGCACGTCACGTGCAAAGCTGTAAACATCTTTAACGAAACTACTACTTTAAAAAGTTTATTTTCTAGTACAGGATCCTTGCCAAATAACCTACGTAAACTTTAATCTTGTATTTCTCAAACATCAACGTTTAGCTCCCATGTCCAAATAAAAGGTTATCCAGTGCTGTAGATGTTTAAAATTAATGTTCTCGTATTTAATTTAGAGAAAAACCATACCTAGAAAACACTTGTTTAACTAAAACAGGTTTAATAGCCCCGTAACGCGGAAATGTATACTCTTACTCTGTTCTTGGTAACAAAACAACTCATTTACACGTCAAACATCAGCGTGCTAGTTCCAGCATTTCTGTCTTTCATTTTTTGCTTTGCAGCTTACGTAGTCAGTAAGTAAGTTGTTTGTTTATTCACCTACAGATTATTTTAAAATGATATTTACACGTATCATCTTAAAACATCACGAAGTACTGCATATATTACACACACATTATTTTGTCTGACATCAGGACCATGATGATAATCTTGTCTCTACATCTACATCTTAGGATCGTTCTAGTGTCAGTTTAAAATGCCGGTTCTCTAAACTTTCTCGGTAGTCGAATTTGAAATTAATTTCTTCTTCCCTCCAGGGATTCGTAATTGGGCTCCCGAAGCATATCCGTATCACTCGCATGCTCATCGAACCTACCGGTAACAAATCTAGTAGCTCGCCTCTGAATTGCTTCGATGTCTTCTCTAAATCCGACCTGGTGTGGATCCCAAACACTCGAGCAGTACTCAAGATTAGGTCGCACTAGCGACCCTATATGCGGTCTCTTTTAGAGATGAACTACACTTTCCTTAAATTCTCCCAATAAACCGATGTCGACCATTCCCCTTCCCAACCACAATCCTCACATGCTCGGTCCATTTCATATCGCTTCGCAGCGTTACGCACAGATATTTAAACGACGTGACTGTGTCATGCAGGACATTACTAATGCTGTAACCGAACATTACGGGTTTGTTTTTCCTACTCATCTGCATTAACTTACATTTTTCTACATTAAGCTAGTGTACTAGAAATTTTGTCTAGGTCATCTTGTATCAACCTACAGTCACTTATCTTCGACGCCTACCTGTACATCACAGCATCATTGGCGAACAACCGCAGATTGCTGCCCACACTGTCTGCCAGATCATTTATGTATATAGAAAATAGCAAAGGTGCTATCACAGTTCCCTGGGGCACTCCTGATGTTACCCCTGTCTCCGACGAACACTTGCCGTCGAGAACAACATACTGGGTTCCATTAATTAAGAATTCTTCGAGCCAGTCACATATCTGGGAGCCTATTCCGTATACACGTACCCTTACTTATATTCTCTGTGCGTTCCCATCTGTCCGTCTAAAAAATTATGTTACTTGATTCCCTCGTAAATTTGCTTAATTTTTCGGGTTACGTTGAAGTTATGTCTGGCTGTAATTCGAATATCATGAATAGAGCTGTTGGTGTTTTTATTCCAATGAGCATCATGGACTGACAGATGTACTCACACGGTGCAGTTAGAATCCTCAACGCTATCAACAGCTTTTTACAACGAGCCATATAATCGTTTTTATTTATCATTCATTTGCAAATGGTTCAAATGGCTCTGAGCACTATGGGACTTAACTTCTAAGGTCATCAGTCCCCTAGAACTTAGAACTACTTAAACCTAACGAACCTAAGGACAGCACACACATCCATGCCCGAGGCAGGATTCGAACCTGCGACCGTAGCGGTCTTGGGGTTCCAGACTGTGGCGCCTCGAGCCGCTCGGCCACCCCGGCCGGCATTCATTTGCACCTTTTCAGTAGTTTGAATACCGTGGCCATATTTTGTGCATTTGATCTCAAAAAATTACACCATCGTTTTCCATATAAGATCGGAACTATTTACTTGCTGTCTCTCTTATTTCAGTAATTCCAGTTTTTTCAGTAAAGTTTTGGGGGAAAAAAATATCATGAGCCTAGGAAAGATATAAAAATGCGCCTTTTACTCAGTTGTCATTGTCTAGCACATGAACTGCCACTTTTGTGAAGTAATAGCAAAGAAGTCGTGAACTCAACGGGCGTTTTGACCACCACATGATTTTGTTATCATGCCTCTGCCTTCCACCAACCGACTTACATAGCTGTGTGGGAACACGAACTATTACGCAAATTCGCAGTTTTTTTCTGCGAAAAGAACGGCTGGAGGAAAAATTAGAGACATGTGGGAAAAAATTAGTAGGACCGACCAGAGATCGAACTCCGAATCTTTGGATTTTTAAATTGAGGCGTGACTGCGCAGGCGCCAAGCCATAAGAGTTGAAACATTTAAAAGTACATAATTCAAATTTCCGGCCAGGATTATGATTTTTCTAAAGAAGATTTATGCTTGGTTTGAAGTCAGTTTCAAGGACGTGCCCCATCTTTGGAAGGGTTCTACCAGATCATCTTAAGCACAGGTTTAGTGAGCACAATTACACAATGGTCATATGATACAATTTAGACTTACATGTTTTCTTTGCGTTCGATAATGATATCGTGGTCCTATGATTCAACAAATCGCTATAATTCAAGACAAAATTCAGTTTCGCGCACTCCTAAATTCTGATGGTAACTGGGATAAAATACAAAGAACGACAGGTTACCTACAGCTTGTACTAATCAGAAATCAGGACATGAAAGCGAGACAGTAATTGAGAAGAGAGTGAGATAGGGTTGTAGCTTATCCTCCATGTTGTTCAATTTGTGCATTGAGCAACTAGTAAAAGAAAGCAAGAAACACTGCACTGTCGCTTGCTACAAATGGTTCAAATGGCTCTGAGCACTATGGGACTCCCTTCTGAGGTCATTAGTACCCTAGAACTTAGAACTAGTTAAACCTAACTAACCTACGGACATCACACACATCCATGCCCGAGGCAGGATTCGAACCTGCGACCGTAGTGGTCTCGCGGTTCCAGACTGCAGCGCCTAGAACCGTACGGCCACTTCGGCCGGCTCGCTTGCTACAAAAAGTAAGCGTTTACGGTCTATCCGATGACATATGCGGTTGGATAGAGTTTTCGACCAGACAGGGAGCAGTATGTTGTCGCCGGCCGGTGTGGCCGTGCGGTTCTAGGCGCTTCAGTCTGGAACCGCGTGACCGCTACGGTCGCAGGTTCGAATCCTGCTTCGGGCATGGATGTGTGTGATGTCCTTCGGTTAGTTAGGTTTAAGTAGTTCTAAGTTCTAGGGGACTGATGACCACAGATGTTAAGTCCCATAGTGCTCAGAGCCATTTGAACCAGTATGTTGTCCTGAACGGGGTGACTTCAACAGAAACAAGGGTAACTTCAGGTGTGCCCCAGGGCAGCGTAATAGGTCCTCTGTTTTTTACGATTTACATAAACGATCTGGTTAATGGTACTGACAGCTGCCTTAGACTGTTTGCCGAGGATGCGGTAGTCTACAAGGAAACAGTATCACACGAAAGTTTTGAGCAAATCAATGAGGATTTGCAGTAAATAAATGCGTGGTGTAATGACTGGCAGTTATCTCTCAATATTAGTAAGTGTAACCTGCTGCGTATAACAAGGCGAAAATCCCCATTAATGTATGAGTACAAAATAAATGATCAGTCTTTGGAAGCGGTAACATCAATCAAGTATTTGGGTGTGACAATTCGAAATGATCTCAAATGGAATGATCAGATTACACAGGTAACGGGTAAGGCGAACTCTAGATTGCGGTTTATTGGTAGAATCCTGAAGCGATGCAGTTTCAACAAAGAAATAGCTTACAATACGTTAGTTCGTCCAGTCTTAGAGTATTGTTCGTCCGTATGGGACCCTTACCAGTTGGGTCTGATTCAAGATATTGAGAAGGTCTAAAAAAGAGCGGCAAGATTCGTGACTTGTACATTTAGCCATAGCGAGAGCGCTAGAAATCTCATAGAAAGTTTGAAGTGAGACACACTTGCAGATAGACGACGCGCTAAACAGAAGGGGCTGCTCACTCAATTCCGAAATCCAATCTTCGCCGAGGATATAGAGCATATATTGTTACCACCAACTTTCAAATCGCGTAATGATCGTCATTCAAAGATAAGGGAAATAAGAGCTCGTACTGAGGCGTTCAGACAGTCGTTTTTCCCTCGCGCGATCTGCGTGTGGAACAGAGGGGGAGGGGGGAATATGACTTTGGCGCGAATTGTTCCCTCCGCCACACACCGCTTGGTGGATAGCGGAGTATATATGTAGATGTGGATGTAGAAACACCTGGAAAACAGTTAAACCTCAGGGAGAGGAGATAAATACTTTAAGGTTTGCCCACTAATTGTAACTGTTCGAGAGACTGCACTTGGAAGATCAGTTGAACGGAATGGATCGTGTCTTGGAAAGGGGTTCTAAGAATGAACATGGACAAAATTAAAACAAGCAGTGTACTCGAAGGAAGTACGTGATGCTGATTAATGGCACTCAGGCTGGAACGGGTGCGATACTAAACATCGCCTCTGTGCCAGTTGGTACGTAATACCGGGGCGGCTGTACTTTGTAGCCTCTCAGATCCACTTAAAGACGCTTGCGGAAGCAGCGTGCTCAGCCACAAGGAGGAACCTGAGCGCTGCTGCGCTGTCGCCTTGCGTAATGGGATGTGACTAATCGTCAGTCACAGCCACGAAGACGATGAGGCATTCAGTCTTCTTGCCTCACTGCGGGACACACGACCTACCGGACCGTACTTGTACCCGCTGGTATTTTGCACTGAGAAACCGCAACATAGCACTGAATTCGCCTCGAAAACGGTGTTTACAAATATAGATGCTCTTCTTGTAAAATTCTGGAAGCGTGTAGTCTACATTCCGTTCATGAGAACTGCAGTACTTATTGAAAGTATATTTCTAAAGAGAAAATCGTACAGATTTGTAACTGCAGTCGACTTTATTTCCAGTCTCGCAGATGAATACCACTGAACTAAAATTGGGTAACGACAATGTCATTTCGAAAATGTCGCCTGAACTTCGTCTGCATATGGTATGAAAATCAAGTTAGTATAATAATAAAAAGTAAAAGTCAGTCTTTTCATGTTCTTTTTGAGACAATGAAAATACGCTACCCGTACAACAAAACCTGTCCATTAGAAAACGTAAATCTTCACAATGACCCCAAAGATTTGAAATGTCCTTTAAATTACGCGTTTCTCTCCAGTACGTATTGAGGGCTTCTGTTTACTTTTTCTTCAATGTTTAATTTTTCAGTTACTAACACACGCAATTTACTTTCACACTGTACATGAAAAGAAAGTACGTAGTTCGTTAAGTAAATAGTAGTTGGATTTTTGCTAAATCAACACCCATTGAGACAAACCAGCATCAGTTTAGATTTAGTTTATAGATTATCAAATCCTATCGCATGACTCGCAGACGGCGATGAGCTGCCTTGCTAAAGACAGTCTTAACAAAACTCGTGGAAAAGTAATTTGTTTCTTGCGGTCCACTTCCAATTTCGTTGCCGCATTCTTTCGGAATATGCGGTGTTTGACAGCCCGGGTGTACTAGCTGTAAGTAAACAACATCTGATACAGGGGTTTTCAGAAATAATGGCCAACTTTTATGGCCTACTATCTGTGTAATCACTCATCACCAAAGGATTAAACTCGAACGGATTAAATCAGTGGCAGTTAGCCTGATCCTTACCGCTACCAGTGGGCGTTCCAGCTTCCGCGGTTAAGGCGGTAGGGGTTTTAAAATCATTTTCATTGGGTTTTCATAAAATTACACAAACTATATGGTAAGGCATTATCATGATATGCTTTAACTTTCTGTAACACTGATTTATACATTTTATACAGTAAGTTACTTCCCTACTTTGTAAATAACCATTATTGTGGAACCTGTGGGCGGCTCGACAATTTTACAGTAACAGAGATACAAAAGTGAGTAGTTGGTAAAAAAAAAAAAAAAAAAAAAGTTGACTATCCGTGGATCAAGTGAACACCGCTAGAATTTCAAAAGGTTGTCATTAGATGCTATTATCAGCGCACTGCATGTGCTATGCACGTTAAACATTCATTTCTTGAAAGATACATTGTTACAGGAAATGCTACCGCAAAATGTTGCAGTACATCACTTTCCCCAAACTTTCGGGAATATTTTCACTACTACTGAATGCTCCAGAAATGTAGTTTGAGTTAATTTATTCTCAGTTATGTAACTGGATTTGTGATTTCCTGTCAGAGAGGTCACAGTTCGTAGAAACTGACGGAAAATCAACGAGTAAAACAGAAGTGATTTCTGCCGTTCCGCAAGGTAGTGTTTTAGGGCCTCTGCTGTTCCTTATCTATGTATACGATTTAGGAGACAATCGGAGCAGCCGTATTAGATTGTTTGCAGCTGATGTCATTTGTCGTCTAGTAATGACATCAGACGATCAAAAAGTATTGCAAAACGATTAAGAAAAGGTATCTATATGGTGCGAAAATTTGGAAATCGACCCTAAGTAATGAAAAGTGTGAGGTCATCCACATGAGTGCTAAAAGGAATCCGCTAACCTTCGGTTACACGATAAACCAATCAAATCCAAAGGCCGTAAATTCAACTAAAACTACAATTACGAACAACTTACATTGAAAAGAACACATAGTACATGTTGCGGGAAAGGCAATCGAAAGACTGTGTTTTACTAGCAGAACACTTAGCAAATGCAACAGATCTACTAAAGAGACAGCCTACACTACATTTGTCTGTCCTCTTTTGGAGTACTGCTGCGCTGCCTGAGATTCTTACCAGATAGGATTAAAGGAGTGCATGGAAAAAGATCAAGCAAGAGCAGCACGTTTTGTATTATAGCGAAATAAGGAAGAGACTGTCACGGATATGATACAAGATTTGGGGTACGCATCATTCATATAAATGCGTTTTTAGTTGCGGCGGTAAATTCTTACGAAATTTCAATCGCCAACTTTGTACTCAAAATGCGAAAATATTTTGTTGACGCCGACCTACATAGGAAGAAACGATCGATATAATAAAATAAGGGAAATAAGAGCTTGCACGTAAAGATATGGGTGTTTGTTTGTTTCTTCCCCGCGTTGTTCGATACTGGAATATTAATGAATTATTGTGAAGGTGGTTCGATGAACCCTCTGCCAGGCAGTTAAGTGTGATTGCAGAATATCCATGTAGATGTAGATGTTAATGTGGCCCTAAACGGCTTTTGATACATTTCACGGGACATTTTTAAAAGTTGTCCAATTTATTGCTTACTGAAAATTTCACAAATAATCTACTGCGAACAATAGCGTCTATAATAACATATACTGCTTCTGGTGGAAAAAAAAAATTTTATGGGCTCAGTTCAGGCTAGTACCGAACCAAACGCGTCCAAGACAAAATCACACGTTGTGTGGCTTTTCGACACCTTCTACATCTACATATATATTCCGCAGGCCACAGTACGGCGCGTGGCGGAGGGTGCCTGTACTACCATTAATCATTTCCCTTCCAGATCCACTCGCAAATAGAGCGAGGGAAAAACGACCATCTATATGCATCCGTATGAGCCCTAATTTCTCGTATCTTATCTTTGTGGTCATTATGCACATTGTACGTTGGTGGCAGAAGAATCGTTCGACAGTCAGCTTCAAATGCTGGTGCTCTAAATTTTCTGAATAGTGTTCCTCGAAAGGAACGTCACCTTCCCTCCTGGGATTCACATTTGAGTTCCCGAAGCATCTCCGCAGCACTAACGTGTTGTTTTAAAAAATGGTTCAAATGGCTCTGAGCACTATGGGACTTAACATTTATGGTCATCAGTCCCCTAGAACTTAGAACTACTTAAACCTAACTAACCTAAGGACATCACACAACACCCAGTCATCACGAGGCAGAGAAAATCCCTAACCCCACCGGGAATCGAACCCGGGATGTTGTTTTAAAACTACCGGTAACAAATCGAGCAGCCCGCTTCTGAACTGCTTCCATGTCTTCCTTTACTCCGACTAGGTACGGATCCCAAACACTGGAACAGTACTCAAGAATAGGTCGTACCAGCATCCTACATGCGATCTCCTCTACAGATGAACCACACATTCGTAAAATTTTCTCAATAAACCGAAGTCCACCATTCGCCTTCCTTACCACAATCTTCTCATGCTCGTTCCATTTTATATCGCTTTGCAATGTTACGCCCAGATATTTGAACAACGTGACTGTGTCAAGAAGGGCACTGTTAATATTGTATCCCAACACTACAGGTTTGTTTTTCCTACTCACCCGCATTAACTTATATTTTTCAACGTTCAAAGCTAGCTGCCATTCATCACACCAACTAGGAATTTTGTCTACGTCATTTTGTATCCTCCTACAGTCACCCAACGACGATACCTTCGCGTACATCACAGTATCACCAACACAAACAGCCGCAGACTGCTGCTCGCCCTGTCCGTCAGATAATTTATGTATACAGTCCTATCACATTTTCCTGGGGCAGTTCTGACGATACCCTTGACTTTGATGAACACTCACTGCCAAGGATAACGTTCATTTAAGACCATCGGAATTGCCTCCGAATCCTTGAGCGTATTCTCTTATGATTTTCACGAAATATGAAATATTAATATTTATTACTATAATCACATCGTCTCATCTTGAAATTACAGGACTTGCAGTGGAAGTACCAAACTCTAAAGGCTAAAACCGAAAAAAAAAATTATTTTAAAACACGGAGATGTGTCTCTTCTAGATCAAGGGCATTTATCTGCAAAGCTCTAAATTCGCCAGACTACAGAATCCCAAGTTGTTGAATAAATAACAGCATGTAACAGACAATTATGACCAGGAGCCTCACAAAACTCGTTAGTGAGGCATCATTTGGCAGAAAGCGGAACATCTGATTGGAATAACATATGTTAACACACATAGTAATTATACGTACACAGTCACATTTCCCCAAATACAAGTTCCTGTGTTGTACGTTCTTTCCACATTCGTCACTGAAGTTTAAATATGGTGTTCCAGTGATGTAATTAAAACAGAGCGGAATGAATCAGCTTGTTACAAAGATCTGGACAATGTGAGCACTGGTTTTTGACATTGACTGTTGCAATGTGGGTACACTGAAAATGGTGTAGCAAATCCACACGTTGCTCTTGACACGTGAGCATACCGTTCCACTCCTCCGTGCTTTAATCACTTCACTGACATTTCATCGATATTTGCACTCTGATGACGAATAGGGGAAGGATGTGCGACTACAACTATTTGCGGAAATATGGCTAAGTACATCACGCGTTAACATTCATAGTTTCAAGCCAATGTTAGCCTTATTGCTAATTAATCCTTATTTATTATACTTATGAATCTTCTAGTAGTAACTGTCTGTTAATGGTATTGTTTCTTGCCGGCCGCGGTGGCCGTGCGGTTATAGGCGCTGCAGTCCGGAACCGCGGGACTGCTACGGTCGCAGGTTCGAATCCTGCCTCGGGCATGGATGTGTGTGATGTCCTTAGGTTAGTTAGAATTAAGTAGTTCTAAGTTCTAGGGGATTGATGACCTAAGATGTTAAGTTCCATAGTGCTCAGAGCCATTTGAACCATTTATTGTTTCTTCAGTGACTTGTGTTTCTATACTCTCTTTCAAATGCCGATTCTACGTAAATGCAGAGTTTTACCGAAATTAGGGCACTTACGGAGGCATTTAGATGGTCACTTTTGTATCGCTCAATGCGCGAGTGGAATATGAAAGAAAATCGATAGCACTGGTACGATGTGCCTTCCGCCGTGCATTGTACTGAGGCTTGCAGAGTATTTACGTAGATATAGATCTTGGTATAGTGCTATAAAAATATTTCTTGAAACAACTGAAATACTGCTTTGCATAAGCTCGCTGTTCCTAGAACCGACGTTAAGTATTCTGACATCACATCCGAAAAGACGACCTTTCGTTTACGTTGTGGATCGGCTTCTGTCGGCAACATTACTTAAAAAAGTTCTCGCTTCTCGGGAGTATATTCGATTCCTTCAGGCCTCTAGAACGGATTTCTCGAATGTTTGCATGCTGCAACTTGAGATCGCGGAAGTTTGTAAACGGGAATACGATGGTACTGTTTGTGCTAGAACAGCAGATACCAGCCGAGTCGGAAGATAAGTTCCCACGGGGAATACGAATTTGTCGAGGTTGGGAAGGTGAATTTGTCAAGGTTAGGAAGTGTGTGGGTGAATGTCCTGATGCCGACTTCATCCCTAGAGAAAGAAGTTGGTTGAACAAGGACGGGAAAGCGAATCAGCGGCGTCTTTTTCAAAGGGGCCACGCCAGGTTTTGTCTCACATCCTTAAGGAAAACTACGGAATATTGACTTCAGGATGATCGGAAAGAAAATCGGTTTTACAAAGAGTACTCTACGGCATTTCGCCCCCTTACTTAGCTTTCATTTATTGCGAATCTCTCGTCCCGCGACAAGTCCCAAGCGACTGGAAAAAAAGTGCAGCTGCTTCCTGTATAAATGAAGGGTAAAAGAACGGGCCCGCAGAATTACAAATGTTCAAATGTGTGTGAAATCTTACGGGACTTAACTGCTAAGGTCATCAGTCCCTAAGCTTACACACTACTTAACCTAAATTATCCTAAGGACAAACACACACACCCATGTCCGAGGGAGGACTCGAACCTCCGCCGGGACCAGCCGCACAGTCCATGACCGTAGCGCCATCACACCGCTCGGCTAATCCCGCGCGGCGCAGAATTACAGTCAAATATGTTTAACATCGGTCTGCTGCAGAATTTTTGGACATGTTCTCAGTTCGAAAGAACTATGGGTGAAGGGTAAGAGACAAATTCCACATTCGTAGGTTCCCGAAAAGCATTTGACACGGTGCCTGACTGCAGGCTGTTAAAGAAGGTACGACCAGATGGACTAGGTTCCGCGATATATGACTGACTCCAAGACTTCTAAAATAAATGAACCCAGTACGTTGTCCCCGAAGGCGAGAGTTGATCAGAGAAACCGGCATCGTCAGGAGTGCCCCACGGACCTGTGATACGACCGCCATTATTTTATGTGTACGTAAATGATCTGGCGAACAGTGTTGGCAGATATCTGCGCTTGTTTGCTGATGATGCTATGGCGTACGGGAAGGTGTTGTCGAATGAGGGTAGGAGGAGGCAAGATGACTTAAAGACAACTTTTCTAGTTGGTGTGATGAACGGCAGCTAGCTCTAATTGTAGAAAAATGTAAGTTCACCCAGATAAGTAGTAAAAACAAACCCGTAATGTTACGGATACAGTATTAGTAGTGTCCTGCTTGACACAGTCACGTCAATTAAATATCTGGGCGTGACGTTGCCAAGCAATATGGAATGGAACAGCCATGTGCAGACTGTGATAGGAAAGGCGAATGGTCGACTTGGTTTATTAGGAAATTTTTTGGAAAGTGTGGTTCATCTCTAAAGGAGACCGCATATAGGAAGCTAGCGACCTTTTCTTGAGTACTCCTCTAGTGTTTGGGATCCGCACCAAGTCGGATTAAAGGAAGGCTATGAAGCAATTCAGAGGCGGGCTGCTACATTTGTTACCGGTACGTTCGAACAACACGCATTTATTACGGAAATGCCTCGGGATTTCAAATGGGAATCCCTGGAGGGAAGGCGGCGTTCTTATCGAGGAACTCTACTGAGAAAATTTAGAAACCCAGCAACTGAAGCTGACTCCAGAACGATTCCACTGCCGCCAACATACATTCCGAGTTAGGACCTTGAAGGTAAGATACGAGAAAGCAGTGCTCTAACGGAGGCATACAGATAGTCGTTTTTCCCTCGCTTTATTTCTGAGTGGAACCAGGAAAGGAAATAGCTAGTAGTGGTACAGGGTACCCTCCGCCACACACCGTACGGTGGCAGACGGATTATATATGTAGAAGTAGAAATTAGAAACCCGCTCCTTCGGGAAGTGAGTCCAGTGGCTAAACCAGAGAAACTCTCTCGGTACGACCTTGTAAGACTGCGGTTCACCAGGTTGTCCAAGCACTCTCGTCCGCCGTGAGAAACAATCAGTTAAATTTAGCGGCCGGATGCGGTGCATCTGCAGCTCAGCTCTGGTCTGGGACTGGACTGGCGGGCAATTCTCGCTAATGAAATAATGACGCAGAATAGCCGCCAAGTTATTTTTCAATTGTAACTCTTTACACGCTTGACAACGTGACGACTGCAGTCTCATCACAACGCGTTTCAGCACGTTCGATTCACACATCTGCAAGTTGGTTCTCCTGCAGACACACAAAAAAACGAATAAATTAGTTAACAAATTCGTGTGAAAGGGCAAATTCTCTCGTTCAAGTGTATGTTACTCTACAAAATCACTGTAATAAGTTCTTGCAAATGTTCTGGCTTTCGGATTTGTAATCACGCCGAGGGAATGACAAATACCGAATATCCACATTGGTTTTATTTTTATCCAGTACTAGCTGCACCCAGCCACGCTTTGCTGTGGGTGGCTCAGTCTGCTTACATGGAAAAGAAAGAAAAGAGAAAGCACATGTTTCTAATATGAATGTGAATTAGACAGACATCGCGAACTCCTCGTCTCCCGTGCCTCAGTCCATCTCTCCCTCCCCCTTTCTTTTTTTGTCCTCCTCCTCTCTGTCCATCACGTCCTTCCCCTTTCTCAGTCCATCTTCTCCTCCCCCCCTTTCTCACCACCTCCTCCTATCCTCCCTCTCTGTCGATCTCCTACTTCCCATTTTCTTTATCCATTTTCTCCCACTCCTCTGTCCATGTCAACTTCTCCTCTCCATCCCCCCTCCCTCCCCCCCCCCAAACCAACATCTATATTTTTACAACGTTTCCCCCTTTCATTACATATGCATTACATACATACCAGACGGATTTACGGTATGTATATAAAAACGCAAGAATATTCAAATGCAATATTGTGCCGTATTTTCAAAGGAATCCGCGAAAAACTTTCGGAGATTGGAGATTTTGACGGACGAACATCTACGTTTGTTCTTATACAGAAACTGTAAATGTTCGTAAGTGTAAATCTCCGAAAGTGTTAGATCGAATGCTTTGAAATTTTGATACAACATTGCATTTGAAAACGCGTGACTTTTTATATACCAATTTTGTAATATACGTAATAGACAACTTTTTTAAGAAGGGACCGGTTAGTAGGACATGTTCTGAGGCATCAAGGGATCACAAATTTAGCATTGGAGGGCTGCGTGCAGGGTAAAAATCGTAGAGGGAGACCAAAAGATGAATACACTAAGCATATTCAGAAGGATGTAGGTTGCAGTAAGTACTAGGAGATGAAGAAGCTTGCACAGGATAGAGTAGCATGGAGAGCTGCATCACACCAGTCTCAGGACTGAAGACCACAAAAACAACAACAACAACAACAGTGTAAATTCTAGGGGAAACGTGAGCCTATCTGAGGTCCTTTCACAGCTCAGGGATGCTGGTTCATAACTGTGTAACTTCCACTAAAAGGGCAACGCAGTAACCCAGGATGTCCCTAGCTATGTTTCTCTTTCCGAGTATTCCACGCGAATGTGTCTCAACAACAACAACACAATTTTTTTATAAATTTAATAATAGGCAAACGTTTTTACAAAACAAATCTCGAAAAGTTACATACATATAATTCATTACAGAAATGGGTACCTAAAAACACGCCTGTATTAAAATGCAACGTTGTGTCAACATTTCAAAGCAATCGGTCAAGAACTTTAGGATATACGTGAATTTGAACAAATAAGCATTTAAACTTTTATTTATACATATTAACGCGATGGCGAAACAAAGAAGTCGCACAGCTTTCTTGTTAAGGCTTCATATGTGGTGACTTGTGTTTCTATGAATGTATTGCATCTATATGCAAATACCAACGTTACAACGGTGAGTAAGTAAGTCAGTAGGACAGTTTTGCGACTGAATTTAAAACTTATTGACAGGTAGAATTCAGTATTATCCTGGATGGGGACTCGCCACAGACACTAAAGTAACTTTGGATGTGCCCCTCGGATATGTAATAGGGTCATTACCGTACATGGCATACAGGGAGTTCAACAAAAAGTGACGCATAGAGTCTCACGGGTGGTGATATTGTTCAGAACCAGGAAAAGAAAGAGCTTTGTATTTATGGGACAATTACCTTTGTATGTATGGAATACCGTACTTGTTTCCAGTTACCACAGTGGTGTAGGCAGTTTTACCGATTAAGCTCAATGATCAATGCTTATTGGTTTATCTCTGTATTTAGTCCACTGGCTGCATAACAGTTACAACCGTGTCGTGTAAGAGCTACGCTGTAGGTACTGTATTGAGGCTGTGCTGATGTCAGAACATCATTAATGATTCAGCAGGCTATTCCAACGACTTTCAGACAGCATCATTCGTAGCGGCGACAACGGATGGCGGTAGATTGCGCACAGTTTGTCCGTCGCATATGGAGCAGTCTGCGCCTCCATTCCAAGGTCAGAGAACAAGCAAGCCGAGAGATATGCGACATTGGACGTTAATTTTGTGAGATTTAGAATAGGTAAAAGTCGCAAAATTAACATTTTTAGAGCCTTTAAAGCGCCCCAATTTGAAGCTGCAGAAATTTCGCCAATCGTCCATTAAAAGAAAGCACTGACAAAAGTGCTACATCCTTTTACAAAGTTAAAATTTACACGGAAAATCAAAAATCAATAAATGTTGGTGTAATCAGTACTGATTAAGTAGTTTATGGAAAGTGGTTACGTATTTCGCGATATTGGTAATGAGTAGAAGGAAATTTGAAAGAATGGTTCAAATGGCTCTGAGCACTATGGGACTTAACTGCTGTGGCCATCAGTCCCCTAGAACTTAGAACTACTTAAACCTAACTAACCTAAGGACATCACACACATCCATGCCCGAGGCAGGATTCGAACCTGCGACCGTAGCGGTCACGCGGTTCCAGACTGTAGCGCCTAGAAACGCACGGCCACTCCGGCCGGCTTGAAAGAATGATGTGCCTATTTTCAAAATTGTATGCTTAGCTACAACGTTTCATAACAAGTGAGAAGTATAATTTTGTGTGTGTCTTAATTAGTTTCGTTAACCGGTTTTCGGCTTACACGGCCGAGAACGAGTTGACGAAATAAATCAACACTGTACAACATTCACAAGATCTTTTTCCATTTATTATGAAATTCGGCGAAGCGTGTCTGACCTAGCCGTTTTCGCTATTCGATGGTTGAGATGCTGTATTTTGGTACTCGCAAGTAGATTTTGACACACACTTTGGGTCCGATACGCGGTCTGTTATTGTTTAACAATGGATGAGGGGCCCTCAGTGTCTTAGAGGAGTTTGATGGGAGAATTCGGAGTGTATAGACAAAGAACCGGTGACTGTGTTCGGTTGGCGCGGCGTTGTTTATTTTGCGGTTTCGCTACTATTATTTAGTTTCAGCCATGAACATTATCATGGAAGGCTCCGACGTTCTCTCGGATGGGCTTGGTGGAAATGTAGCGCCTTAAATCTGGCTCGACATTCGTGCGTCTTCTTTATTTAGATTTAGTCACATGTTGCATCACTTACTTGGCATACACTTGTAGCTTTCAGTTCTGCCACTATAATGTGCTGTTATTTTTATATTTAGAGCGACCTGTGAGCGTCAGTAAAATTACGTTAGTTTTTTTTTCGAAGAACTATTTTGTATGATAATACAATATATAGACTGTGTCGTGGATGTACTGGCGGCACAACACATTTAGCAGCCAAATAGTAATCAAGTACAAGTTTGAACAGAGCAGCTGTAGCAGTGGTAAGAGGCAAGTGAGGAATTCGGCAACTTTTTACTGGAATAGTCTACTGAGTTCTGAGGTTATATTCTAGGCAAAAATTCAATATGGACGTTGTTGTAACATCTGTATTGATATAGACTTCTGGCTGACTTCGATTGGCAGCCACAGGGCACATACCATATAAAAAAAGATAATGCCCAACCGACAAACGTAATCTAAATAACAACAACAAAATCTGATATCAGCATATTTCTAATCAACTTCAGACTTTGTATGTATATCTTCCAGAATAAAAAAAATGAAAAATAAAAAAACACTGAAGATGCAACAACACTGGTGAAATATTTTTCGCGAATAAGACAAAACTGTTTTCTTGCAGGAAGCAAACCCTCCTATTTCATTATTATTCACTGTAAGCACGGGAAAAAAGCTCAAACTCCATTATGAACGTTCCTTCAACATAGCATAACCGACGTTTTTGTCCTATTTTTCGTCATGTTTCGTAGAATTTGATTCCAAATTTAATTTAGATTTCTTTGGAGAATCCCTCCAAGAGCACAGTTTGGGGATCACCACCTTTAAAGTTTGGACAAGGAAAGAACATTGGGGGTACGTACCAACTTAAGGACATGAAGCGTTCTGTTCGTAATCACCCTTACGCTAGGAGTCAACAATACCGACATTTATACTACATGTGCACTTGTTCTATACTCTTCCTTTTATACAGCACAACGTCAAACAGAGCGCTCCACAGACCACATCGCTGTATATCAGCTGCATCACTAATCTACAGATGAAGGAAACTAAAACAGTTTCTCATGTCCCTTCTCATGAAGGTTTAATTTGACGCATCCCGTTAAAAACGAACAACTGGCCAATAAAAGGGTACATATCTGTAACAGCTGCCACTGGCCCCTTACGTTAGTGGCAGATATCCAATTTGCTCTCACCAACCGCTTAATACTAGCTCCGCTGCAAGTACGGCCGTTCTCCAGAAATAACGTCGTCTCTTCCCAACATAGTTGTGGCGTTGCGTTCTCAAACGGAAACTTTAAATGCGCGAGCTCTGTATTTTCGTACACTATTCTAATAACTATTCTCCAGTATTAGGTGACAGAAACTGACCAGCGTACCGATCCACATCGCCACTTTATCTCTCTCCATATCACAGTCTCGCACCCTTTCCTTTCTCCTTTCGGTTATTCTGCCATTAAATGCTACACCTCACTGGAATAAAGCTATCAAATGCACTAGACTGTAACGTATCTTTTTAAAATTCTTGTTATATTATAAAGGAGGATTATTTCAAACAATGGCCATATGCTTTGCACGTGTTTCTAAACTATGACCTTACAATGAGGAAATTTGCATCGGATTGCCTGCAATTTTTATTGTTGTTGATTTTATGTTTGTCGGTGTCTGACATGTAGAGTACCTGGAAAGCCAATCGTCCGTTCCGTAACTATCTGATGTGCAGCACGCACATAGCATGTCAATTCTTATCTTCTCCGGAGTAGGGAAATAAGACTAATTGTAAAAAAAATTTTACTGTTACATCCTCTATTTGCTCTGAGTGCACGAATAGTTACACATATATAAATCTGAAATCGAATTGTTTACTGGCTAAAGAAGAACTTGTGTTCAAATGATACCCAAAGAAGGTGAGTCATGTCGCACTACAAGAACTCCGAATTCGGAGTACAGTGTTTCCGTTAAGCGTGCAAATGTACTACGTTCCTGCAACATTCAATATAGATTCCTTCCACTTCAGTAGTAAAACCGTAAAGGCTATCAAATCTAAGATAGGAAAATGAAGACAGTGTTGTCTAATATCACATGATCAGAAGCACACTTAAAACAGCAAAATGTATCGATTTACAGCGGTGAACTGGGCAACTTTACGTCTCAGAGAGTGAGAGAGAGAGAGAGAGAAAGTGTGCGGTGATTGGGAGGGGGGGAGGCGTATTACGAAATGGGTAACCCCATATGAACTCACCTAGACCTCTATCATCTGCTCGACGATCACGGGTTTCGTTGGAATTTTTTGTGAACATTACCACATGATCCCAATGACAGTGGCGAAGTTTAACGTTCGTCGAAGCCATACTGGCAGAGATATGGTCATTTGTTTGACTCGATGCGCGACTTTGCGCAGAGCGAGTGTGAATTTCTGGCGATTTGAGCTATTGTATCTCTGACAAATTTCATTTCTTTCAACAAAATATTGCCCACAACTTTATGCATTCTCTTTAGAATAATAATGAAAAGAATTTAACGAGCCACATTCAGTCAGAAAAGTTTAGACAAAATCGCCCGAAAAAGACTTCAAAGTTTCGTTTCTCGTATCTCAGAGACTAAACGCATGACGAACGTAAAACTTGGCACGTAGTATCCTAGCAACTTACGATTCTCAAATATACAATTTCATTTACGTATCACTTCCCAATACTGATTAAATGAAGCACAAAATTACAGATTTTGTAAAAAGATAAAAATGCGGTACTTTCGACCTAATTTTGCAAAAAAAAAGTATTCTATAAAACTTTCCAAACTGGGCTCATTAGGAAGGCCAAGGTTTAATCGCCAAAAAAATTTATATGATCGTCCATCGCGGGCTATAAATTCTAGAGAATTTGAATCAAAACTGAGCACGAAAACATATAAACTTCGGATTCTTTTTTATATCGTAGAGTAAACGCATCCTGAACGTTAAACGTAACACGCAATAGGTCGGAAGTAGGAGGACGTGAAATACAAAATTTCATTCATACATTATTTTTCAATAATCTACAAATTCGTCTAAATGTGAAGATTTATGTGAAAAGGTGAAAATAGGATATATTCGACATTTTACAACATGAGCTAACAATGCTTCATAAACTCAAGCAAACTAGCCGAAAAAATCGCACTGCAAATAAATTTTAACTTTGACTTCTTGTAAATTACAAACTAAATTAGAAAAACGGATCACAATGAAATTGCTTCTAGTAAATCAGTTTTCCACAGCTGACATCAAACTAATCACAGCTGAGAATAGCATGTTTACAAGCATTCAGAAAATCACGTTCGATTTTACAATGAGCGGTAACAGTATCTGAAAATGACGGACAAATTTGGGGGAATGTATCATGGCAGGAGCAGCCTGTTGCCCACGTTTCGTTGCATGTTGTTTTTATTTTTAAACTGACAAGTAATATCTCACTATAGTGCGTTGGTCCAAAGTGTACTGCCAAGAATATGAACCGGCAACCACACCGCCATAGGGGTCACACCTGATACCGGTGCAATACCAGCAGCGAGTGGGTTTCTTCATCGAGGTTCCCAAGCCTGTAATTTGATTTCTTAATTTAGGTTCCAAAGCCTTGTAGTGATATCTGTCGGCTTACAAAGCCATTTGCGAAGTACCTTACCTCATACTCTCAAATTTGCAAGTGTCTCACATAGGCGGCAAAGAAACAATAATATCAATTTTGATTTTAAACTTCTCAACGCTGCAGTAAACATTTTTATAAAATTTTTGGGAAACTTTCTGGAAATTGAAAATGTCGTCCGGATATTGATATTACAGGAACAGGGAGTGTGGATATGGGGTGTTGTTGTTGTTGTACCCAAAAAGCATGCTGGCTTCTGGGCCAAAAAAGTGAATGTGCTTGGCCTTGAGGATGCACTAGTAGTGGTACAGGGTACACTCTGCCGCGCACCATAAGGTGCCTTGTAGAGAATGGATGTAGATGTAGACGTACTTACCAAATGGCTTTGTAGGCTGACAGGTATCACCACAAGGCTTTGGAATCTCAATTGAGAAACCACATTACAAGCTTGGGAACCTGGTTGAAGAAATCCAGCCGTTACTGGTACTGCACAGGTATCGGGTGTGATCCCTATGGCGATGGATGTTGCCAGATCATGTTCTTGACAGTGTCACTATGGACCAACGCATTAAGTGAGATATTACTTGTCAATTTAAAAATAAAAACCTAATGCAACGAAACACGAACAACAGGCTGTTGCTATTTAGCCTCTTGCCATGGTACATTCTCCCAAATTTTTCCGTCTTTTCAGGTATTGTTGGTGCACATTCGAAAATCGAACGTGATATTCTGAATGCTTCGAAACATGCTCTTTCGAACTGTGATAAGTTTGAAATCGGTTACAGAAAACAGATTTTCTAGACGCAAACTGAATTTGATTTATTTTTGTAATTTTTAGGATATTAAGTTTGAAATAATGTTGC
This sequence comes from Schistocerca serialis cubense, assembly GCF_023864345.2. Taxonomy (NCBI): domain Eukaryota; kingdom Metazoa; phylum Arthropoda; class Insecta; order Orthoptera; family Acrididae; genus Schistocerca; species Schistocerca serialis. The sequence goes on from NC_064640.1 coordinate 249,889,700, forward strand.
AGAAATTTAGAAAAAGCGATACGTGAATGATAGGCTAGTTTGTATTGAAAACCTTATGTTACTGAATTGTTGTGTCCGAAGTTTCATGTTTATCGTGACTTTAATCGACGATTATACGAAGCCAAAGTCAAAACTTTATTCGCAGTTTGATATTTCCGGTTAGTTCGCTTCAATTTATGTAGCATGTTAGCCCGTGTAAATTAAACCCATTGTTCTGGGGGACTTAAAAGAAGTTTCTTCGAATGAGACCGGTTTTGAAGAATTAATAAACAATCGTATTTGTAAAAGAAATGTCGAATATATTCTATTTTCACCTTTTCACGGTAATCGTCATCGTTGGGACGAATTTTTACATTATTGAAAAATAGTAGCTGAATGAAATTCTATACTCCACATTCTTGTGCTATCGATCTATTGAGTAGTAAGTTTCAGATTCGGCATGCGTTTACTCTACGAGGTGTAAGAACCCACAGTTTACATTTTTTTTCGTGCCGCGATTTTAGTGCATAACTTTGATTCAAATTACCTAGCATTTTTAGCCCGTGTTAGATACTCATACAAACGTTTTGGCAGTTAAAACCATGGCCTTTCTAATGAGCACTGATTGGAAAGTTCAATGGAACACTTTTTTTGCAAAATCAGATCGAATATATCAATTTTTTTATCTTTTTACAAAATTTTCAACTATGTACTTAATATATTCAGTATTGAGAAGTGGTGTATATATGAAACTTTATATTTGAGAGCCGTATGTTTTTAGGTTACTACATGCTAAGTTACACGTTCGCCATACCTTTAGTCCCTGAGATGCAAGAAACCAAACTTTAAAATTTTTTCGGGCGATTTTGTCTAAAATTTTCTGGCTGAATATGGCTCCTTAAATTCTTTTCGTTATTATTCTTAAGAGAACGTATCAAGTTGTATAAGGCGGCCAAATTCCATTTGTTTCAACAAAATATTGTCAGCGATATAACATCTGAAATTCGTCAGAATTTCACTCTCTCTCTGCGCAAAGTCGCGCATCGAGTCAAACAACCGACTGTACCTCGACCAGTACTGGTTCGATTAACGTTAAGCTTTACCAGTGTTCAGTGGAAACATGTGTGAATGTTCACATACAATTTCATTGAAATTCATGACGATCGCGTAGGAAACTGTTCCGAAATTAGACTATTTCACATGGAATGACCCAAACCAGTTCCAATTCATGTTGGACAGGCTATATTACATTTTTGTTGAAATTAATTATGTAGGCTAAAATTTTCAAAAAGATGTTAGAGAGAAATCGCCTTGATGTTAAGGCATTATTCCAAGTATCTTGTTCTGGCACACATTTCCTGCATTCGCGTGTACTCTCAGGCCGCAGAACTCAGAAATAAAGGGTGCTTCACAAACCGAACTACACACACATGGACATTTAACGCATGCACAGGAGGAGATTGCTACACGCTTGTCTGGAGCCTCACGTTGCAAAACTTCTCACGAATCTATTGTTTATTGTTCCGCAGCTGTCAACAGAATACTGTTACTACGCCTGCTGAATGTCCGCCACTAGTTTTCTCAAAATTCGCAACCCAATTTAGTTTTGCACTTTGATCCAGTGGCGTATTATGTTCATGGAGTTATTTAAACACTATCACCCGAATCTGTTATCGAATGTTGAAATCAAACTGTATTTAAAGAGACTTCAAAGTTATCAGAGAGGGTTCGCTAGGTCAGGTAGCGAATGACGTGCAATGGAATACTGCGTTTCGTTGAAGAGACTGTGCCGGCTTTCGCAACGGATGGTCTGTGGAAATCACGAAAATCAAAACGAGGATGGACGGACGTGTTTTGCAATCTTCTCCTACCTAAGACGAGCGACTACGTTGATTCAGTTACTGCGTTGTCACGCGCGGTGTTAGCACAGCTGGTGCAAATCTATTGTCCGCAACATTACGGAATACGCTCTTCTGTAATACCATCACCTCTTAACGAGAACAGTTTTACTTCCTATCTCAAATATTTGAAACAGCACGACACGCTCCAGTGGCAAACGTCGCCAGAGAGTCGTTCTGCATCATGGTGTGATTAACTGTTAAAAGTTCCGAGAGCGTACATTCCTAAGAGAGCCAACCAATATATAGTTTCCTCCTGCACATAACTCGTGAAAAAAGACTATACAGGTAAAATTACACATATTCGAGCTCACACGTAGGCTCACAAACATTCGTTCTTCCTACGAACCATTCACGGGTGGGACGTTGAATGATGGAGGGGGGCGTAGGGAGTGACAGTGGTATACAAGGTACCCTCCGCCACACTACGTAAGGTGGCTTGTGCAGCTTACGGTACCTTCACACCGAAAACCAACTCCAACAAACAAAAACATACAACTGTTGACAGTTTGACAAACTTACAAGCGTTGAAAACTATTGCAAATGTTGATAACAGTTTCCAACTCTTGTAAACACACGTTCGGCGTTTTTATTTTTCGTTACAGAATACCAATGGAAATGGATTCCGACTGTGAAAATTTTCCATTTGTTATGGTGGGAGACGATGCTTTTGCTCTTTGGGAGTACATGATGAAACCATAGATAGGATGGCAAGAGAAAGACAGCCACGAAAGGGTGTTTAATTACCGAATATCTCGCGCTAGAAGAATTGTGGATAATTTTTTTGGAATACTGTAAGATGTTTTTCGGTGTCCTAGAACAACTGCGCACATAAGTCTGTAAAAGGCAACATTAGTGACTTCTGAAACTGTGTATTTGCACGGTTTTCTTAGAAGAAATAAACAGAGTGCCACCGTTTACTCACCATCGGACAGTTTTGATGTGGAAGACGCAGAAACAGGCAGGGTTTCGGATGGCAGTTGCAGGATGCCTCCGGAAAACAAATGTCTTCAGAGAAAGGGAGGCAACGCAGGAAGAACCGCAACGAATATATCGCATGTTGGTAAAGTTAAATGGCAAGAGAAATATAAATAAATATATATCGAGTGAAAAGAAAAATGTAATTAAAGACTTCCGGGCAAAACCCTTATAGCTTTAGTAATTACCAACGTAAGCAATTAATTTGCGAACTACTTTGTATCAGATGTTGACACAATGAAATGACAAGAGAAATAAATAAATTTCCGGTGAAAATACAGTTGTAACTACTAAATTTTCGACTAAAAGTCTTACAGCTTCAGTTACGCTAATGAATGACGGCTTACTTACGGTTGTAAATATTTTTGTTCTTGGTTCGTTCACACCTGCCAAATACTTCATATGCTCGTAAAATATCAATTTCGGAACTTAGAGCTCAGTTGTCCCAGACCCAATTTTAGTTTTGACTATTATACAATTATCACGATTGTACTGTGTTTTCGTATTTGTCCATTTCCTTTCACACTCCACAAGCGGTACACCAATTTTATCCGAAACTTCTTTCAACAAATCTTTCTTTTTATATCTGTTTTTATATTCAGAATCAGAAGGATCCTACATTCGTTTCCTCATTTCAATTGCTAACAGAATCTGAATTGTTGGCTCTGTTGACGACTCGTGAGATGCCACTGGCGAAAGAAACACAGACAAAGAAAGAAATACAGCAGACGTCACGGTAAATGCGCAACTCTGCCGTGTTTTTGCTAACTGACCATACGCTACAAACTCGAGACAAAACTTCCCCCAACTAGTTGTTCAGACTCGCGACTTCAAACAACTGTTGACAACAGTTGAAAACTAAGTCAAACTTCGAGGTGAAAACAGTTGTCAGCCGACCGTTGTGACCGAGCGGTTCTAGGCGCTTCAGTCAGGAACCGCACTGCTGCTACGGTCGCAGGTTCGAATCCTGCATCCGCGCATTTGCAATGAACACTGTGTCCCGGTGGCGCAGTAGTTGCGCAACTGCTTAGTAAGCAGGAGATCCCGAGTTCGAGTACCGGTCCGACACGCATTTTCGCTTGTCGCTCGGACCAGGACTCGAAAAAACCGAAAAGAAGTAATAACATGTAAAAAGTACATACTGCGGGAAAATCGAAAATTTATAACTGGCGCAAATCCATTCTTGTCTGTTGAGGTATGTTTTTATTCATCTTTTGTTAGTTATACAGCAGAAATCACAAAAATCTTAGACGCGAGCAATACGACTCTTTAAAATCACTTAGTCGAAAAGCCGGCCGGGATGGCCGAGCGGTTCTAGGCGCTACAGTCTGGAACCGCACGACCGCTACGGTCGCAGGTTCGAATCCTGCCTCGGGCATGGGTGTGTGTGATGTCCTTAGGTTAGTTAGGTTTAAGTAGTTCTAAGTTCTAGGGGACTGATGACCTCAGAAGTTAAGTCCCATAGTGCTCAGAGCCATTTGAACCATTTGAACTTAGTCGAAAACAGACCTAAAATTGCTCGGCAACAAGAATAATGGAGCAATTAATTTTTTGCTTGCGGGATTTTCAAGAAATATCTTCACAAACAATTTGCTATTAAAGCAGTTATCTTTGCAATGTAATGAAGAAGCGTCACAACCGCTAACTGCAACAGTCGCACTCTGAGACAGCAGAATAATCTGGATATCTCTGAACTAAAATAAAAGAAGGAAACTTGGAATCTATATGGAAAAAAATCCTTACTTTTCCAATAACTACTGACTATGACACTAAAATCAGACCAATTCTTTCAAAAATGTGACGACACAGGAAGTAGCCTGGCTTTCTTATTAGATAGGTGCCAAGAATAGGATACATAAATCCCACCAACAATATGGATGGATATCCAGCGGGCAACTGTGGATGGCATTAAAAGGTCTTCCTGAAACCTCAACGCTGTAAGGTACATATACAGAGCATAGTATCGATGGAAGGCGCACCACAATGAGCTGTGGCAGTTGTTTTAGCACAAAATGGCTCTAAGCGGAGATATAAGTCACTGGAAAAATTGGGTTATTGCGTTTGAATGCCCCAAAGGACATAACACGCGTGCGGTTTCTGAATTCCCTTGTGTTTCAGGTAACATCGATAGACGTGTGTTGTGAATGAGGACAAGATGCATTCAACGGCAAATAAACATGAAACTGTATTCGGAACAAAAATCCTACCAGACAGAGGGGCGCTGCTGGACACTGCCTGTAGGAACCAGCAACAGCTTCTCAGGATAGCTGGAACCCTACATACCGACAATGACGACAACTATCAGTGATTTCAGAACATACAGTACAGAGAGAAGCGTCTGCGACTAGTTTGAGGAGCTTTCAGATTTTCATATCTCCAGTGGTCCGCTGAATTCGTTCATATGAATTCTCGAGAGAACTTGGGAAAGTATCTCAAACAAAATGTTCAGTGGGAACAAATGAATCCACGAATACATTTATCACCGCGCGCGCACTCGCGCACAATAGTGAGTTCCAAGGTGCGGTTAACTGCATATTGAGATATATTTTCCATTAGGTTTTTTAAATTTTTTTTAAAAATTAGAGAGCTCATCAAAAGGATTGAACACGCCAAGTATTAGGAGTCCCTATAAACGTATAAAATTTTGTTATAATTTCTTTTCTTATGTGGAAGAAAAGTGGAAGGTGTACCTCCTGCAATTATTTGAACCATGTTTTAGGAGCACTGAAAAGCTGTCAGAGACGACAGCCTTCAAATACCCCGCAGCCTTTAGCGCTACGTCAGCGCTGGCTAACAATGAGGGGGCAGAGAAACAGAGGTCTGTAGCGCTGGCCCAATCAATACACGGCGTAGTCATGCGACCGCTCGGCTATCTGATGGGTTCGCCTGCCGCACATTCCTTTCAGCCACAAACCCCACGCCGTTCTCCCTACGCATCCCCGCTAAATGCTGTACAGCCTTTAGGGGACTGCTAATAATGCTCCCGAGATAACGAATGGCCAGGACAAGCTCCGTTTCACTGACTGTGTGTGAGTTCTCGGAGGGGAAGAATTAGGAAATTTACTTTGGCATGGCGCTAGCAGTGTGGATTTTTACAAGCGTTATTTGTAGAGTTTAGCTATTAGCTGCGCTTTGCCGGCACAGTGAATCCGTCGGCAAGCCGTTATATACGAAAAATACACTATTATTGCGGCTGTCTATCATTAAGTCTACAGAATGCATCGTTATATGTGACTGGTTCTTTCGTAATATATAACCTCATCTGGAGTACTTTTGCGCTGCTTTTTGCGAAGAAGCCTAATGTCAGTCCACATTTCATTCAACAATGTTATCATTTACCCACAGCTGCGTTCCACGCAACTGAGTATTCGACATGGTGAGTCTACAGATGAGTATTTTTTCTTATTGCTAGTGCCCTTCGTTTGTGTCGGAGACCACGTCTAAACCTCACTTAATCAATAAAATAAAATAGTAGAATACCGTAATTGGGAAGGAAGAATAGGGTTTAACGTCCCGTCGACGACGAAGTCATTAGAGACGGGACACATGCTCGTATTAGGAAGGGACAGGACAGGGAATCTGCCTACCCTTTAAAAGGAACCATCCTGGCATTCACCTTAAGCGACATAGAGAAATCATGGAGAAACTAAATCTGTATGGTGTGAAGTAATTTCAATCGCCGCCCTGTCGAATACATGAGTCCATTGTCTTAACACCGCCCCACCTAGCTCATTGGTAATTCTAAACTGTGTGGACAAAAAACGGTTCAAAATGGTTCAAATGATTCTGAGCACTATGGGACTTAACAGCTGAGGTCATCAGTCACCTGGAACTTAGAACTACTTAAACCTAACTAACCTAAGGACATTACACACATCCATGCCCGAGGCAGGATTCGAACCTGCGACCGTAGCGGTCGCGCGGTTCCGGACTGAAGCGCCTAGAACCGCTCGGCCACAACGGCCGGCGTGGACAAAATACGTATGCATTTATGTGGTGCGGTACTCCATGACACCATATATGCGAAGTGCGAAATAACTTTGCACGGTCTAAAAGCATTTTCTAAACCTTTCTTCGGACTGTATGGCAGAAAGCGAGAAATGTACAGGATATGTACGTAGACAGCAAGGTTAGTGCTGGGATTAAGTATTTTGGCGAATAAATTTGGTTACGGGTACGAAAAGCCTGTGGATGTTTTACGTACGAAGCTTTGCGATGCTTCGGAGTTTCTGCGACGGCAGGAACCCGGTACCAAATTATGTATGCTGCAATCGCCCTTAAGATGACATGCTTGCAATTGTAAAAGAAAATCAACCAAGCTGCCGCAATTATGGGAAGAGATTGAAGACTGATGATTTAGAAGACTATTACTTCGTGCATGATTTTGCTTCAACGTACACTATCTGATCAAAAGTATTTGGACACTTGGACGTTGACATTAATATGGGGTCCCCTTCGCCTTCAAGGCTGCTTGAATTCGGCTGGGGACACTTTCAGTAAGCTTTCTGAATGTCTGTGGAGCAAAAGGCAGCCCATTCTTCCTCAGGAGGCGAAACCAGAGAAGGTAGTGATGTTGGACGCCAAGGTCTGTAGCGAAGTCCACGTTTTAACTCATCCTAAAAGTGTTCCATTGGGTTCCGGTCCACACCCAGAGCAGGCGAGTCCATTTCAGGAATGTTGCTCTCCACAAATCACTGCCTCACGGATACTGATTTATGACTGTGCATTGTCATGCTCATACAAGCAACCATCATTTCAAAACTGTTCCTCTACTGTACGCAGTACTCAGTTCTGTAGATGTGTTCACGTCTTTTCGCATTTATTGTTTTCTTAAGAGCAATAAGGGGACCACACCCTAACCGCGAAAACGGCCGCCATACCGCAACATCACCTTCTCCGAACTTCACTGCTGGCACTACACATGATGGCAGGTAACATTCTCCAAGCATTCGCCAAACCGCAACCCTTCCATCGGACTGTCACGGGGTATAGCGTGATTCATTACTTCAAATTCTTTGTTTACAGTCATACACTGACCAGTGGTGTTGCTATTTACAGCACCTCGCGTGTCGTTAGCACTGACCACAGAACGCGTGTCTTACCAGGAGCTGTTCGGCCCTTCTTTTGACCTCCCCACGTTCAATCATTGTGCTGGCTGGACTGCTGGTAGCACTTTGAAAATCAACAGTGATTACTTTCGCATTTCATGCGATTTTTTTACAACTACCCTCCGCAATTCTCGACTGTTCCTGTTCGTCAGTACAAGAGCTACCTTGTCTTGATTTGGCTATGGTTGCTCTTTCTCGTTTCCACTTCACAGCCACATCACCAACAGTCAAACTGGGCAGCTTTCGAATGACTGAATGTCCCTGATGGTTTGTTACTCAGGCGACATCTAACGATCAGACTACGCTGTAAGCCACTGACTTCTCCTGATCGACTCATACTTCTGTTACTGCCTCTCTACTCACAACACATTACTCTTCGCCTCCTTTTATACCGGCGGGTCCGCCTCTCGTGGCACGTAGTGGTAAATTCCGGAATACATACGGATGTCTCGATATTTTCTATACGATAGTGTGTGATTCTCTAGAACAAACAATTACGAGAAATTATGACTTCGGCTCCCCCACCCCAACACACACACACACACACACACACACACACACACACACACACACACACACACACACACACAAAGGAAGGAAGATTAGTGTTTAACTTTCCGTGGCAACGAGGTTCTTAAGAAACGAAGCACAGCCTCGCATTGGGGCAGAAACTCGGCTGTGTCCTTTAAAGTGCACCGTCCTGACATTTGCATTAACCCCTCTATATACCTATGCTGCACGCAAGCACACGAAGCATACGCGTGTAGAATGGGTAGCATTTGATGGGAGTCTGTCTGGGCAGCAGAAGAGTCAAAGCCCAGAATTTGATTGAAATGGGTTCAAATGGCTCTGAGCACTATGCGACTTAACTTCTGAGGTCATCAGTCGCCTAGAACTTTGAACTAATTAAACCTAACTAACCTAAGGACATCACACACATCCATGCCCGAGACAGGATTCGAACCTGCGACCGTAGCGAAGCTCGGCTCCAGACTGTAGCGCCTACAAGGCCACTCCGGCCGGCCAGAATTTGATGTTCAAAGCATTCGCACCAAGCGAGCTGGGGTCGAGGTGAAGATATCCTACTCAGAGATGGGTAAAAATCATGCTGGTAATTCATATAATGAACATGTGAAAGAACTTGCCAGGAAAAGCACCGGGATACGCCTTCTTCAGTCAGTAAAAGTCACTTACAAAAAGACCCGAAAATCTGTGTATCGAAAGCGAGACAGAGTTACAAAAAGATACACACTTTACCGGTACACAGTCAACGATAAATTGAAAACACTGTTTTCAGAAGATCACACCCGAAAAACGCCAAACCACGTCAATAACTCGAATGAGACTGGGGCATGAACGCTATACGATGTATTTATAGAAAATAAAGTTCGGAAATCAAGAAGCTGCAATCGAAACAATTTGTCAGTGCTGATCTGAATCTTATAATACGACCAAGCATACTTACTGTATAAAGTGCTAGGCTCTCTTCCCAAAAGGGTGAATTTACTTATACTCTCGTTTCCAGTGGAAAAAATCGCGCAGTGGACAATTTTTTCAGACATATGTATTAAAATGGAACAAGAACAAATGCTGTCGATGAAGAAAGTGAGAGTTGCTCACAAAAATGAAAAGAAATGACAAGCAAGTAACGATGAAAGACCTTCAGATGGAAGCTAAACCGTAAAATAGCAAGGACGCATGTGGGCTACGTCCTCTGGCGACGGAATCTGCTTATTGCTTCATCCTCCAAGCGACGAAGATGATAGTTGTGCACCACAGCGCCGGACGCTGTGGCCGAGAGGATCTAGGTGCTTCAGTCCGGAACCGCGCTGCTGCTACGGTCGCAGGTTCGAATCCTGCCTCGGGCATGGATGTGTATGATGTCCTTAGGTTTAAGTAGATCTAAGTCTAGGGACTGATGACCTCAGATGTAAAGTCCCATAGAGCTCAGAGCCATTTGAATCGTTTTTTGCACCGCAGCATTAGTTTCAGATAACACAATTGCTAGAAAAAAGGTAGTATGCGGAACACTTCTGTTTATACTTCAGTTCAGCAGACTGATTGTGATACTAACATAAACGCCGACGACGCTTCCAACTACTGGATTTTCGTAATGTTAGTCCTCTAACTTTAGCTTAATTACTTTCACAGACTGATTTTACATATACGTCACCTCATTGCACATTGTATCGTATTGTACACCGTGGTGGCTGGATAGTGCTGTTAAACTTAAGATTTTCCAATAGGTTTGTTTATAAATAAATAAATCTTCTGCTACCAGTCACGATTTTTTTTTATTTTACTATTCGCACGACGCGTTTCGAGAAATAATTCCCATTTTCAAGTGCGTTTTTTGGTGTATATTAAGCCATTTCTTTTGATGTTGTCAGTGTGTGCGAGTCTACTTCATTTTGTTGACTTTTACTGTAATGCATAAGAAACACGCGATTTTTAGTTGGGTATCAATTCTTTTTGTAAGGTTAGTGGCTAAAATTTAGAATAATTTGTACTTACAGTTTTCTAATGGTCCAGTTGTATAGAGTCTCACACCCAACTTAAAAATCGCGTGTTTCTTATGCATTACAGTAAAAGTCAACAAAATAAAGCAGACTCACACACACTGACAACATCAAAAGAAATGCATAATACACACCAAAAAACGCACTTGAAAATGGGAATTATTTCTCGAAACGCGTCGTGCGAATAGTAAAATAAAGAAAAAATCGTGACTGATAGCAGAAGAGTTATTTATTTATAAACAAACCTATTGTATCTAAAGTCGCAGGCTTTCAAAAACCATTTATAATTGATCAAATCAGATTAAGATTTTCCCTCACTCGAGACAGGCGTGCCTCATATCCCACCCCGGCAAATCATATTTACATCCTCAGTGATTTCCATAAACCGTGTCAGGCAAGATACAATTTTTTTTCCGCATGATATTCCGACACCATATAATGTATACGCTACTGTACGTTTAACTTACATCGTCGCAATGAAAGCATATTAAAGATACGAATAGAATATTCAAAGCAGTTTACGTCTACGTATACACACGGATTGGACAAAAATATGGAAACACCAAAAACACAACGAATTGCCATACCTAATACAGTGTAGGAAAACCGTTGGCATTCAAAACAGCTTCCAGGCGTCCCCGAATGGATAGATAGAGGTCCTATATGGTTTTCAGGGGAATCTCATACCATTCCTCTTGCAAAATAGTGCCAAGTTCTGGTAACGGTGATCGTAGTGCATAGAGATCACGCACCCTTCTCTACAAAGTAGTCCACCAAGTCTCAATAATATTTATATCTTGTCACTGTAATGTCCAGGAGAGATGACACAATTCATTCTCACAAAGCCAGTCTTGGAATGTGTGAGCTGTGTGGAGACGGGCCCTGTCGTCTAGGAAACACAGCATCACCTTGGGGGACGTTGTACCTAGGAATGGACCTCATCAGCCAGAATGGTCACATAAATGATGACGGTAAAGCGGGCTTGCAGAGTAACCACTGATCCCGCAGAATAACACGATATGGCTGCCCAAATCTTCACCGAAAGCCCGATATATTCCCACTCTTCGGACGTAAGCTCGACCAGAGGCTGGAAACAGTATGCAACAAGACCCATCCAACCAAATGACGTTCTCTTATTGCTCCACAGTCTAGGTTTTATGGCTTCAGCACGGCATTTGCGTTACAGAAGAGTGGTTTAGGAATTCCAGTTCGCCCTAAAATTCCCTGCTCTTGTAACTTTTGCAACTGTAGTCGTCTTATTTTTCGTCACAATCGTCTTCAGTGAGCATCCCTCACGATCACTGAACACACAATTTCGTCCGCGTTGCGACATAGCGGACGGCAATTTTCCGCTTTCTCTGTATGCCTTATAAATCTTCGATAGGGTGCCTCTTGAAACACCAACTACTTCGGCCATCTTGGCCACGGAAGTACATTCCAATCGAGCACCAACAATTTCCCCCACGTTCGAATTCATTTGGCTCCATCATAATGCACTCACAACTATACAGAACACTGTTCTCACCACGACTGACACTTGCAATGTATTGAGGATATAGCATAGTTGCCGTTCGTGGTCAATACAACAGCGCAAAACCTGCAGGTTTGGCTAGCATCTGCATTTACGTATTTCTCGCGATGTTCCCGTACATTTATCCAAGTCCTGTTCTCCGCAAGATAATGTGCAGTCCGTGGCGGAGGGTACATCATACCAAAACCGTGGCGGAGGGTACATCATACCAAAACTATCGGTTTCTTTTTTTTTGTTCCTGTTCCATTCGCTTGCTAAACTATGAAAAAACGTCTATTTATGTACCTCTCTACGCGCCCTAGTCACCCTTATATTTTTTCTCATGATCCCTACGTCAGACATGATGGTGAAAAAGTCTTCTTCAAACAAAGGTCCTTTAAATTTATCCAACAGAGTTTCGCGTGAACTACGAGGCCTGTTTTTTTAAGTAAGTACCGTTTTGAAATTAAAAAAAGACGTGCTAAGATATCTCAATAATTTTATTTTTACATGAAAGCCTGTACCTTAATCTACTTTTCTACACAATTTCCGTCAATATTGAGGGACTTGTCATAATGTTGTACCAGTTTTTGAATACCGTCCTCATAGAAGTCTGCCGCCTGACTTGTTAACCACTGTATCACCACTGTTTTGACTTCGTCATCGTCTTGAAGACGCTGACCGCCCACGTGTTTCTTCAAGATGAAACATGGGTGGCCTACGTCACACCAGAATCAAAGCAGCAGTCCATGGAATAGCGGCATTCAGATTGACCCAGATAAGTGAAGTTTAAGCAAACAATTTCTGCCCGGAAAATCATGTGACAGCTTTTTGGGACAGAAAAGGAGTATTGCTTGTGGAATTTCTGCCTCGTAATGAGACAATCGATGCAGCAGCTTACTATAAGACATTGCACAATCTGCGCCGTTCAATTCAGAACAAAAAACGTGGCAAGTTGAGCAAGGGCATCGTTTTTCTGCAAGACAATGCCCGTCCGCATGTGGCGAATCAGACCAAAGATCTCATCACATCTTTTCGATGGAAAACTCTAGATCATCCTCCGTACAGCCCCGATCTTGCGCCCTGTTCCTGCACTTAGCCGGCCGCGATGGACGTGTGGTTCTAGGCGCTTCAGTCTGGAACCGCGCAACTGCTATGGTCGCAGGTTCGAATCCTGCCTCGGGCATGGATGTGTGTGATGTCCTTAGGTTGGTTAGGTTCAAGTAGTTCTCAGTTCTAGGGGACTGATGACCTCAGATGTTAAGTCCCATAGCGCTCAGAGCCATTTTGTTCCTGCACTTGAAGAAACACCTGGGCGGTCAGCGTCTTCAAGACGATGACGAAGTCAAAACAGTGGTGATGCAGTGGTTAACAAGTCAGGCGGCAGACTTCTATGAGGAGGGTATTCAAAAACTGGTACAACGTTATGACAAGTGCCTCAATATTGACGGAAACTATGTAGAAAAGTAAATTAAGGTACAGGCTTTCATATAAAAATAAAATTATTGAGATATCTTAGCAAGTCTTTTTTTTAAATTTCAAAACGGCACTTGCTTAAAAAACACGCCTCGTATGTCGTCTTTCTTCCAACGATTCACACTGAAGTCTTACCTACATAATAGCAGAGTGTCTTTCAATTTATTCAACGCCGCCCGTCGAGAATGTGGTCTGTTGTAAAGTGAAACGGTCAACACGCACGAGGAGCAATCTCACAACAATATTAACATGATAACTCTGCCACACTACAAAAATAGTGGCTGAGTGCGCGTCACGTGTGTGTTTTAAAGAGAGAAGGCGAAGGAGGGAGGCGTGGGCCGGAGAAAACCGCAAGAGCCGTAAACCCTGCGGAGGTTCACGAATGAGACGTCATCCGCGTGGCAGTGCTGCCAAGCCGTCAGCGCTGCTACAGGTGTCCCATTGCCTACCTCAGAGGTCGTCGTCTGCTGTTCCGTGTTCTACACACACACACACACACACACACACACAAATCCGCGCTCGTAGGATGGCACATACCTCACAAATATCCAAAGGCCCGTTCTCATTGCAATGCCACCTATTTGGTAAAACTTATCCTTTCCGATGAATCAGACATCAATCTGAATACAGTGATGAAAGAGTCGTTGTGATACTCATATTGTTAACGCCATCTCTCAGGAATAGAACCCAGAATCTTACTGGCTGCAAGCTCGACATGAAGGCCTGAGATTTCCAGAGTAAATAGTGTTACAGCTGTGGCTCTGTATTGCGGGTACTCTTTAACAGTGAGAGTTTCACCAGTGAAGTTGTAGAATCCGCCCTTCAGCGCATTCGTATAACAGTGTTCCAACAGGGAAAGGTCCATCAATGTTGCGAGGAATCTGCAAGATTTCCTCGAATTGTAAATGTTGCTTTCCATCCTAGCCTGCTTATTCTCTTGGAATCTTTTAGGTGAAGTATGTGATTTTTTATATGATCTTGTGGCGTTCCACACGTTAATTTCCGAACGTTAGTTATTATCCTGGTGGGTCCCCTCCATTCTGCCTAAACTGATGTTTTGCGCAACTGCTTGCTTTTGCTTGTGCCTTTATCCTACAGATTCGCAGGTCGGCATCGTTAGGGTCGTATTTGGCGTGGTTAATGTTAAGAGGTGGCCGGATGCCCTTCCTGTCGCCACCACATCCCCCCTGGGACGGAATTAGTGTACCCCAGATGTCTGCATCTAGTGTAATCCATGGAATAGTGCGAAAATGTTCAGAGGTCTGCAAGTCGTGTAACTACGGTGGGACGTGGGGACCAACCCAGTATTCACCTAGTGGGATGTGGAAAACAGCCTAAAAACTATATCCAAGCTGGCCGGCACACCGGCCTTCGTCGGTAATCCGCTAGGCGCATTCGATCCGGGGCTGGTGCGCCTACCCGAGTAAAGGAAGCAGCGCATTAGCGATCTCGGCTAACCTGACGTGTCATTGCGCAACTGCTATATTATTATTAATATTTTATTGTTTCAATTGTTGGATTTTTTGTGATATTCCTCACAATTCTGGACCATCTCAATATTTCTCGAGCACGGCAGATCTACACAATGTCCGGAGAAATTATAATTTTCAGCATAAATGCATATATTTGTTACGGTGTTTTATAGCTCATGTTACTACCACAACTCGATAATATTCGGCAGCTCATAGGTATCCATCGCTTTCTTACATTGCCGCTTTTCATCACAGAAGGAATTAAGACAAAAGGTTAGAGCATAAAGTCTCGTCGACGTCCGAGGTTATTAGAGAAGGATCTTTAGGTCGGATTCTACACGATTATGCGTTTGCAGAGATCCAGTGAAGCCACGGAAGACATATGAATGCGACACCAGCGTCTTAACCACCCACCATCTCACAGAACATACCTTCCTATTCGAAATTCATGTGCTTCACAAGTTATCTGCAGCTTGCAGCAGGACCCGGGTACAGGTAGCATAACTTACAGTATTTAAAGAGCCGAGGTGGGCAGTTCCGTTTCCAGTATCAGTTCGTAGTGTCCAATTAGTAAATGAGTGAGTAATGTTTTCCTTCTGGATTACAGAAATTTCACGGTTTTCCTCGAAATCCATATTAGAGGATTTAGTTTTGGCAGTTCTTCACGGGCCGGCCGGTGTGGCCGTGCGGCTCTAGGCGCTTCAGTCTGGAACCGCGTGACCGCTACGGTCGCAGGTTCGAATCCTGCCTCGGGCATGGATGTGTGTGATGTCCTTAGGTTAGTTAGGTTTAAGTAGTTCTAAGTTCTAGGGGACTGATGACCACAGATGTTAAGTCCCATAGTGCTCAGAGCCAGTTCTTCACTATTAAAAATTAAGACGAGTATAGTGTCTCTAGCTCGTTTCCAGGAATTACGTACAGTCTTCTAAAAGTTAGCGTCAAGAGACGAGCCGTAAACTTTTAGTGAGTCTGCAAAAGATTGTACTGAATGAAAGAACACAACAACTGGATGACTTTTTTGTTTAATTTCACTTCCGTTTCGATCTGATGAACATATCACCACTAGAGCAAAAATTAGTGCCGCAAAGCCACATTTGTCCAAAAGGGTCAGAATGAAACAGTAAAACTTTTTGTGACAGCTTCGGGAAACACAGAAAGCAGCCACAAGTGTGTACCACATACTGTAAGTTGGGCAATGAGTGTGGCACACAGACCATATATGACATGGACCGTGCATGACGTCATTATATTGAAATCTACGTCTTTATCAGCTGACTACTGGGGCGGCATCCATTTCCACGCGACGGCTGGAATTCTGTTCCACTTATCTTTATCTTAACCGCAGTAGTTTCAGTTAAGGTTCCATTATTACAAAGGTGAAATCTTGTGCAGAGTTTGGTTGCACCGAAGGATATGTGAGAGGAAGTAACATTTCATTCCATGGGTAAAGTTCTTTTAAAAACACAAAAAATTTACGAAGACATTTTTCTAGAGGAAGCCAATGAATTTACGGGCTGAGCTAAGGAGCGATATCGTTACCATACAAATGCGAAGGGTCGTCTGTCTGAGAGTATTTATCTGTGTTTAAGTAATACGAATTAAATAATAAGAATCATTATACATACATCTCGTAAAACTACATCGGTCCTCAGATCTAAAGCTCGATGAAGGACGAAGACAGAAAGTTAATATGTAACTCATTAAGAAAACGTTTTCCAACATGTTGTGCTTCTCATCTTGATACTGTTTCCGTAGCTGTGCTGGATTAAGCAAAAGTCATAAATGATGTGTTGGCAGTAGAGCCAACACCGTGTTGCTAGAGGAGGTCGAAATGCACGCTTTTAAGCTCACGCAGATTGGCGTGAGGTCTGGAACAAGGTAAAGTAATTATCCTATAAAGAAAAGAACGTAGTTCTTGGAATGCTTAACTTTAATCCATAAGTGGTGTACATCGGTCTGACGGTACAGGCATCACAAGTTATATATCTATGGATAATGGCGCCTCGCTAGGTCGTAGCAAATGACGTAGCTGAAGGCTATGCTAACTATCGTCTCGGCAAATGAGAGCGTATTTGTAAGTGTAGCATCGCTAGCAAAGTCGGCTGTACAACTGGGATAGTGCTAGTACGTCTCTCTAGACCTGCCGTGTGGCGGCGCTCGGTCTGCAATCACTGACAGTGGTGACACGCGGGTCCGGCGTATACTAATGGACCGCGGCCGATTTAAAGGCTACCACCTAGCAAGTGTGGTGTCTGGCGGTGACACCACAATAAAACATAAACGTTTAGTTTCTGTAAAAAAAAAAAAAAAAAAAACGGACACTATTCACAGAAACATGTCACTTCTTATAAAAGCGTAATAAAACATTTCACACATATTGTTGAGGAATCTTCAAAAAACTAAATGCTTCTTGCGAAATTGATATTTTGTCTTCTACTACTGTGGAAGTGGTGAAATGAATTGCTCGTAGTGCAACACATACAGTAGTTCACTGAAGAACTGCAATTCTGTCGCTTTTAAAACGGAAAAAGAACTGCCAATACAATGTTTCAAACTTTTTTTAATCCTTTCATCTGGACAAATGTAAACACATTGCATTAATAATGGAAATTTCGGAGAAATTTGGTAAACTGTATGATACAAGTCGTCAAATTGCTAAATTCATAGCTTTATTTCAGTTATAAATGAGACAAACTAATGTGGGCTCCACTTAGCAAAGTGTGTAATGGCAGAAACTCTGTCTTCCGCCCTTCGTCACGTGCCCAACATGTTGGTTTCAAACCTAAACACGGTGGAGAAAGGGTCGTGCGCGGTCTACAGTGCGCTATCTGATCAGCAGTACCCGGACACTATTATCAGGCATTAATATGTGTGCGCCCACCCTCCGTCTTTATTACAACCTCAACTCTACAGGGGCCACTTTCAGAGACGTGTCTGGCTGTGAAAAATGGCAACCCGTTCTTCCTCAAGAGTGAAAACCAGATAAGGCAGCGATGTTGGACACTGATCTGGAGCGTTTTCGACATCCTAATTCGTCCTAAAGGCGTCTCCATTGACTTCAGGTCGACACCCTGGTCAGGCCAGTCCATTTCTCGAATGCTGTTCTTCACAAACTGTTGTCGCACAGACGCTGCTTTACGACAGGGTGCATTTTCATGCTGATACGCTCACCGTCTCCAAACTCTTCCTCTACTGTAAGCAGTACCCAATGCTGTAAAAATGTGTATATCCTTCCACCTTTAGCGTTTTCTTAAGCGCACTAAGGGGATTACACCCTAGTCACGAAAAACACCCACTACACGGTAACGCCACCTCTGTAATTCGCTGTTGGCACTACACATGATGACAGGTAATGTTTTCCAGGCATTCACCAAACACAGGGAACAGCGTGATTCATCACTTCAAATCACTCGTTTCTAGTCATCCACTGTCCAGTGTCGTTTTCTCTTTCTACGACTTCGATTGTCGCTAAGCACTGACTTTAAAAATGTGTACTTATATAGATATGGTGTCTGTTCTTTCGGACATGTCCGAAAGAACAGACACCATATCCATATAAGTATATAGTTTCTGGCAACACCGGCCATGACCTTCTTCTTCTGTGCGGATGCACGTATAATCCCTGAATTCTTACGGGACTTGGTAAGAATGTCTTCCACGAGTAATGAGTGAGTTGGGATGGGACATTACGAATGTAGTGTGTGGACATACAAGGTGAGAATGTGGGTCTAGCGGGAGGCGTGCGCGAGATAGTCCGTGCAGCCGCGCTGTCCTCTGTGCCCTCGGTGGCTCAGATAGGTGCCGGCACGGTAGCTCAGCGTGTTCGGTCAGAGAGGTAGCTGCCCTCTGTAATAAAAAAAATTGGGTTAGTGTATCAACGACGAACTGAAACGGATGTCTTGCGACATCCGCCCCGAACAGATGCAACGAACGAAAACGAACAAAAATGAGATAAAAAAAAAGATGGATAGAGCGTCTCTGCCATGTAAGCAGGAGATCCCGGGTTCGAGTCCCGGTCGGGGCATACATTTTCACCTGTCCCAGCTGATTTATATCAACGCCCGTTAACAGCTGAAGGTATTAATATAATTCTAATTTCGCTAGAAATGTGTGGGTTATGAGGTACTGCTCGGCCGGTGTACCCCATTCTTTACATCCCAACGCAGTCATTGTGCTAGATGGACTCTTGGTAGCACTTCCGAACTCAGAGAGTGATTGATTTCGCTGATGGTGGTGGTGGTGGTGGTGGTGGTGGTGGTGGTTAGTGTTTAACGTCCCGTCGACAACGAAACGAGGTCATTAGAGACGGAGCGTAAGCTCGGGTTAAGGAAGGATTGGGAAGGAAATCGGCCGTGCCCTTTCAAAGGAACCATCCCGGCATCTGCCTGAAACGATTTAGGGAAATCACGGGAAAGCTAAATCAGGATGGCCGGAGACAGGATTGAACCGTCGTCCTCCCGAATGCGAGTCCAGTGTGCTAACCACTATTTCGCTGACTGAGTGTGTTTTTTTACAAGCATCTTCCGCAGTGGTTTAGGTCTCGTTGCTGCTCACGGTTCCGCTTCACAAGCACCTCACCAATAGTCGACTTGGGCATCTTTAGAAGAGTTGAAATGTACCTAATGGATTTGTTACTCAGGTGACATACGACAGTTCCACGTCCGAAGTTTGAGAGCTCTCCTGACCGAACCATTCTGCTGTATTTCTTCTCTACTGACAACACAATACTCCCCGCCTCCTTTAACACGGGCGGGTCCACATCTCGAGACATCTAGGGGTCTATTCTGCACTACATAGTGGTGTCCGGATACTTTTGATTTGATAGTGTAGCTATGGTGGAAGGTGACACTAGTCTGTTTTTGCATGCTGCAGGCATTTGCCGCATTCCATTCACAGCCGACATACACGACAAACGCATCATTCACATCGTCTCGGTATGAGGGAGAACAGGCATCCTTCACCCTTCGTGGTAAATACAGGGCGTTTCAAAAAGAAAGAGCAGATTTCAAACATTTATTTCTCAAAAACTACAAATGATAGAAACACAATTCAAACGTTTCTTGTCAGAGAAAGGTTCAAAGTTTTTCAATGGTCCGCGCAGAAGTTCCATGCAAATCCGCAGTGGCGCTGGCGTTTGTTTGTAGGAAAATGGCGACGACACCACAGGAACGATCATTTTGTGTGCTGCAATTTGCAAAGTTAGAGTCCATTGTTGGTGTGCAACGTGCATTCCGCCGTCAATTCAACAAACAGCCGCCTCGTCATAAGCAAATTTATGAGTGGCATCACAGATTCGTAGAAGATGGTTGCATCTGCAAGCGAAAAAGCACGGGTCGTCCACTCACATCGGATGAAAATGTCGAGCGTGTCCGTGCAGCTTACGAAAGGAGCCCTAGAAAATCCACGACACGGGCAAGTCACGAACTAAACATGTCTAAAACAACGGTATGGCGCGTTCTGAGTAAGCGTCTGCACATGAAGCCGTACAAACTGCAGTTATTGCAAGCATTGCGTCCTGACGACCACAACAAAAGGTTCGAATTTTCAACTGCAATTCTACAGGACATGGAAGAGGACAATTTTGCCGAACGATTAATTTTTTCAGATGAATCAACGTTTCACATTTCTGGTAAAGTTAATCGGCATAACGTACGAATTTGGGCGAGTGAAACTCCGAGGGACGTTATTCAACATGAAAGAGACTCACCAAAGGTTAACGTCTTTTGTGCAATTTCGGTAAACAAAGTTTATGGACCTTTCTTTTTCATGGAGAAAACTATCACAGGAACCATTTACCTGGACATGTTAGAAAACTGGCTATTTCCTCAACTTCAGGAAGATTCAAATCACTTCATCTTCATGCAAGATGGCGCCCCACCACACTTCTCTGAACCTGTACGACGGTACCTAAATAACACCATTCCAGGACGGTGGATTGGAAGAGCAGGAGCACAAGATCAATGTCATCGTCTGTGGCCTCCCAGGTCACCAGACCTTACTCCCTGCGATTTTTATTTGTGGGGGTACATAAAGGACTGTGTTTATGTCCCACCTATGCCCGCTACTCTTCAAGAGGTACGACATCGAATTGTTGCGGCCGTGAATTCGGTAACTAAAGACCAGTTGCGTCGTGTGTGGCAAGAAATGAGATACCGGTTTGATATTTGTCGTGTAACAAATGGTGCTCATATTGAGGTACAGTTTTGATATTTGTTGTGTAACATTTGGTACTCATATTGAGTGAAGGACCGTTGGAATTGTGTTTCTATCATTTGTAGTTTTTGAGAAATAAATGTTTGAAATCTGCTCTTTCTTTTTGAAACGCCCTGTATTAAAGTAACAGTTGCCGGAAAATTCATTTTGCTCCTTCAGAATCTGGTTCTTTTCGTTTCTTTCAGTAGTACAAATTTCCAGTTCTTCCTAAACGCCGCCACTTCTTGTCGATATGTAGAATCCCCATACTATTGTCTACATGTGTGATTCTATGGTTGTGTGTCGACAATTTTGCGGCTACTGCAGTTTTATTTGACATTTAGGTGCGTTCCCTAAAGCGGGGTTTTAAATGTTCCAATCTGTCCGCCCTGTCTGTTGTTACTGGTAGTCATTACGACTAGATTTTACAAATACTGGAGAGTACGCACTTGTTTTTTGCTTGTGAAGTATCTCGAACTCAGTGTGCCACGGTATTTTCTCTTTTAAAGGCAACGTTTAAATTTGTTTTACGCAAATACCTTTCAATTTTGTCAGTAGTTATGCCACTACATGTCATTGAATATTCTTATTTCTCGCTTCGTTTTAATTTTTTATCAGATACCCGTGGCTATAGAGCTCTCCTCTAAAATGTCAAGTTGCTGATTAATTCTCTCTTGTGGTACGGCAGACGTAAAGTTCTGCGCAGCACTAAATGAACGCAGGCTTCTTTGCACTTTGCAGGATGACACGATGGAGTATAATATAGGTGCATGTCAGATTCCTAAAAATGCCAAAGTATGTTTACCACTAACTTTAGAAATGGTTACATCACAATTACCGATGCTTCATTTTTCCACTTCTAGAGTAACCTGCTTGAGGTTTGCTTGATTACCTGCTTGTGGTCTGCTTGATTCCCATGAAATAAAAGATGGTGTCATCGACGTATATTTTATTAATAAAGTAATTATGTCTAAATTATTTTGCAAGATTCTGTCATAGTGCAGGCAGACTGTTACCCATTGTCATTAAATGTGAAATAACTGACGAAAGTGTTAACTCCAAAAACTATAAGGGGCAGTCAAATGAAAACAAGACAGATGGGAAAAAGTAAACTTAAGTAGAACTACAATAGATAGCAGTAGCGGCAAGTGGTGGAACAAGCGGTAGGTCGTTAAGTGTCATACAATAAGCTTAGGCATTTGTAAATACAACGTCATCAAAATATTGGTCGATTTGTGACTGCATCATAAAGTTAAAATGGTTCAAATGGCTCTGAGCACTATGGGACTTAACATCTGAGGTCATCAGTCCCCTAGAACTTAGAACTACTTAAACCTAACTAACCTAAGGACATCACACACATCCATGCCCGAGGCAGGATTCGAACCTGCGACCGTAGCAGTCGCGCAGTTCCAGACTGTAGCGCCTAGAACCGTTCGGCCACCCCGGCCGGCTCATAAAGTTATTCTCGACTGAATATGTCACCTTAAAGAGCGCAATTTTCGCATTGAACATGAGGAAATCTGCTGCTGAAACTCTCATAATCTGCGTAAGGCCAATGTTGAGCCACTTTTTAGTGAAAGAACGTGTCGAGAATGATCTCACCGTTTCAAGAACGGTGACTTTGACGTCGAAGACTGACATGTGGTGCAAGACAGAAGGTGTTCAAAATTACAGAAGCCGAAGGAAACAATCACATGAGATCATTATCGAAAGCAATTGATGTGTTTGAAGTGAACACTGACAGACAAACAGCCACAATGCAACGGTGAGCAATAGATATGAAATGGCGATTTTACAACACGACAGTGCTTGACCCCATGTCGCAAAACCCGTCAAAAACATATCTGGAAACGCTGAAATGGGAAGTCCTAACCCACGCGCCGCGTTCTGCAGGCATTGCTCCCTCCGAGTATCATCTTTTCGAATTAATGGCACACTGCCGGGCTGACCAGTACTTGAGGTCATACAAACAAGCGCAAAATTGAATTGATTCATGAATCTCCTCTAAAGACGCGTAGTTCTTTCACCGTGGGTTTCGTACGCTGCCCGAAAGATGAGAGAAAGTAGTGGCAGTGATAGCCAATATTTTGAACCGTAATTTTTTTTGTAAGTTTTTCATAATAAAGCCTAGAAATTCGAGAAAAAACGGCGGAAGCAAAGTTGTAGAATGCAGACCTAGTATCACTTCAAAAGGAATCGCCATAATTGTTAATACATTACATATCCTTCATATAAGCCCGATCTATCCACATGCGATTTCCGTATTTTTGGAGCCCTGAAGGAAGGCATTCGTGGCCGTCCATTTGCTTCGCACGAGGAGGTTCAGGCCGGAGTACAATCATAGTTACATAGGCAACAGCAAATATTTTTCCAAGAGGGCGTTGACCGACTTGTCTCACAGTGGGATAAATGTATTGACAGTTACAACGATTTCTTTTTAAATAATAAACAGTTTACTTACTATTTTTCAACCTGTCTCGTTTTCATATGACTGCTCCTTATAATTCTGTGACCCCACCTGTACAAGCTTTTTATACTTTACAGTTTTTAATAACAAGTTTCCTTAATCGATAAATTTGTGAACAGATTCGTAATGTCTTACCATTATTGTGTCCTGAGATATTTCAAAGTATTTAATTTGGTCGACAAGGTCATAGCTGACCCAAATACAAAATGTCGCAGGTAAAGTATGAACGGATTTCAGTCTTTTCTCTCTCTTTCTTGAATATGTAACGGTGATATCTATTATATACAACAGAATGAATACTCTTTCCCCCTGTGAGTAGTTAATCTCGTAATTTCGGGATAGGATTAAGGGCTTGTAACTCCTTATTTACGTTTGAAAATAGGAATACAGAGTCATCGATTTCCTTTATTGAAACTTCCCGGTAGATCACAGTTTTAATCTGATGTAAATTTCAAGACAACGCATGTGCAAGTGTATGTCACGTGGAATAAAAGTTGTCTTTTCTGGCCGCCACGCATCGTGCTGTCATCAACCGCCAGACAACGTAGACTGCAGGGGCGTTACCGCTAAAGTGTATTTAAGTATCATGGCATGAATAAAGTTATGTAAACTAACTGGACTGTGTAAGAGTGTTAATCACTTGCTCGCCCTAAGAACTTCACACCCTGCCGCCCCCCATACTGGACCAGAAACCTTTATGAATATTTACTTCCAGTTCGCAATTTATTCATTTACGTGGAAGATTCATTCTGTAACAATCCTCTAAGCCATTTCTCCACAATATCTTTTCTTTCAGTTAACTAGTCCAGTAAGGTATACATGACAGATTCTCAAAAGTTCGTAATGTAGGATAGAGGCACTGCTGACAGGGCGCCTAGATAGCTCACTTTCCGTGAAAGCCAAGGTTAGGGTTCGTGTCCCTGTCAGGCACACACACTTTTAATCTGGCAGGGAGCTTCAAAACAAAGCACAATCCTCTACAGAGTGAAAGATCCCGTTTATTCCTTTTTTCTTTCTGTCTGAAACATTGTTCTCAGTTTGTTAGCAACCTTCTTTTACATGGTTTTCTACGAAACTTCTGCTTTTATCCCTACAATTTTTGTCGTCTATCAAAACAGCTTTTCCATCATCGCGTTAACGACAATGGCTTGCTCATTTTGAGTTAACTATTTCCTTTTTGAAGGGGAGGTACCGGTGAAATTTCTACCCGATCGCAAAAAAATCGCAGGGGACTGAAAATTTGTTTCTTGACATATTCTGACATGCTGAATTCAGTGGGTAATCAATTTGCTAAAGAAATTTTTTTTCATACTATTTGATTTTTGAGAAAATCAATATTTTTCCAAACCCATACACGGAGTTGTTGGTTATCACAAAATGTAGCCACAAAAATGCTTCGAGCCAAAAAAATTTAAAAATGGCGTAGTAGCATTTTTTTGCATTTTCTCGTTTCGCCCATTTTGATCTTTTTCGAAGAAAATGGTTCAAATGGCTCTGAGCACTATGGGACTCAACATCTTAGGTCATAAGTCCCCTAGAACCTAGAACTACTTAAACCTAACTAACCTAAGGACATCACACACACCCATGCCCGAGGCAGGATTCGAACCTGCGACCGTAGCAGTCCCGCGGTTCCGGACTGCAGCGCCAGAACCACACGGCCACCGCGGCCGGCTTTTTCGAAGAAATTGAAGTCTAGTGACCTTTTTAACACTATATAAATATGAAGTGAGTAAATAAATTATAAAAATTCTGTATTTCTAATATGTGACAAGAAATCAGCGTAATATAAAATTAGTACATCATGCAATGTTTGCCTCAGTATGGAGGGAAAATAAATAAGACGACGACTTAATACGTGTGAAATTCGTATTCTATATTTTCAGTTCACGTATTACATCACACACTCCCATCTGCGCTGCGTCCCCACGGATGGGTCGTCGACAGCCGGTACAGCTGGTCAGCGGAATAAAAGTTGCGTTTTCTGGCCGCCACGCATCGTGCTTTCGTCAATCGCCGGGGTAAAAAAAAAAAGCTACTCCTCCGTCAACATTTTTGGCTGAAACTTCTTTTGTGAATACATTCTGTGACAACCAACGACTCCATGTATGGGTTTAAAAAAATACTGACTTTTTCAGAACTCAAAAATCAAAAAGTATGAAAAAATTGTTTAGAAAACTGGACTTACCCACTGAATTCAGTATGCCAAGTCATATTATGGAAACAATTTTCAGACCCTGCTACTTTTTTTGAAACCGAGTTGAAATTTCGCTGGTACCTCCCCTTAAACTTACCATTCACTATTGTCTACATTTGAAGACACATTCCTCATATTAAAACAAAAACCTGCTTCACTTTTCTGGCAGCACCAAAAGATTAGCGGTGTCACATGCCGCTTTGATTTAAGAAACAGTTTCCTTCTTTTGCCTTCTGTGAAACACAGTATTTAAATTACAGACCAACCCCTTATTCAATAACAAATCCTCTTTTGCTAAATTAATTGTTGACAAATATACAAGTCTTTCATAAATTCACGCTTTTTTTACTCAAAAAGGATCCTTCTGGCGAAAATGACACACATCAAATCCTCTCAATTTTGTCTTGTGTATTAATAGTAGTATTTTTGTTGTTTAATTATTTTCTGTCAAATAAAATTCTGAACATATAAAAAACTGCAAGGGAGACATCATGGTGCTTGCATGAATATGACAATGGACTACTACTTTAAGATATTTACACTTATATAATGCCTTAATTTTCATGTATCATATAATCTGTTCACTTCTTCATGTCGCGTGCAATATTCTTTAATTTTCAGTTTAGCGTACACTGGGGTAACACTGTTGTAAACATGAGTTCTCGTTCGTAATTTTAACTTCAACAATATGAAGGTCTAGAAGGTGTTTTCTTTCATTATACCAAGAACCACCTTAGATTGTAACATGCGTTGTATTGTCAAATACATCACTAGAGTATGGCACGACGTATCAAGTGTATCTCTTTTGATATACTTTCATGTAGTAAATTTGTACTATTTTCTTAGTATTTACTGCTTCATTTTACAAACACTGTTTGCTTGACAGCTTCAAAATGGTTCAAATAGCCCTAAGCACTGTGGGACTTAACATCTTACGTTATCAGTCCCCTAGACTTAGAACTACTTAAACCTAATTAACCTAAGGGCATCACACACATCCATGCCCGAGGCAGGATTCGAACCTGCGACCGTAGCGGTCGCGCAGTTCCAGACTGAAGCGCCTAGAACCGCTCGGCCACAGAGGCCGGCTTCTGTTTCTGCCTTTCTCCTGTTATTGTGCCGTACGTCTTCTTAGTTTTCATCTTTCTCTTGGGTAATTGATCTACTGGGAACAAGGGATCGATGTCATCGCAGTTTTGTCCCTTTCCCCGTCTTTTAAACCAACCAACGGACCGATCGTCTAGTTATTTGTGGATTGTGTCATCTCCTCTTCATACATTCAAGTAGCTGCAGGCCTGTGGTAAAGAGTTGAGAACATTCATTTCTGAATACTTCCGAAACATAATCTTGTCTTGTAGGATATCATGCATTTTCTTACCACAAAACTGTTGCCTCCCATTCACGTTCTACTTATATTTAATCGACACTTTCAGCGATATGCTCGGTTGTACCTAGGTCATTAATCTTCCTAGAACTTTCATTTTCAGTGAAGATAATGTAGAGCAGTTGGATATGAGTCCCGACAACGCGGGGGAAAAAAAAAGTTTCTGGTGGTTTGAAAATTTGAATTTATGACTCTCAAACGCCTGGAGAAATTGACGAGTGTGACTAGCTGAATATGAGAGGCTCCATCCTTCAGTGTAAGATTAATTGTATTTCTATTTTACTGCCTCTCTAAAAATCAAGTTTTCTGTACTTCTTTTAGCCACTTATTTCGGCTTGGCATATTATTGAAAGTTAAAAATGAACAACTGCCGTCACTACTTTTGGTAATGTCTGTGCAGTAGTCAGACACTTTTGTTTCACTCCGATCACGCAATTAGACGTCCATTGCGGTTGTGCTAATATGTCATTCTCGTCGCCCATCTGCGAGTCGTGTAAGCCGTGACGTGAAAACAGTTTTATGATGAGTATTTCAACCGAAAGTTTTTTAACAGGTCACTTACACACTATGTGATCAAAACTATCCGGACACCTGGATGAAAATAACTTACAAGTTCGTGGTGACCGCCATCGGTAATGCTGTAATTCAATATGATGTTGGCCCACCCTTAGCCTTGATGACAGCTTCCACTCTCGCAGGCATATGTTCAATCAGGTACTGGAATGTTTCTTGGGGAATGGCATCTCATTCTTCACGGAGTGCTGCACTAAGAAGAGGTATCGATGTGGGTCGGTGAGGTCTGGCACGAAGTCGGCGTTCCAAAACATCTCAAAGGTGTTCTATAAGATTCAGGTCAGGGCTGTGTGCAGGCCAATCCATTACAGGGATGTTACTGTCGTGTAACCAGTATGCCACAAGCCGTGCATTATGAACAGGTGCTTGATCGTGTTGAAAGATGCAATCGCCATTTCCGAATTGCTCTTCAACAGTGGGAAACAAGAAGGTGCTTAAAACATCAATGTAGGCCTGTGCTGTGATACTGCCACACAAAACAACAAGTAGTGCAAGCTCCCTCCATGAAAAACACGACCACACCATAACTCCACCGCCTACGAATTTTACTGTTGATACTACACGCTGGCAGATGACGTCCACCGGGTATCTGCCATACCCACACCCTGCCATCAGATCGTCAAAGTGTGTACCGCGATTCGTCACACCACGCAACGTTTTTCCACTGCTCAATCGTCCATTGTTTACGCTCATTACACCAAGCGAGGCGACGTTTGGCATTTACCGGCGTGATGTGTGACTTATGAGTAGCCGCTTGACCATGAAATCTAAGTTTTCTCACCTCCCGCCTAACTATAATAGTACTTGCATCCTGATGCAGTTCGGAATTCCTGTATGATAGTCTGTATAGATGTCTGCCTATTACATATTACGACCCTCTTCAACTGTCGGCGGTCTCTGTCAGTCAACAGACAAGGGCGGTCTGTACTCTTTGGTGCTGCACGTCTCCCTTCACGTTTCCACTTCACTATCACACCGGAAACAGTGTGACCTAGGCATGTTTAGGAGTGTGGAAATCTCGCGTACAGACGTATGACACAAATGACACCCAATCACCTGACCACGTTGGAAGCCCGTGAGTTTCGCGGAGCGCCCCATTCTGTTCTCTCAAGGTGTCTAATGACTACTGAGGTCG
This sequence comes from Schistocerca serialis cubense, assembly GCF_023864345.2. Classification (NCBI taxonomy): domain Eukaryota; kingdom Metazoa; phylum Arthropoda; class Insecta; order Orthoptera; family Acrididae; genus Schistocerca; species Schistocerca serialis. The sequence continues at coordinate 249,918,591 of NC_064640.1, forward strand.
CTGATATGGAGTACCTGGCAGCACAATGCACCTAATATGAAAAACGTATGTTTTTGGGAGTGTCCGGATGCTTTTTACCACATAGTGTAACTTCGCGGTATGATGTTTTGTCAAACTGTAGGTTTTTGCGTAACAAGCAAGAAGATTTCGTCAGTTCGTCATCGTTTTGACACCTTTTGCTGTGCAACTGTTTCTAATTCTGATTAACGCGCTGTTTTCCGTGGCAGGGTTAGCATGCCACATTGGCTAGTGTAGTGATATTTTCCAAATGATGACAAACCAATAAAAAATTGTGAATCTTTTCTTTGAACCTTCGCAAGTTCTGTTATCAACACTGTTTGATAGGAATCCAAGACAGGAACCGAGCGATGCTTCAGACAAGAATCGTGTTCGGTAGAACCGATGTTCAGATTGCAGTACAGTTATCTTGACTTGCCTCCTCTTTCTTCCACGTTCCCGTAAATCCTGTAAGACGGATGCCAGGACTATTCGTTCGATAAGACTACCGCTTATTTTCTTGCGCACCCTCCACCCGCTGAGCTAGTGCTGTGTCGGTACGATGTTCCATTCTGTCATTCCATCCTTACTAAGACAATATTATCAGTCCTTCAGCACAATGTTTAGTAGGTGACTTCTTGTTGCGAATAAACCAAGTCACCGCCAGTTCGACTGTTTATTCGCTAATTCTATATTGGTGTAGTTATTTGCACCTTATACCTGACTAGTGAGTTATCCCCAACGTTGTATTCAAGCGCTATCTATGGTTTGGTTGTCTGCACGAATTGCATATATTTTTCAGCTGTCAGTCTTTGCAACAAGCGTAGTTTTTCTTTTTGTTTTGCTGTATTTCGGAACGACTTTCTTGTGCTGCCACCAACCCTGCATACAATAATAATTTTTAGAGCGGTTGCAACAGCCAAATCGCTTTAATATACTCACAAAAAACTTCTAAAAAAATCAGTTTTGAATAATTATATGGGAACGCCAATAATAGTCGTCTAATAATGACAATATTCACACAATTTCTATTCTTGGAAAAATGTGACAATCTTGCAATAAGCTGGACATAAAAGTTTGTTTTAAGTAGTAGGCCGCTTTCATCACTGTAATCTGAGATAGTGATTTCAACGATCTCTAAACACTCATTGTGGATAAAAGCTAATGTCTCAATGTACTTTGAACATTTTTATATCTCGTCTGTGAACACGAGTTTCATATTGCTAAACAACGTCCCACAGCATCGTGTGACAGTTTCTCTGTTGATCACTTCTGAATAATAAATATTAAGGGGAGCGGAACACGGGTCTTCATAGACTACAAAAATACACATTTATCGGTCATTTAAAATTTTAAATTTGATGCCGGTTGATAATCTGAAAAATAACTAAATAAGGACACTGGTCACTGGCCTCGTTCTAAAAGCTCTCGTCGCTAGGCGAACGCCACAGTGGTGCACTGGGTCCAGTAAACGCAACGCCGAGGGCGCCGCCCAACTGCCATAGTCAAGGCGGGTTTGAACAAGGGCTTTGTTGAGGTGCAGCAGCGTAGAGCGATCAGCACCCCAGTAGGTGTTGCTCAGGCAGCGGAGGGCATTGAGGTGCTGCCAGCACTTCTGCTTAAGCTGACGAAGGTGAGGTAGCCAAGTCGATCGGACGACTAAAACCAGTCTTAAGAATCTACACTACAGTGAGCGGATCGTAATTAAGATAAAGATCTGGTTCCGAATGAACGGTAGGACGCCGACAGAAGTGCATGAAACACGACTTCGCGGCTGGAAACGGGAAGCCGTGGGGCTACAGCCCATACCTGCACCTTGTGGATGGCTCCTGTAGGCGCTGCTCAGCAACACCAGTACTGGAGGAGCAATACGAAATGCAGAAGTCATCCGCATACAGAGAAGGGGAGACAGACGGCCCCACAGCTGCTGCTAGGCCGTTAATGGCCACTAAAAAAAGAGCTACACTCAATACAGAGCCCTGCGGAACGCTATTCTCCTGAATATGGGGGGAACTATGGGCGACACCAACTTGGACACGGTAAGTACGGAGCGACAGGAAGTTTTGGATAAAAATCGGGAGCGGGCCCCGGAGCCCTCACTCATACAATGTGGCAAGATATGTCGGCAGGTCGTGTCGTATGCTTTACAGTAGTCAAAAAAGACGGCAACCAGGGGTGTTGGCGTCTGGAAAAGGCTGTTCGGATGGCAGACTCGAGGGACACAAGATTATCAGTGGTAGAGCGACTCTGGCTGAAGCCGTCCTGACGTGGAGTCAGTAGGCCACGTGACTCCAGGACCCAACCCAACCGCTGATACACCATACGTTCCAGCAGCTTACGGAGAACGGTGGTGAGGCTGATGGGCAGATAGCTATCCACATCAAGCAGATTTTTACCGGGTTTTAGCACCGTAATGATGGTGCTCTCCCACCATTGCGGTGGAAAGACGTCATTGCACCACATCCGGTTGAAAATGACGAGGAGATATCGCTTGTACTCAGAGGAGAGATGTTTAATCATCTGACTGTGGATCCGATCCAGCCCAGAAGCTGTGTCGGGACAATGTGCAAGGGCGCTGAGGAGCTCCCACTCTGTAAAGGGGGCGTTGTAGGTTTCACTGTGACTTTCCTTTCCATCCGCCGTTTGAGGGTGCGAAAGGCTGGGGGGTCTTTCTCCGACACAGAGACTCGAGTATAGTGCTCAGCAAAGCACTCCGCAATCGCGTCTGCGTCGGTAGAGAGCACGCCATTGATGTTAACGCCAGGGACACATGTTGGGGTCTGGTACCCAAAAAGACGTCTGATCTTCGTCCAGACTTAGGAAGGTGACGTATGGCACCCAATGGTCAACACCTACCTCTTCCAACACTCCTGTTTCCGTCGTTTTATAAGCAGGCGAAACGGGCACGTAGCCGCTTAAAGGCTATTAACTGATCTAGGGAAAGGTGCCGCTTATGTCGCTGTAGAGCTCGCCGGCGCTCTCTATTTTCCTCAGCGACAGTCTTTCGCCGGGGGCACTCTAGAGAACGAGGGATCGCGTTTCCCGCCGCAATCGTTGTAGTGACCTGCTCAATCAAAACATCGGTGGCACCATGTGGGGGAAATTCAACTATGACAGCAGAGGTGAAGGCTACCCAGTCTGCCTAGTTTAAAGTCCGTCTGGGTAGGCGTCCATTGGTATGACGTCGGGGGAGTGACGGGAAGATAGGGAAGTGGTCACTAGCACACAGGTCGTCATGTGCTCTCCAGTGGATAGATGGGAGAAGTCCTGGGCTGCAAATTGATAAATCAATGGCCAAGGAACTACCATGAGCCACACTGAAATCTGTGGAGGCCCCAATATTTAAGAGGCAGAGGTCGAGTTGGGACAGTAAATTTTCGACTTCTCTGCCACGGCCAATAAGCATGGTGCTACCCCACAAGGGGTTACGGGCGTTAAGATCACCCAAAAGCAGGAAAGGTTTAGGGAGTTTATCAATCAGTGCAGCCAATATGTTCAGGCGTACCGCACCGTCTGAAGGGAGACATATGTTGCAAACTTATTTCCTGCAGCGTCCGTATCCTGACAGCCACAGTTTCAAGAGGAGTTTGACGGGGCATAGGTTCACTACATACCGAGTTCAGAACATAAACGCAAACTCCACCTGACACTATTGAATTCCCTACGGTTCTTGTACGGCAGGGATCCACATTGCCGGGAACCAGGTTTCCTGGAAGACAACGCAGAAAGCAGGTGTAAAGCTTAACAGTTGCCGTAGCTCAACCAGGTGGTGCAATAAACCGCCGCAATTCCACTGGAGGAGGGCGCTATTGAGACTGGGAAGGCATGAAACAGTCACGGAGATAGTCTACGCCTCAGGGTCACCTGCTGCCACCGACACCATTGTGTCTGAGGGTCTGGCGAGATCTAGGTCCTCAGCGGACGTCAGAATCTTCACCTCATCCTCAGACGCAGAGCTCGTAGGCAGCAGTGGTGTGGGTGCCACAGCAATTCCCTTGGTTTTGGGCGGTCTTCTTTCTGGCTTTTTCTCGCTGATCCTTGGGTTTCTCTGGCTGGGAGGGCGTCACTGATTCAGTATCCGGGACTGCGGATGATCGCGGAAATGATGGGGCTACAACTGTTCTCGTAGCGGTGGCAAAAGAGGTGGTCATAGTCACATGATTTAGGCGCTCAAATTTCCTCTTAGCCTCAGTGTACGGCAGTCGGTCCAGGGTCTTGTATTCCATGATTTTCCTATCTCGCTGTAAAATCCTGAAGTCTGGTGAGCAAGGGGAATCATGCTCTCCGCAGTTGAGATGGGAAGCGGGGCACGTGGAGTATTGGGATGGGATGCACGTCCACAATCTCGATATGTGATGCTGGAAGTACAGCGGGAAGATATATGGCCAAACTTCCAGCACCACATTGGGGGAGGGATATATGCCTTGACATCACAGTGGTAGACCATCAACTTGACTTTTTCGGCTAATGTGTCACACCCTCGAAGGCCAAGATGAAGGCACCAGTGGCAACCTGATTACCTGTCGGACCCCGATGGACGCGCCGGATAAAATGATTTCCTCGTCACTCTAAGTTGGCGCGCAGCTCGTCGTCGGACTGCAAAAGAAGGTCCCTGTGGAATATAATATCCTGGACCACATTTAAGCTCTTATGCAGCGTGACGGTAACGGAAACA